>NW_026711581.1:0-300000 GCF_026419965.1 Kogia breviceps
GAGTGCAGTGTGTCAGGGCAAACCCCCAAGAGCTTATATCTCCTTACTTCTTGTGTGTTTTTTAAAATTTAATTGTTATCTAGTATCACAGCCAATTGGATAAAAATGTGGTGTGTGTTCTAGGTGTACTGCATCTGGTTCATCATATGTATGTGTCAATCTATTCATCTTTGGATCCTTTCCCGTGTAGGTTATTACAGAGTGTTGAGTCGACCTCTCTTGGTATTCCTTAGGTATTTTGTGATTATATATTTCATATGTATCAGTACATGTCTGTAAACCCCCATATCCAAATTCATACATTCCTTACACCTTTCCACTTGGTTAAGCATAGTTGGTTTTCTGCATCTATGCACGGCCTTCTCTTGGAAATGACTTCATGGGTATCAATGTTGAAGTAACAGCTATAAGTGATGTCATAGGATATTTCTATTTCGGTTTCTTTCGTACTTCCTTTTGGGTGGGTATCTCTAGATCCTTCTACGGTGGTGCCAGAGGCACCTGTTGCATGCTCTTCCGTGGCTCATGTTCCATTGTGCACATGGGCCCCCTTCTTCTTGGTGCATTGTTCTGTTGATGGACATTTGGGTTTCTTCCAAGTCTTGGCTATGGTACATGTTGCTGCAGTGCAGGATGGCCAGCCTGTGTCTTTTTGATTTTGGTCTACTCGGGAGATAGGCCCATCAGTGGGCCTACCCGATTACAGGTTAGCTCAATTTTTACCTTTCAACGCACCTCCACGGTGTTCTCACTACTAGCTGTTACCAGGTTACGTCCCAGCGGCCGCTAGAGGGCACAGAGTTCTCTAAAACACCTTGAGCATTTATTCTTTGTAGACTCTGTGGCTGATGATCATTCTGACGACGGTGGGTGAACGTTTCTGTCGACTGGATTTGCATGGCTTTATTAATTCCTGATGTTGAGCATTTTTCCATGCCCTTTTATTTATCACAAGAGAAAGAAAGAAAGAGAAGACAAAATGTGCACAAAATATGCCTCTTGAAATTGTCGTTTTGAAATGTGCACGTCTTTTGAGTTTTTTTCCTCGATGGACGACCCAAGAATCGTTTTTGAGGGCAGGTGTCATTTATAGGCCTGCAATGATTTTGAATATCAAGTGACCATTAGCACTGGGTTTAAAGCTGCTGTTTTGAGAAACGGCCACAAGGCGGCAGCAGGTCTCCTTTACCAAACCTGGTTACTCGGGCAACAGAGCCTCCGTGGAAGTCGTATTCTAGGTTGTCAATTAGAATGGACTGTGCCAGGAAAAAGCCCCTTATGTTTGTGCCTCACGACTGACTTGTTCGTTTTTTAATTCAATGTTTATTGTTTCTCACAGCAAGTTTGATTACAATGTTTTGCTTGTTGTGGGTGTGAAAGATGTGGCTCTTTTACACATAAACATGTATCTAGTCTTCTTTGGATCCTTTTCCCATGTAGCTTATGACACAATGTTGAGTACTCTTCTCTTGGTATTCCGTAGGCCTTTGGTGATTTTGTATTTCACCTGTGTTTGTATCTCTCTCTTAAACCCAATTTCCTAATGTACACAATTCTCACACCTGTCCATGGGTGAACCATAAATCTGTTTATTGCATCTGTGATTGCCTTTCTCTGTGGAAATATCTTCAGTGATATCAATTTTTAGGGAACACCTATAAGTGATATCGTAGGCTATGTATCTTTCGCTCTGTGACTTACTGCAAGGTGCGTGATGAACTCTAGCCTCACCGATGGTGCTGTTGATGGCATTGTTTCCTTTTGTTCCTTGGCTAATATTCCATCTGTTCAGGTCCCTGTTCTTCTTTGTCCACTCATCTGTTGATGGACTTTCTGCTTGCTTCCATGTCCTGGCTATTGTAATACTCCTGCAATGCAGATTTGCCTGCCTGTGTCTTTCCACTTCTGTCTTCTTTCTTAGGTTATAGGCCCACGAGTGGGCCTGCTGGATCATATCGTAACTCAGTGTTTACCTTGTAAAGGCACCTCCATTCTGTTCCCATTAGTGCCTCTTACCAGGTGAAGTCCTGTGGCGAGCATTGCCCTCTGAGGAAGGCGCCACTAAGACCCTCCTAAGCCTCAGGGCCCGACTGTACTCTCCTTGGTATGCATCCTGGACTTTATGGTATGAACATACAAAAGGAGATGGCCTTTGGCCAAATCGCTCCAGGGACCTGCTCAGTTACTGGGAGTCCCTGGTTGTTCCCTAAAGCTAGGAAAAGCAACCCTGGAGGGGAAATTGGTGCCTTTGAGGGAGAAGCCGAGCAGCCAACCAACCAGCTGATGCTGATAAGGTGTGACTAAGCCGAGAAGCCAACCAACCAGCTGATGCCGATAAGGCGTGACGAAGCAAAGTCCCTGCTTTAGGGGTATATATACGGCTAGGCTTTGTTATTAAACTTGCCTTGCAAGCGTCAGTTGCTTGTGCCCTTCTGATCCCATACCTTGGTGCGTTCAGTTCCCTACCCCCTCTCGTCGGTTGTTGCTACACTTTGAGGACCCGCCGCGGCTGGCGGCAAAGTCCCACTTAACCTAGAGGGTATGCACTTCTCCACAACCCCTTCAGCATGAATTGTTGGTAGTCTTGTTGCTGATGGTTCTTCTGACTGGTGTGAGCCGATACCTCTGTGGTTGGATTTGCATGCGTCTCATAAAGCCTTGAAATTGAGCTTTCAGGGATGTCCTTTTTTTCTTCAAACTGTGTGTGTAGCTTACCTCATCACATTCTTTTCTTGAACTATGGGCCGCCTTTTGAAATATTTTGGCCACTACCTCCCTCAAGACATTTTGAGGGCAGGTTTCATTGACAGCCCTCCAGGACTTGTGCACACGAAGTGACCATTAGCACGGGTTTTCAAGCTGCCGTTGCAGGTAACGGCCACAGGGCTGCAGCATTTCTGCGTTTCCCACTCTGGTAACTAGTGAAACAGACCTTCCTGCCAGTGGTGTTCCTCGGTTATCAATGACGGTGGGATGTGTCTGGAGAAACCCCCCAAAGCTGATGTCTCCTTACTTATATCTGTTTTTAAAATGGAATTTCTACTTTTCACTGGAGTACTCTTCCATTGTGTCCATGGACCACTGCTCCTTTCTGCATTCCTCTGTGGCTGGGCATTTTCATTGCTTCCAAGTGTTGGCTATGGTAAACATTGCTGGATTGCAGGATTGCCAGCCCGTGTCTTTTTGATTCTCATCCTCTCAGGTGATAGACCCAGCAGTGGCTATGCTTGATTGAACGGTCGCTCAATGTTGACCCTTTCCAGGCAACTCCACTGTGTTTTCCTTAGGGGCTCTTACCACGTCCCACTTAGAACCGAGGGTACGCATTTCTTCACCACCCCGTCAGCATTTCTTGTTTGCAGAAGTTTTGCTGCTGGCCATGCTGAGTCGTGTGACATGATAGGTTTTTGTAACGTGTATTTTCGTGTCTAATAATTCCTAAGGTTCAGCATTTTTCCACGCCTTTTTTTAATTCTGTTAAACAAAAACAGAAAAAAAAAAAACCGTGAGTACAATAAACCTCTCGAAATTGTCTTCTTGGAAGGTTGCCCTCTTTCGACTTTTTTGGTCGATTTTCGACCCCAGGATTTTGTTTTGGAGGGCAGGTGTCATTTACAAGCCTGCAATGGGTGTGAATATTGAGTGACCATTAGCACTGACTTTAAAGCTGCTGCTGTGGGAAACGGCCACAAGGCGTCAGCATTGCTACATTCCCACATCTGGTTACTAGGGCAGCAGAGCCTTCTGGAAGTCCTGTTCCCAGGTTGTCAATTAGAATGGAATGTGCCAGGAAAAAACCCCAGAAGTGTATGTCACATTACTTCTTGTTCGCTCTTTTAATTTGTTTAAATCGGGGTAATGATTAGAATACTGTTGGTCCTATATGTACAGAATCTGGTTCATTTGTACGTTTTATATGTATATATATATATATATATATATATTCTTGTACAGATCCTCTTCCCATGTAAATTATTGCAGAGTGTTCTGGTGACCTCCCTTGCTATATGGTCGGTCTGTTTGATATATATATTTAATACGTATTTGTACACATATGGTGACACTAATCTTAAGTTATCCATTCCCCCCACCTTTCATTTTACTTAAGCTTAGTTTGTTTTCTAAGTGTGTGAGTGTCTTTCTTTGTGGAAATATGTTCATTTGTGTCAGCTGTTAGATAACGCCTATAGGTGATGTCATACGGTATGCCTTTTGCTTTCCGACTTAACTCATGTTCTGTGATGATCTCTAGGCTCATCTCGGGTGCCTCAAAGAGCAGTGTTTCCTTGTTTTCCATGGCTAATAGTCCACTGTGTCCACGGACCAGCTCTTCTTATCCATTCATCTGTTGATGGACATTTGGGTTGCTTCGGTGTCTTGGCTACTGTGAAAACTCGTGGAGTGCAGCTCTTGCAGCCCGTCTTCTCAGGTGAGAGGCTCGGCTGTGGGTGTTCTGGATGGAAGGGTGGCTCAATTTTTAATTGAAAACGCAGCTCCTTTCTGTTCTCATTATTGGCTGTTACAACTAGACATGTCCTCCGCAGACAGAGGGAACAGAGTTCTCTAAAACCCCTTCAGCATTTATTGTTTGTAGTCTTTTGGCTGACGGTAGTTAACTTGGGTGAGCTGAAAGCTTTTTGTAGCTTAGAGGAGTCTGATCATTCCTGAGGTTGAGCTTTTCTCCATTTTGCTTTTTTGATAAAGAGTGAGTAAAACTTACCTCTTCATACTATCTCTTTGACACATTTGCCTGCTTTGAATTTTTTTCACCACTGCCGAGCTCAGGACATTTTTTTTTTTTTTTGAGGGCAGGTGTCTTTTAGAGGCCGGAGTCCTTGTGAATGTTAAGTGACCCATAGCTATCCGTTTAAAGCCGCTCTTGCGGGAAACGGCCACAAGGCGGCAGCATTTCTCCATTTCCAACTCTGGGTTTTCCTGCAACAGAGGCTTCCTGGAAATTGTGTTAGTAGGCTGCAAATGAGAGTGCAGTGTGTCAGGGCAAACCCCCAAGAGCTTATATCTCCTTACTTCTTGTGTGTTTTTTAAAATTTAATTGTTATCTAGTATCACAGCCAATTGGATAAAAATGTGGTGTGTGTTCTAGGTGTACTGCATCTGGTTCATCATATGTATGTGTCAATCTATTCATCTTTGGATCCTTTCCCGTGTAGGTTATTACAGAGTGTTGAGTCGACCTCTCTTGGTATTCCTTAGGTATTTTGTGATTATATATTTCATATGTATCAGTACATGTCTGTAAACCCCCATATCCAAATTCATACATTCCTTACACCTTTCCACTTGGTTAAGCATAGTTGGTTTTCTGCATCTATGCAAGGCCTTCTCTTGGAAATGACTTCATGGGTATCAATGTTGAAGTAACAGCTATAAGTGATGTCATAGGATATTTCTATTTCGGTTTCTTTCGTACTTCCTTTTGGGTGGGTATCTCTAGATCCTTCTACGGTGGTGCCAGAGGCACCTGTTGCATGCTCTTCCGTGGCTCATGTTCCATTGTGCACATGTTTGTGCCTCACGACTGACTTGTTCGTTTTTTATTTCAATGTTTATTGTTTCTCACAGCAAGTTTGATTACAATGTTTTGCTTGTTGTGGGTGTGAAAGATGTGGCTCTTTTACACATAAACATGTATCTAGTCTTCTTTGGATCCTTTTCCCATGTAGCTTATGACACAATGTTGAGTACTCTTCTCTTGGTATTCCGTAGGCCTTTGGTGATTTTGTATTTCACCTGTGTTTGTATCCCTCTCTTAAACCCAATTTCCTAATGTACACAATTCTCACACCTGTCCATGGGTGAACCATAAATCTGTTTATTGCATCTGTGATTGCCTTTCTCTGTGGAAATATCTTCAGTGATATCAATTTTTAGGGAACACCTATAAGTGATATCGTAGGCTATGTATCTTTCGCTCTGTGACTTACTGCAAGGTGCGTGATGAACTCTAGCCTCACCGATGGTGCTGTTGATGGCATTGTTTCCTTTTGTTCCTTGGCTAATATTCCATCTGTTCAGGTCCCTGTTCTTCTTTGTCCACTCATCTGTTGATGGACTTTCTGCTTGCTTCCATGTCCTGGCTATTGTAATACTCCTGCAATGCAGATTTGCCTGCCTGTGTCTTTCCACTTCTGTCTTCTTTCTTAGGTTATAGGCCCACGAGTGGGCCTGCTGGATCATATCGTAACTCAGTGTTTACCTTGTAAAGGCACCTCCATTCTGTTCCCATTAGTGCCTCTTACCAGGTGAAGTCCTGTGGCGAGCATTGCCCTCTGAGGAAGGCGCCACTAAGACCCTCCTAAGCCTCAGGGCCCGACTGTACTCTCCTTGGTATGCATCCTGGACTTTATGGTATGAACATACAAAAGGAGATGGCCTTTGGCCAAATCGCTCCAGGGACCTGCTCAGTTACTGGGAGTCCCTGGTTGTTCCCTAAAGCTAGGAAAAGCAACCCTGGAGGGGAAATTGGTGCCTTTGAGGGAGAAGCCGAGCAGCCAACCAACCAGCTGATGCTGATAAGGTGTGACTAAGCCGAGAAGCCAACCAACCAGCTGATGCCGATAAGGCGTGACGAAGCAAAGTCCCTGCTTTAGGGGTATATATACGGCTAGGCTTTGTTATTAAACTTGCCTTGCAAGCGTCAGTTGCTTGTGCCCTTCTGATCCCATACCTTGGTGCGTTCAGTTCCCTACCCCCTCTCGTCGGTTGTTGCTACACTTTGAGGACCCGCCGCGGCTGGCGGCAAAGTCCCACTTAACCTAGAGGGTATGCACTTCTCCACAACCCCTTCAGCATGAATTGTTGGTAGTCTTGTTGCTGATGGTTCTTCTGACTGGTGTGAGCCGATACCTCTGTGGTTGGATTTGCATGCGTCTCATAAAGCCTTGAAATTGAGCTTTCAGGGATGTCCTTTTTTTCTTCAAACTGTGTGTGTAGCTTACCTCATCACATTCTTTTCTTGACGTATGTGCCGCCTTTTGAAATATTTTGGCCACTACCTCCCTCAAGACATTTTGAGGGCAGGTTTCATTGACAGCCCTCCAGGACTTGTGCACACGAAGTGACCATTAGCACGGGTTTTCAAGCTGCCGTTGCAGGTAACGCCCAGAGGGCTGCAGCATTTCTGCGTTTCCCACTCTGGTAACTAGTGAAACAGACCTTCCTGCCAGTGGTGTTCCTCGGTTATCAATGACGGTGGGATGTGTCTGGAGAAACCCCCCAAAGCTGATGTCTCCTTACTTATATCTGTTTTTAAAATGGAATTTCTACTTTTCACTGGAGTACTCTTCCATTGTGTCCATGGACCACTGCTCCTTTCTGCATTCCTCTGTGGCTGGGCATTTTCATTGCTTCCAAGTGTTGGCTATGGTAAACATTGCTGGATTGCAGGATTGCCAGCCCGTGTCTTTTTGATTCTCATCCTCTCAGGTGATAGACCCAGCAGTGGCTATGCTTGATTGAACGGTCGCTCAATGTTGACCCTTTCCAGGCAACTCCACTGTGTTTTCCTTAGGGGCTCTTACCACGTCCCACTTAGAACCGAGGGTACGCATTTCTTCACCACCCCGTCAGCATTTCTTGTTTGCAGAAGTTTTGCTGCTGGCCATGCTGAGTCGTGTGACATGATAGGTTTTTGTAACGTGTATTTTCGTGTCTAATAATTCCTAAGGTTCAGCATTTTTCCACGCCTTTTTTTAATTCTGTTAAACAAAAACAGAAAAAAAAAAAACCGTGAGTACAATAAACCTCTCGAAATTGTCTTCTTGGAAGGTTGCCCTCTTTCGACTTTTTTGGTCGATTTTCGACCCCAGGATTTTGTTTTGGAGGGCAGGTGTCATTTACAAGCCTGCAATGGGTGTGAATATTGAGTGACCATTAGCACTGACTTTAAAGCTGCTGCTGTGGGAAACGGCCACAAGGCGTCAGCATTGCTACATTCCCACATCTGGTTACTAGGGCAGCAGAGCCTTCTGGAAGTCCTGTTCCCAGGTTGTCAATTAGAATGGAATGTGCCAGGAAAAAACCCCAGAAGTGTATGTCACATTACTTCTTGTTCGCTCTTTTAATTTGTTTAAATCGGGGTAATGATTAGAATACTGTTGGTCCTATATGTACAGAATCTGGTTCATTTGTACGTTTTATATGTATATATATATATATATATATATATATATATATATATATATTCTTGTACAGATCCTCTTCCCATGTAAATTATTGCAGAGTGTTCTGGTGACCTCCCTTGCTATATGGTCGGTCTGTTTGATATATATATTTAATACGTATTTGTACACATATGGTGACACTAATCTTAAGTTATCCATTCCCCCCACCTTTCATTTTACTTAAGCTTAGTTTGTTTTCTAAGTGTGTGAGTGTCTTTCTTTGTGGAAATATGTTCATTTGTGTCAGCTGTTAGATAACGCCTATAGGTGATGTCATACGGTATGCCTTTTGCTTTCCGACTTAACTCATGTTCTGTGATGATCTCTAGGCTCATCTCGGGTGCCTCAAAGAGCAGTGTTTCCTTGTTTTCCATGGCTAATAGTCCACTGTGTCCACGGACCAGCTCTTCTTATCCATTCATCTGTTGATGGACATTTGGGTTGCTTCGGTGTCTTGGCTACTGTGAAAACTCGTGGAGTGCAGCTCTTGCAGCCCGTCTTCTCAGGTGAGAGGCTCGGCTGTGGGTGTTCTGGATGGAAGGGTGGCTCAATTTTTAATTGAAAACGCAGCTCCTTTCTGTTCTCATTATTGGCTGTTACAACTAGACATGTCCTCCGCAGACAGAGGGAACAGAGTTCTCTAAAACCCCTTCAGCATTTATTGTTTGTAGTCTTTTGGCTGACGGTAGTTAACTTGGGTGAGCTGAAAGCTTTTTGTAGCTTAGAGGAGTCTGATCATTCCTGAGGTTGAGCTTTTCTCCATTTTGCTTTTTTGATAAAGAGTGAGTAAAACTTACCTCTTCATACTATCTCTTTGACACATTTGCCTGCTTTGAATTTTTTTCACCACTGCCGAGCTCAGGACATTTTTTTTTTTTTTTGAGGGCAGGTGTCTTTTAGAGGCCGGAGTCCTTGTGAATGTTAAGTGACCCATAGCTATCCGTTTAAAGCCGCTCTTGCGGGAAACGGCCACAAGGCGGCAGCATTTCTCCATTTCCAACTCTGGGTTTTCCTGCAACAGAGGCTTCCTGGAAATTGTGTTAGTAGGCTGCAAATGAGAGTGCAGTGTGTCAGGGCAAACCCCCAAGAGCTTATATCTCCTTACTTCTTGTGTGTTTTTTAAAATTTAATTGTTATCTAGTATCACAGCCAATTGGATAAAAATGTGGTGTGTGTTCTAGGTGTACTGCATCTGGTTCATCATATGTATGTGTCAATCTATTCATCTTTGGATCCTTTCCCGTGTAGGTTATTACAGAGTGTTGAGTCGACCTCTCTTGGTATTCCTTAGGTATTTTGTGATTATATATTTCATATGTATCAGTACATGTCTGTAAACCCCCATATCCAAATTCATACATTCCTTACACCTTTCCACTTGGTTAAGCATAGTTGGTTTTCTGCATCTATGCAAGGCCTTCTCTTGGAAATGACTTCATGGGTATCAATGTTGAAGTAACAGCTATAAGTGATGTCATAGGATATTTCTATTTCGGTTTCTTTCGTACTTCCTTTTGGGTGGGTATCTCTAGATCCTTCTACGGTGGTGCCAGAGGCACCTGTTGCATGCTCTTCCGTGGCTCATGTTCCATTGTGCACATGTTTGTGCCTCACGACTGACTTGTTCGTTTTTTAATTCAATGTTTATTGTTTCTCACAGCAAGTTTGATTACAATGTTTTGCTTGTTGTGGGTGTGAAAGATGTGGCTCTTTTACACATAAACATGTATCTAGTCTTCTTTGGATCCTTTTCCCATGTAGCTTATGACACAATGTTGAGTACTCTTCTCTTGGTATTCCGTAGGCCTTTGGTGATTTTGTATTTCACCTGTGTTTGTATCCCTCTCTTAAACCCAATTTCCTAATGTACACAATTCTCACACCTGTCCATGGGTGAACCATAAATCTGTTTATTGCATCTGTGATTGCCTTTCTCTGTGGAAATATCTTCAGTGATATCAATTTTTAGGGAACACCTATAAGTGATATCGTAGGCTATGTATCTTTCGCTCTGTGACTTACTGCAAGGTGCGTGATGAACTCTAGCCTCACCGATGGTGCTGTTGATGGCATTGTTTCCTTTTGTTCCTTGGCTAATATTCCATCTGTTCAGGTCCCTGTTCTTCTTTGTCCACTCATCTGTTGATGGACTTTCTGCTTGCTTCCATGTCCTGGCTATTGTAATACTCCTGCAATGCAGATTTGCCTGCCTGTGTCTTTCCACTTCTGTCTTCTTTCTTAGGTTATAGGCCCACGAGTGGGCCTGCTGGATCATATCGTAACTCAGTGTTTACCTTGTAAAGGCACCTCCATTCTGTTCCCATTAGTGCCTCTTACCAGGTGAAGTCATGTGGCGAGCATTGCCCTCTGAGGAAGGCGCCACTAAGACCCTCCTAAGCCTCAGGGCCCGACTGTACTCTCCTTGGTATGCATCCTGGACTTTATGGTATGAACATACAAAAGGAGATGGCCTTTGGCCAAATCGCTCCAGGGACCTGCTCAGTTACTGGGAGTCCCTGGTTGTTCCCTAAAGCTAGGAAAAGCAACCCTGGAGGGGAAATTGGTGCCTTTGAGGGAGAAGCCGAGCAGCCAACCAACCAGCTGATGCTGATAAGGTGTGACTAAGCCGAGAAGCCAACCAACCAGCTGATGCCGATAAGGCGTGACGAAGCAAAGTCCCTGCTTTAGGGGTATATATACGGCTAGGCTTTGTTATTAAACTTGCCTTGCAAGCGTCAGTTGCTTGTGCCCTTCTGATCCCATACCTTGGTGCGTTCAGTTCCCTACCCCCTCTCGTCGGTTGTTGCTACACTTTGAGGACCCGCCGCGGCTGGCGGCAAAGTCCCACTTAACCTAGAGGGTATGCACTTCTCCACAACCCCTTCAGCATGAATTGTTGGTAGTCTTGTTGCTGATGGTTCTTCTGACTGGTGTGAGCCGATACCTCTGTGGTTGGATTTGCATGCGTCTCATAAAGCCTTGAAATTGAGCTTTCAGGGATGTCCTTTTTTTCTTCAAACTGTGTGTGTAGCTTACCTCATCACATTCTTTTCTTGACGTATGTGCCGCCTTTTGAAATATTTTGGCCACTACCTCCCTCAAGACATTTTGAGGGCAGGTTTCATTGACAGCCCTCCAGGACTTGTGCACACGAAGTGACCATTAGCACGGGTTTTCAAGCTGCCGTTGCAGGTAACGCCCAGAGGGCTGCAGCATTTCTGCGTTTCCCACTCTGGTAACTAGTGAAACAGACCTTCCTGCCAGTGGTGTTCCTCGGTTATCAATGACGGTGGGATGTGTCTGGAGAAACCCCCCAAAGCTGATGTCTCCTTACTTATATCTGTTTTTAAAATGGAATTTCTACTTTTCACTGGAGTACTCTTCCATTGTGTCCATGGACCACTGCTCCTTTCTGCATTCCTCTGTGGCTGGGCATTTTCATTGCTTCCAAGTGTTGGCTATGGTAAACATTGCTGGATTGCAGGATTGCCAGCCCGTGTCTTTTTGATTCTCATCCTCTCAGGTGATAGACCCAGCAGTGGCTATGCTTGATTGAACGGTCGCTCAATGTTGACCCTTTCCAGGCAACTCCACTGTGTTTTCCTTAGGGGCTCTTACCACGTCCCACTTAGAACCGAGGGTACGCATTTCTTCACCACCCCGTCAGCATTTCTTGTTTGCAGAAGTTTTGCTGCTGGCCATGCTGAGTCGTGTGACATGATAGGTTTTTGTAACGTGTATTTTCGTGTCTAATAATTCCTAAGGTTCAGCATTTTTCCACGCCTTTTTTTAATTCTGTTAAACAAAAACAGAAAAAAAAAAAACCGTGAGTACAATAAACCTCTCGAAATTGTCTTCTTGGAAGGTTGCCCTCTTTCGACTTTTTTGGTCGATTTTCGACCCCAGGATTTTGTTTTGGAGGGCAGGTGTCATTTACAAGCCTGCAATGGGTGTGAATATTGAGTGACCATTAGCACTGACTTTAAAGCTGCTGCTGTGGGAAACGGCCACAAGGCGTCAGCATTGCTACATTCCCACATCTGGTTACTAGGGCAGCAGAGCCTTCTGGAAGTCCTGTTCCCAGGTTGTCAATTAGAATGGAATGTGCCAGGAAAAAACCCCAGAAGTGTATGTCACATTACTTCTTGTTCGCTCTTTTAATTTGTTTAAATCGGGGTAATGATTAGAATACTGTTGGTCCTATATGTACAGAATCTGGTTCATTTGTACGTTTTATATGTATATATATATATATATATATATATATATATATATATATATATATTCTTGTACAGATCCTCTTCCCATGTAAATTATTGCAGAGTGTTCTGGTGACCTCCCTTGCTATATGGTCGGTCTGTTTGATATATATATTTAATACGTATTTGTACACATATGGTGACACTAATCTTAAGTTATCCATTCCCCCCACCTTTCATTTTACTTAAGCTTAGTTTGTTTTCTAAGTGTGTGAGTGTCTTTCTTTGTGGAAATATGTTCATTTGTGTCAGCTGTTAGATAACGCCTATAGGTGATGTCATACGGTATGCCTTTTGCTTTCCGACTTAACTCATGTTCTGTGATGATCTCTAGGCTCATCTCGGGTGCCTCAAAGAGCAGTGTTTCCTTGTTTTCCATGGCTAATAGTCCACTGTGTCCACGGACCAGCTCTTCTTATCCATTCATCTGTTGATGGACATTTGGGTTGCTTCGGTGTCTTGGCTACTGTGAAAACTCGTGGAGTGCAGCTCTTGCAGCCCGTCTTCTCAGGTGAGAGGCTCGGCTGTGGGTGTTCTGGATGGAAGGGTGGCTCAATTTTTAATTGAAAACGCAGCTCCTTTCTGTTCTCATTATTGGCTGTTACAACTAGACATGTCCTCCGCAGACAGAGGGAACAGAGTTCTCTAAAACCCCTTCAGCATTTATTGTTTGTAGTCTTTTGGCTGACGGTAGTTAACTTGGGTGAGCTGAAAGCTTTTTGTAGCTTAGAGGAGTCTGATCATTCCTGAGGTTGAGCTTTTCTCCATTTTGCTTTTTTGATAAAGAGTGAGTAAAACTTACCTCTTCATACTATCTCTTTGACACATTTGCCTGCTTTGAATTTTTTTCACCACTGCCGAGCTCAGGACATTTTTTTTTTTTTTTGAGGGCAGGTGTCTTTTAGAGGCCGGAGTCCTTGTGAATGTTAAGTGACCCATAGCTATCCGTTTAAAGCCGCTCTTGCGGGAAACGGCCACAAGGCGGCAGCATTTCTCCATTTCCAACTCTGGGTTTTCCTGCAACAGAGGCTTCCTGGAAATTGTGTTAGTAGGCTGCAAATGAGAGTGCAGTGTGTCAGGGCAAACCCCCAAGAGCTTATATCTCCTTACTTCTTGTGTGTTTTTTAAAATTTAATTGTTATCTAGTATCACAGCCAATTGGATAAAAATGTGGTGTGTGTTCTAGGTGTACTGCATCTGGTTCATCATATGTATGTGTCAATCTATTCATCTTTGGATCCTTTCCCGTGTAGGTTATTACAGAGTGTTGAGTCGACCTCTCTTGGTATTCCTTAGGTATTTTGTGATTATATATTTCATATGTATCAGTACATGTCTGTAAACCCCCATATCCAAATTCATACATTCCTTACACCTTTCCACTTGGTTAAGCATAGTTGGTTTTCTGCATCTATGCACGGCCTTCTCTTGGAAATGACTTCATGGGTATCAATGTTGAAGTAACAGCTATAAGTGATGTCATAGGATATTTCTATTTCGGTTTCTTTCGTACTTCCTTTTGGGTGGGTATCTCTAGATCCTTCTACGGTGGTGCCAGAGGCACCTGTTGCATGCTCTTCCGTGGCTCATGTTCCATTGTGCACATGGGCCCCCTTCTTCTTGGTGCATTGTTCTGTTGATGGACATTTGGGTTTCTTCCAAGTCTTGGCTATGGTACATGTTGCTGCAGTGCAGGATGGCCAGCCTGTGTCTTTTTGATTTTGGTCTACTCGGGAGATAGGCCCATCAGTGGGCCTACCCGATTACAGGTTAGCT
Source organism: Kogia breviceps (assembly GCF_026419965.1). Taxonomy (NCBI): domain Eukaryota; kingdom Metazoa; phylum Chordata; class Mammalia; order Artiodactyla; family Physeteridae; genus Kogia; species Kogia breviceps. The sequence goes on from NW_026711581.1 coordinate 14,219, forward strand.
CAATTTTTACCTTTCAACGCACCTCCACGGTGTTCTCACTACTAGCTGTTACCAGGTTACGTCCCAGCGGCCGCTAGAGGGCACAGAGTTCTCTAAAACACCTTGAGCATTTATTCTTTGTAGACTCTGTGGCTGATGATCATTCTGACGACGGTGGGTGAACGTTTCTGTCGACTGGATTTGCATGGCTTTATTAATTCCTGATGTTGAGCATTTTTCCATGCCCTTTTATTTATCACAAGAGAAAGAAAGAAAGAGAAGACAAAATGTGCACAAAATATGCCTCTTGAAATTGTCGTTTTGAAATGTGCACGTCTTTTGAGTTTTTTTCCTCGATTGACGACCCAAGAATCGTTTTTGAGGGCAGGTGTCATTTATAGGCCTGCAATGATTTTGAATATCAAGTGACCATTAGCACTGGGTTTAAAGCTGCTGTTTTGAGAAACGGCCACAAGGCGGCAGCAGGTCTCCTTTACCAAACCTGGTTACTCGGGCAACAGAGCCTCCGTGGAAGTCGTATTCTAGGTTGTCAATTAGAATGGACTGTGCCAGGAAAAAGCCCCTTATGTTTGTGCCTCACGACTGACTTGTTCGTTTTTTAATTCAATGTTTATTGTTTCTCACAGCAAGTTTGATTACAATGTTTTGCTTGTTGTGGGTGTGAAAGATGTGGCTCTTTTACACATAAACATGTATCTAGTCTTCTTTGGATCCTTTTCCCATGTAGCTTATGACACAATGTTGAGTACTCTTCTCTTGGTATTCCGTAGGCCTTTGGTGATTTTGTATTTCACCTGTGTTTGTATCTCTCTCTTAAACCCAATTTCCTAATGTACACAATTCTCACACCTGTCCATGGGTGAACCATAAATCTGTTTATTGCATCTGTGATTGCCTTTCTCTGTGGAAATATCTTCAGTGATATCAATTTTTAGGGAACACCTATAAGTGATATCGTAGGCTATGTATCTTTCGCTCTGTGACTTACTGCAAGGTGCGTGATGAACTCTAGCCTCACCGATGGTGCTGTTGATGGCATTGTTTCCTTTTGTTCCTTGGCTAATATTCCATCTGTTCAGGTCCCTGTTCTTCTTTGTCCACTCATCTGTTGATGGACTTTCTGCTTGCTTCCATGTCCTGGCTATTGTAATACTCCTGCAATGCAGATTTGCCTGCCTGTGTCTTTCCACTTCTGTCTTCTTTCTTAGGTTATAGGCCCACGAGTGGGCCTGCTGGATCATATCGTAACTCAGTGTTTACCTTGTAAAGGCACCTCCATTCTGTTCCCATTAGTGCCTCTTACCAGGTGAAGTCCTGTGGCGAGCATTGCCCTCTGAGGAAGGCGCCACTAAGACCCTCCTAAGCCTCAGGGCCCGACTGTACTCTCCTTGGTATGCATCCTGGACTTTATGGTATGAACATACAAAAGGAGATGGCCTTTGGCCAAATCGCTCCAGGGACCTGCTCAGTTACTGGGAGTCCCTGGTTGTTCCCTAAAGCTAGGAAAAGCAACCCTGGAGGGGAAATTGGTGCCTTTGAGGGAGAAGCCGAGCAGCCAACCAACCAGCTGATGCTGATAAGGTGTGACTAAGCCGAGAAGCCAACCAACCAGCTGATGCCGATAAGGCGTGACGAAGCAAAGTCCCTGCTTTAGGGGTATATATACGGCTAGGCTTTGTTATTAAACTTGCCTTGCAAGCGTCAGTTGCTTGTGCCCTTCTGATCCCATACCTTGGTGCGTTCAGTTCCCTACCCCCTCTCGTCGGTTGTTGCTACACTTTGAGGACCCGCCGCGGCTGGCGGCAAAGTCCCACTTAACCTAGAGGGTATGCACTTCTCCACAACCCCTTCAGCATGAATTGTTGGTAGTCTTGTTGCTGATGGTTCTTCTGACTGGTGTGAGCCGATACCTCTGTGGTTGGATTTGCATGCGTCTCATAAAGCCTTGAAATTGAGCTTTCAGGGATGTCCTTTTTTTCTTCAAACTGTGTGTGTAGCTTACCTCATCACATTCTTTTCTTGACGTATGTGCCGCCTTTTGAAATATTTTGGCCACTACCTCCCTCAAGACATTTTGAGGGCAGGTTTCATTGACAGCCCTCCAGGACTTGTGCACACGAAGTGACCATTAGCACGGGTTTTCAAGCTGCCGTTGCAGGTAACGCCCAGAGGGCTGCAGCATTTCTGCGTTTCCCACTCTGGTAACTAGTGAAACAGACCTTCCTGCCAGTGGTGTTCCTCGGTTATCAATGACGGTGGGATGTGTCTGGAGAAACCCCCCAAAGCTGATGTCTCCTTACTTATATCTGTTTTTAAAATGGAATTTCTACTTTTCACTGGAGTACTCTTCCATTGTGTCCATGGACCACTGCTCCTTTCTGCATTCCTCTGTGGCTGGGCATTTTCATTGCTTCCAAGTGTTGGCTATGGTAAACATTGCTGGATTGCAGGATTGCCAGCCCGTGTCTTTTTGATTCTCATCCTCTCAGGTGATAGACCCAGCAGTGGCTATGCTTGATTGAACGGTCGCTCAATGTTGACCCTTTCCAGGCAACTCCACTGTGTTTTCCTTAGGGGCTCTTACCACGTCCCACTTAGAACCGAGGGTACGCATTTCTTCACCACCCCGTCAGCATTTCTTGTTTGCAGAAGTTTTGCTGCTGGCCATGCTGAGTCGTGTGACATGATAGGTTTTTGTAACGTGTATTTTCGTGTCTAATAATTCCTAAGGTTCAGCATTTTTCCACGCCTTTTTTTATTCTGTTAAACAAAAACAGAAAAAAAAAACCGTGAGTACAATAAACCTCTCGAAATTGTCTTCTTGGAAGGTTGCCCTCTTTGGACTTTTTTGGTCGATTTTCGACCCCAGGATTTTGTTTTGGAGGGCAGGTGTCATTTACAAGCCTGCAATGGGTGTGAATATTGAGTGACCATTAGCACTGACTTTAAAGCTGCTGCTGTGGGAAACGGCCACAAGGCGTCAGCATTGCTACATTCCCACATCTGGTTACTAGGGCAGCAGAGCCTTCTGGAAGTCCTGTTCCCAGGTTGTCAATTAGAATGGAATGTGCCAGGAAAAAACCCCAGAAGTGTATGTCACATTACTTCTTGTTCGCTCTTTTAATTTGTTTAAATCGGGGTAATGATTAGAATACTGTTGGTCCTATATGTACAGAATCTGGTTCATTTGTACGTTTTATATGTATATATATATATATATATATATATATATTCTTGTACAGATCCTCTTCCCATGTAAATTATTGCAGAGTGTTCTGGTGACCTCCCTTGCTATATGGTCGGTCTGTTTGATATATATATTTAATACGTATTTGTACACATATGGTGACACTAATCTTAATTTATCCATTCCCCCCACCTTTCATTTTACTTAAGCTTAGTTTGTTTTCTAAGTGTGTGAGTGTCTTTCTTTGTGGAAATATGTTCATTTGTGTCAGCTGTTAGATAACGCCTATAGGTGATGTCATACGGTATTCCTTTTGCTTTCCGACTTAACTGATGTTCTGTGATGATCTCTAGGCTCATCTCGGGTGCCTCAAAGAGCAGTGTTTCCTTGTTTTCCATGGCTAATAGTCCACTGTGTCCACGGACCAGCTCTTCTTATCCATTCATCTGTTGATGGACATTTGGGTTGCTTCGGTGTCTTGGCTACTGTGAAAACTCGTGCAGTGCAGCTCTTGCAGCCCGTCTTCTCAGGTGAGAGGCTCGGCTGTGGGTGTTCTGGATGGAAGGGTGGCTCAATTTTTAATTGAAAACGCAGCTCCTTTCTGTTCTCATTATTGGCTGTTACAACTAGACATGTCCTCCACAGACAGAGGGAACAGAGTTCTCTAAAACCCCTTCAGCATTTATTGTTTGTAGTCTTTTGGCTGACGGTAGTTAACTTGGGTGAGCTGAAAGCTTTTTGTAGGTTAGAGGAGTCTGATGATTCCTGATGTTGAGCTTTTCTCCATTTTCCTTTTTTTGATAAAGAGTGAGTAAAACTTACCTCTATCATACTATCTCTTTGACACATTTGCCTGCTTTGAATTTTTTTGGCCACGGCCGAGCTCAGGACATTTTTTTTTTTTTGAGGGCAGGTGTCTTTTAGAGGCCTGAGTCCTTATGAATGTTAAGTGACCCATAGCTATGCGTTTGAAGCCGCTCTTGCGGGAAACGGCCAAAAGGCGGCAGCATTTCTCCATTTCCAACTCTGGGTTTTCCTGCAACAGAGGCTTCCTGGAAATTGTGTTAGTAGGCTGCAAATGAGAGTGCAGTGTGTCAGGGCAAACCCCCAAGAGCTTATATCTCCTTACTTCTTGTGTGTTTTTTAAAATTTAATTGTTATCTAGTATCACAGCCAATTGGATAAAAATGTGGTGTGTGTTCTAGGTGTACTGCATCTGGTTCATCATATGTATGTATCAATCTATTCATCTTTGGATCCTTTCCCGTGTAGGTTATTACAGAGTGTTGAGTCGACCTCTCCTGGTATTCCTTAGGTATTTTGTGATTATATATTTCATATGTATCAGTACATGTCTGTAAACCCCCATATCCAAATTCATACATTCCTTACACCTTTCCACTTGGTTAAGCATAGTTGGTTTTCTGCATCTATGCACGGCCTTCTCTTGGAAATGACTTCATGGGTATCAATGTTGAAGTAACAGCTATAAGTGATGTCATAGGATATTTCTATTTCGGTTTCTTTCGTACTTCCTTTTGGGTGGGTATCTCTAGATCCTTCTACGGTGGTGCCAGCGGCACTGTTGCATGCTCTTCCGTGGCTCATGTTCCATTGTGCACATGGGCCCCCTTCTTCTTGGTGCATTGTTCTGTTGATGGACATTTGGGTTTCTTCCAAGTCTTGGCGATGGTACATGTTGCTGCAGTGCAGGATGGCCAGCCTGTGTCTTTTTGATTTTGGTCTACTCGGGAGATAGGCCCATCAGTGGGCCTACCCGATTACAGGTTAGCTCAATTTTTACCTTTCAGTGCACCTCCACGGTGTTCTCACTACTAGCTGTTCCCAGGTTACGTCCCAGCGGCCGCTAGAGGGCACAGAGTTCTCTAAAACACCTTGAGCATTTATTCTTTGTAGACTCTGTGGCTGATGATCATTCTGACGACGGTGGGTGAACGTTTCTGTCGACTGGATTTGCATGGCTTTATTAATTCCTGATGTTGAGCATTTTTCCATGCCCTTTTATTTATCACAAGAGAAAGAAAGAAAGAGAAGACAAAATGTGCGCAAAATATGCCTCTTGAAATTGTCGTTTTGAAGTGTGCACATCTTTTGAGTTTTTTTCCTCGATTGACGACCCAAGAATCGTTTTTGAGGGCAGGTGTCATTTATAGGCCTGCAATGATTTTGAATATCAAGTGACCATTAGCACTGGGTTTAAAGCTGCTGTTTTGAGAAACGGCCACAAGGCGGCAGCAGGTCTCCTTTACCAAACCTGGTTACTCGGGCAACAGAGCCTCCGTGGAAGTCGTATTCTCGGTTGTCAATTAGAATGGACTGTGCCAGGAAAAAGCCCCTTATGTTTGTGCCTCACGACTGACTTGTTCGTTTTTTAATTCAATGTTTATTGTTTCTCACAGCAAGTTTGATTACAATGTTTTGCTTGTTGTAGGTGTGAAAGATGTGGCTCTTTTACACATAAACACGTATCTAGTCTTCTTTGGATCCTTTTCCCATGTAGCTTATGACACAATGTTGAGTACTCTTCTCTTGGTATTCCGTAGGCCTTTGGTGATTTTGTATTTCACCTGTGTTTGTATCTCTCTCTTAAACCCAATTTCCTAATGTACACAATTCTCACACCTGTCCATGGGTGAACCATAAATCTGTTTATTGCATCTGTGATTGCCTTTCTCTGTGGAAATATCTTCAGTGATATCAATTTTTAGGGAACACCTATAAGTGATATCGTAGGCTATGTATCTTTCGCTCTGTGACTTACTGCAAGGTGCGTGATGAACTCTAGCCTCACCGATGGTGCTGTTGATGGCATTGTTTCCTTTTGTTCCTTGGCTAATATTCCATCTGTTCAGGTCCCTGTTCTTCTTTGTCCACTCATCTGTTGATGGACTTTCTGCTTGCTTCCATGTCCTGGCTATTGTAATACTCCTGCAATGCAGATTTGCCTGCCTGTGTCTTTCCACTTCTGTCTTCTTTCTTAGGTTATAGGCCCACGAGTGGGCCTGCTGGATCATATCGTAACTCAGTGTTTACCTTGTAAAGGCACCTCCATTCTGTTCCCATTAGTGCCTCTTACCAGGTGAAGTCCTGTGGCGAGCATTGCCCTCTGAGGAAGGCGCCACTAAGACCCTCCTAAGCCTCAGGGCCCGACTGTACTCTCCTTGGTATGCATCCTGGACTTTATGGTATGAACATACAAAAGGAGATGGCCTTTGGCCAAATCGCTCCAGGGACCTGCTCAGTTACTGGGAGTCCCTGGTTGTTCCCTAAAGCTAGGAAAAGCAACCCTGGAGGGGAAATTGGTGCCTTTGAGGGAGAAGCCGAGCAGCCAACCAACCAGCTGATGCTGATAAGGTGTGACTAAGCCGAGAAGCCAACCAACCAGCTGATGCCGATAAGGCGTGACGAAGCAAAGTCCCTGCTTTAGGGGTATATATACGGCTAGGCTTTGTTATTAAACTTGCCTTGCAAGCGTCAGTTGCTTGTGCCCTTCTGATCCCATACCTTGGTGCGTTCAGTTCCCTACCCCCTCTCGTCGGTTGTTGCTACACTTTGAGGACCCGCCGCGGCTGGCGGCAAAGTCCCACTTAACCTAGAGGGTATGCACTTCTCCACAACCCCTTCAGCATGAATTGTTGGTAGTCTTGTTGCTGATGGTTCTTCTGACTGGTGTGAGCCGATACCTCTGTGGTTGGATTTGCATGCGTCTCATAAAGCCTTGAAATTGAGCTTTCAGGGATGTCCTTTTTTTCTTCAAACTGTGTGTGTAGCTTACCTCATCACATTCTTTTCTTGACGTATGTGCCGCCTTTTGAAATATTTTGGCCACTACCTCCCTCAAGACATTTTGAGGGCAGGTTTCATTGACAGCCCTCCAGGACTTGTGCACACGAAGTGACCATTAGCACGGGTTTTCAAGCTGCCGTTGCAGGTAACGCCCAGAGGGCTGCAGCATTTCTGCGTTTCCCACTCTGGTAACTAGTGAAACAGACCTTCCTGCCAGTGGTGTTCCTCGGTTATCAATGACGGTGGGATGTGTCTGGAGAAACCCCCCAAAGCTGATGTCTCCTTACTTATATCTGTTTTTAAAATGGAATTTCTACTTTTCACTGGAGTACTCTTCCATTGTGTCCATGGACCACTGCTCCTTTCTGCATTCCTCTGTGGCTGGGCATTTTCATTGCTTCCAAGTGTTGGCTATGGTAAACATTGCTGGATTGCAGGATTGCCAGCCCGTGTCTTTTTGATTCTCATCCTCTCAGGTGATAGACCCAGCAGTGGCTATGCTTGATTGAACGGTCGCTCAATGTTGACCCTTTCCAGGCAACTCCACTGTGTTTTCCTTAGGGACTCTTACCACGTCCCACTTAGAACCGAGGGTACGCATTTCTTCACCACCCCGTCAGCATTTCTTGTTTGCAGAAGTTTTGCTGCTGGCCATGCTGAGTCGTGTGACATGATAGGTTTTTGTAACGTGTATTTTCGTGTCTAATAATTCCTAAGGTTCAGCATTTTTCCACGCCTTTTTTTATTCTGTTAAACAAAAACAGAAAAAAAAAACCGTGAGTACAATAAACCTCTCGAAATTGTCTTCTTGGAAGGTTGCCCTCTTTGGACTTTTTTGGTCGATTTTCGACCCCAGGATTTTGTTTTGGAGGGCAGGTGTCATTTACAAGCCTGCAATGGGTGTGAATATTGAGTGACCATTAGCACTGACTTTAAAGCTGCTGCTGTGGGAAACGGCCACAAGGCGTCAGCATTGCTACATTCCCACATCTGGTTACTAGGGCAGCAGAGCCTTCTGGAAGTCCTGTTCCCAGGTTGTCAATTAGAATGGAATGTGCCAGGAAAAAACCCCAGAAGTGTATGTCACATTACTTCTTGTTCGCTCTTTTAATTTGTTTAAATCGGGGTAATGATTAGAATACTGTTGGTCCTATATGTACAGAATCTGGTTCATTTGTACGTTTTATATGTATATATATATATATATATATATATATATATTCTTGTACAGATCCTCTTCCCATGTAAATTATTGCAGAGTGTTCTGGTGACCTCCCTTGCTATATGGTCGGTCTGTTTGATATATATATTTAATACGTATTTGTACACATATGGTGACACTAATCTTAAGTTATCCATTCCCCCCACCTTTCATTTTACTTAAGCTTAGTTTGTTTTCTAAGTGTGTGAGTGTCTTTCTTTGTGGAAATATGTTCATTTGTGTCAGCTGTTAGATAACGCCTATAGGTGATGTCATACGGTATGCCTTTTGCTTTCCGACTTAACTCATGTTCTGTGATGATCTCTAGGCTCATCTCGGGTGCCTCAAAGAGCAGTGTTTCCTTGTTTTCCATGGCTAATAGTCCACTGTGTCCACGGACCAGCTCTTCTTATCCATTCATCTGTTGATGGACATTTGGGTTGCTTCGGTGTCTTGGCTACTGTGAAAACTCGTGGAGTGCAGCTCTTGCAGCCCGTCTTCTCAGGTGAGAGGCTCGGCTGTGGGTGTTCTGGATGGAAGGGTGGCTCAATTTTTAATTGAAAACGCAGCTCCTTTCTGTTCTCATTATTGGCTGTTACAACTAGACATGTCCTCCGCAGACAGAGGGAACAGAGTTCTCTAAAACCCCTTCAGCATTTATTGTTTGTAGTCTTTTGGCTGACGGTAGTTAACTTGGGTGAGCTGAAAGCTTTTTGTAGCTTAGAGGAGTCTGATCATTCCTGAGGTTGAGCTTTTCTCCATTTTGCTTTTTTGATAAAGAGTGAGTAAAACTTACCTCTTCATACTATCTCTTTGACACATTTGCCTGCTTTGAATTTTTTTCACCACTGCCGAGCTCAGGACATTTTTTTTTTTTTTTGAGGGCAGGTGTCTTTTAGAGGCCGGAGTCCTTGTGAATGTTAAGTGACCCATAGCTATCCGTTTAAAGCCGCTCTTGCGGGAAACGGCCACAAGGCGGCAGCATTTCTCCATTTCCAACTCTGGGTTTTCCTGCAACAGAGGCTTCCTGGAAATTGTGTTAGTAGGCTGCAAATGAGAGTGCAGTGTGTCAGGGCAAACCCCCAAGAGCTTATATCTCCTTACTTCTTGTGTGTTTTTTAAAATTTAATTGTTATCTAGTATCACAGCCAATTGGATAAAAATGTGGTGTGTGTTCTAGGTGTACTGCATCTGGTTCATCATATGTATGTGTCAATCTATTCATCTTTGGATCCTTTCCCGTGTAGGTTATTACAGAGTGTTGAGTCGACCTCTCTTGGTATTCCTTAGGTATTTTGTGATTATATATTTCATATGTATCAGTACATGTCTGTAAACCCCCATATCCAAATTCATACATTCCTTACACCTTTCCACTTGGTTAAGCATAGTTGGTTTTCTGCATCTATGCAAGGCCTTCTCTTGGAAATGACTTCATGGGTATCAATGTTGAAGTAACAGCTATAAGTGATGTCATAGGATATTTCTATTTCGGTTTCTTTCGTACTTCCTTTTGGGTGGGTATCTCTAGATCCTTCTACGGTGGTGCCAGAGGCACCTGTTGCATGCTCTTCCGTGGCTCATGTTCCATTGTGCACATGGGCCCCCTTCTTCTTGGTGCATTGTTCTGTTGATGGACATTTGGGTTTCTTCCAAGTCTTGGCTATGGTACATGTTGCTGCAGTGCAGGATGGCCAGCCTGTGTCTTTTTGATTTTGGTCTACTCGGGAGATAGGCCCATCAGTGGGCCTACCCGATTACAGGTTAGCTCAATTTTTACCTTTCAACGCACCTCCACGGTGTTCTCACTACTAGCTGTTACCAGGTTACGTCCCAGCGGCCGCTAGAGGGCACAGAGTTCTCTAAAACACCTTGAGCATTTATTCTTTGTAGACTCTGTGGCTGATGATCATTCTGACGACGGTGGGTGAACGTTTCTGTCGACTGGATTTGCATGGCTTTATTAATTCCTGATGTTGAGCATTTTTCCATGCCCTTTTATTTATCACAAGAGAAAGAAAGAAAGAGAAGACAAAATGTGCACAAAATATGCCTCTTGAAATTGTCGTTTTGAAATGTGCACGTCTTTTGAGTTGTTTTCCTCGATGGACGACCCAAGAATCGTTTTTGAGGGCAGGTGTCATTTATAGGCCTGCAATGATTTTGAATATCAAGTGACCATTAGCACTGGGTTTAAAGCTGCTGTTTTGAGAAACGGCCACAAGGCGGCAGCAGGTCTCCTTTACCAAACCTGGTTACTCGGGCAACAGAGCCTCCGTGGATGTCGTATTCTAGGTTGTCAATTAGAATGGACTGTGCCAGGAAAAAGCCCCTTATGTTTGTGCCTCACGACTGACTTGTTCGTTTTTTAATTCAATGTTTATTGTTTCTCACAGCAAGTTTGATTACAATGTTTTGCTTGTTGTGGGTGTGAAAGATGTGGCTCTTTTACACATAAACATGTATCTAGTCTTCTTTGGATCCTTTTCCCATGTAGCTTATGACACAATGTTGAGTACTCTTCTCTTGGTATTCCGTAGGCCTTTGGTGATTTTGTATTTCACCTGTGTTTGTATCTCTCTCTTAAACCCAATTTCCTAATGTACACAATTCTCACACCTGTCCATGGGTGAACCATAAATCTGTTTATTGCATCTGTGATTGCCTTTCTCTGTGGAAATATCTTCAGTGATATCAATTTTTAGGGAACACCTATAAGTGATATCGTAGGCTATGTATCTTTCGCTCTGTGACTTACTGCAAGGTGCGTGATGAACTCTAGCCTCACCGATGGTGCTGTTGATGGCATTGTTTCCTTTTGTTCCTTGGCTAATATTCCATCTGTTCAGGTCCCTGTTCTTCTTTGTCCACTCATCTGTTGATGGACTTTCTGCTTGCTTCCATGTCCTGGCTATTGTAATACTCCTGCAATGCAGATTTGCCTGCCTGTGTCTTTCCACTTCTGTCTTCTTTCTTAGGTTATAGGCCCACGAGTGGGCCTGCTGGATCATATCGTAACTCAGTGTTTACCTTGTAAAGGCACCTCCATTCTGTTCCCATTAGTGCCTCTTACCAGGTGAAGTCCTGTGGCGAGCATTGCCCTCTGAGGAAGGCGCCACTAAGACCCTCCTAAGCCTCAGGGCCCGACTGTACTCTCCTTGGTATGCATCCTGGACTTTATGGTATGAACATACAAAAGGAGATGGCCTTTGGCCAAATCGCTCCAGGGACCTGCTCAGTTACTGGGAGTCCCTGGTTGTTCCCTAAAGCTAGGAAAAGCAACCCTGGAGGGGAAATTGGTGCCTTTGAGGGAGAAGCCGAGCAGCCAACCAACCAGCTGATGCTGATAAGGTGTGACTAAGCCGAGAAGCCAACCAACCAGCTGATGCCGATAAGGCGTGACGAAGCAAAGTCCCTGCTTTAGGGGTATATATACGGCTAGGCTTTGTTATTAAACTTGCCTTGCAAGCGTCAGTTGCTTGTGCCCTTCTGATCCCATACCTTGGTGCGTTCAGTTCCCTACCCCCTCTCGTCGGTTGTTGCTACACTTTGAGGACCCGCCGCGGCTGGCGGCAAAGTCCCACTTAACCTAGAGGGTATGCACTTCTCCACAACCCCTTCAGCATGAATTGTTGGTAGTCTTGTTGCTGATGGTTCTTCTGACTGGTGTGAGCCGATACCTCTGTGGTTGGATTTGCATGCGTCTCATAAAGCCTTGAAATTGAGCTTTCAGGGATGTCCTTTTTTTCTTCAAACTGTGTGTGTAGCTTACCTCATCACATTCTTTTCTTGACGTATGTGCCGCCTTTTGAAATATTTTGGCCACTACCTCCCTCAAGACATTTTGAGGGCAGGTTTCATTGACAGCCCTCCAGGACTTGTGCACACGAAGTGACCATTAGCACGGGTTTTCAAGCTGCCGTTGCAGGTAACGGCCAGAGGGCTGCAGCATTTCTGCGTTTCCCACTCTGGTAACTAGTGAAACAGACCTTCCTGCCAGTGGTGTTCCTCGGTTATCAATGACGGTGGGATGTGTCTGGAGAAACCCCCCAAAGCTGATGTCTCCTTACTTATATCTGTTTTTAAAATGGAATTTCTACTTTTCACTGGAGTACTCTTCCATTGTGTCCATGGACCACTGCTCCTTTCTGCATTCCTCTGTGGCTGGGCATTTTCATTGCTTCCAAGTGTTGGCTATGGTAAACATTGCTGGATTGCAGGATTGCCAGCCCGTGTCTTTTTGATTCTCATCCTCTCAGGTGATAGACCCAGCAGTGGCTATGCTTGATTGAACGGTCGCTCAATGTTGACCCTTTCCAGGCAACTCCACTGTGTTTTCCTTAGGGGCTCTTACCACGTCCCACTTAGAACCGAGGGTACGCATTTCTTCACCACCCCGTCAGCATTTCTTGTTTGCAGAAGTTTTGCTGCTGGCCATGCTGAGTCGTGTGACATGATAGGTTTTTGTAACGTGTATTTTCGTGTCTAATAATTCCTAAGGTTCAGCATTTTTCCACGCCTTTTTTTATTCTGTTAAACAAAAACAGAAAAAAAAAACCGTGAGTACAATAAACCTCTCGAAATTGTCTTCTTGGAAGGTTGCCCTCTTTGGACTTTTTTGGTCGATTTTCGACCCCAGGATTTTGTTTTGGAGGGCAGGTGTCATTTACAAGCCTGCAATGGGTGTGAATATTGAGTGACCATTAGCACTGACTTTAAAGCTGCTGCTGTGGGAAACGGCCACAAGGCGTCAGCATTGCTACATTCCCACATCTGGTTACTAGGGCAGCAGAGCCTTCTGGAAGTCCTGTTCCCAGGTTGTCAATTAGAATGGAATGTGCCAGGAAAAAACCCCAGAAGTGTATGTCACATTACTTCTTGTTCGCTCTTTTAATTTGTTTAAATCGGGGTAATGATTAGAATACTGTTGGTCCTATATGTACAGAATCTGGTTCATTTGTACGTTTTATATGTATATATATATATATATATATATATATATATATTCTTGTACAGATCCTCTTCCCATGTAAATTATTGCAGAGTGTTCTGGTGACCTCCCTTGCTATATGGTCGGTCTGTTTGATATATATATTTAATACGTATTTGTACACATATGGTGACACTAATCTTAATTTATCCATTCCCCCCACCTTTCATTTTACTTAAGCTTAGTTTGTTTTCTAAGTGTGTGAGTGTCTTTCTTTGTGGAAATATGTTCATTTGTGTCAGCTGTTAGATAACGCCTATAGGTGATGTCATACGGTATGCCTTTTGCTTTCCGACTTAACTCATGTTCTGTGATGATCTCTAGGCTCATCTCGGGTGCCTCAAAGAGCAGTGTTTCCTTGTTTTCCATGGCTAATAGTCCACTGTGTCCACGGACCAGCTCTTCTTATCCATTCATCTGTTGATGGACATTTGGGTTGCTTCGGTGTCTTGGCTACTGTGAAAACTCGTGGAGTGCAGCTCTTGCAGCCCGTCTTCTCAGGTGAGAGGCTCGGCTGTGGGTGTTCTGGATGGAAGGGTGGCTCAATTTTTAATTGAAAACGCAGCTCCTTTCTGTTCTCATTATTGGCTGTTACAACTAGACATGTCCTCCGCAGACAGAGGGAACAGAGTTCTCTAAAACCCCTTCAGCATTTATTGTTTGTAGTCTTTTGGCTGACGGTAGTTAACTTGGGTGAGCTGAAAGCTTTTTGTAGCTTAGAGGAGTCTGATCATTCCTGAGGTTGAGCTTTTCTCCATTTTGCTTTTTTGATAAAGAGTGAGTAAAACTTACCTCTTCATACTATCTCTTTGACACATTTGCCTGCTTTGAATTTTTTTCACCACTGCCGAGCTCAGGACATTTTTTTTTTTTTTTGAGGGCAGGTGTCTTTTAGAGGCCGGAGTCCTTGTGAATGTTAAGTGACCCATAGCTATCCGTTTAAAGCCGCTCTTGCGGGAAACGGCCACAAGGCGGCAGCATTTCTCCATTTCCAACTCTGGGTTTTCCTGCAACAGAGGCTTCCTGGAAATTGTGTTAGTAGGCTGCAAATGAGAGTGCAGTGTGTCAGGGCAAACCCCCAAGAGCTTATATCTCCTTACTTCTTGTGTGTTTTTTAAAATTTAATTGTTATCTAGTATCACAGCCAATTGGATAAAAATGTGGTGTGTGTTCTAGGTGTACTGCATCTGGTTCATCATATGTATGTGTCAATCTATTCATCTTTGGATCCTTTCCCGTGTAGGTTATTACAGAGTGTTGAGTCGACCTCTCTTGGTATTCCTTAGGTATTTTGTGATTATATATTTCATATGTATCAGTACATGTCTGTAAACCCCCATATCCAAATTCATACATTCCTTACACCTTTCCACTTGGTTAAGCATAGTTGGTTTTCTGCATCTATGCAAGGCCTTCTCTTGGAAATGACTTCATGGGTATCAATGTTGAAGTAACAGCTATAAGTGATGTCATAGGATATTTCTATTTCGGTTTCTTTCGTACTTCCTTTTGGGTGGGTATCTCTAGATCCTTCTACGGTGGTGCCAGAGGCACCTGTTGCATGCTCTTCCGTGGCTCATGTTCCATTGTGCACATGGGCCCCCTTCTTCTTGGTGCATTGTTCTGTTGATGGACATTTGGGTTTCTTCCAAGTCTTGGCTATGGTACATGTTGCTGCAGTGCAGGATGGCCAGCCTGTGTCTTTTTGATTTTGGTCTACTCGGGAGATAGGCCCATCAGTGGGCCTACCCGATTACAGGTTAGCTCAATTTTTACCTTTCAACGCACCTCCACGGTGTTCTCACTACTAGCTGTTACCAGGTTACGTCCCAGCGGCCGCTAGAGGGCACAGAGTTCTCTAAAACACCTTGAGCATTTATTCTTTGTAGACTCTGTGGCTGATGATCATTCTGACGACGGTGGGTGAACGTTTCTGTCGACTGGATTTGCATGGCTTTATTAATTCCTGATGTTGAGCATTTTTCCATGCCCTTTTATTTATCACAAGAGAAAGAAAGAAAGAGAAGACAAAATGTGCACAAAATATGCCTCTTGAAATTGTCGTTTTGAAATGTGCACGTCTTTTGAGTTGTTTTCCTCGATGGACGACCCAAGAATCGTTTTTGAGGGCAGGTGTCATTTATAGGCCTGCAATGATTTTGAATATCAAGTGACCATTAGCACTGGGTTTAAAGCTGCTGTTTTGAGAAACGGCCACAAGGCGGCAGCAGGTCTCCTTTACCAAACCTGGTTACTCGGGCAACAGAGCCTCCGTGGAAGTCGTATTCTAGGTTGTCAATTAGAATGGACTGTGCCAGGAAAAAGCCCCTTATGTTTGTGCCTCACGACTGACTTGTTCGTTTTTTAATTCAATGTTTATTGTTTCTCACAGCAAGTTTGATTACAATGTTTTGCTTGTTGTGGGTGTGAAAGATGTGGCTCTTTTACACATAAACATGTATCTAGTCTTCTTTGGATCCTTTTCCCATGTAGCTTATGACACAATGTTGAGTACTCTTCTCTTGGTATTCCGTAGGCCTTTGGTGATTTTGTATTTCACCTGTGTTTGTATCCCTCTCTTAAACCCAATTTCCTAATGTACACAATTCTCACACCTGTCCATGGGTGAACCATAAATCTGTTTATTGCATCTGTGATTGCCTTTCTCTGTGGAAATATCTTCAGTGATATCAATTTTTAGGGAACACCTATAAGTGATATCGTAGGCTATGTATCTTTCGCTCTGTGACTTACTGCAAGGTGCGTGATGAACTCTAGCCTCACCGATGGTGCTGTTGATGGCATTGTTTCCTTTTGTTCCTTGGCTAATATTCCATCTGTTCAGGTCCCTGTTCTTCTTTGTCCACTCATCTGTTGATGGACTTTCTGCTTGCTTCCATGTCCTGGCTATTGTAATACTCCTGCAATGCAGATTTGCCTGCCTGTGTCTTTCCACTTCTGTCTTCTTTCTTAGGTTATAGGCCCACGAGTGGGCCTGCTGGATCATATCGTAACTCAGTGTTTACCTTGTAAAGGCACCTCCATTCTGTTCCCATTAGTGCCTCTTACCAGGTGAAGTCCTGTGGCGAGCATTGCCCTCTGAGGAAGGCGCCACTAAGACCCTCCTAAGCCTCAGGGCCCGACTGTACTCTCCTTGGTATGCATCCTGGACTTTATGGTATGAACATACAAAAGGAGATGGCCTTTGGCCAAATCGCTCCAGGGACCTGCTCAGTTACTGGGAGTCCCTGGTTGTTCCCTAAAGCTAGGAAAAGCAACCCTGGAGGGGAAATTGGTGCCTTTGAGGGAGAAGCCGAGCAGCCAACCAACCAGCTGATGCTGATAAGGTGTGACTAAGCCGAGAAGCCAACCAACCAGCTGATGCCGATAAGGCGTGACGAAGCAAAGTCCCTGCTTTAGGGGTATATATACGGCTAGGCTTTGTTATTAAACTTGCCTTGCAAGCGTCAGTTGCTTGTGCCCTTCTGATCCCATACCTTGGTGCGTTCAGTTCCCTACCCCCTCTCGTCGGTTGTTGCTACACTTTGAGGACCCGCCGCGGCTGGCGGCAAAGTCCCACTTAACCTAGAGGGTATGCACTTCTCCACAACCCCTTCAGCATGAATTGTTGGTAGTCTTGTTGCTGATGGTTCTTCTGACTGGTGTGAGCCGATACCTCTGTGGTTGGATTTGCATGCGTCTCATAAAGCCTTGAAATTGAGCTTTCAGGGATGTCCTTTTTTTCTTCAAACTGTGTGTGTAGCTTACCTCATCACATTCTTTTCTTGACGTATGTGCCGCCTTTTGAAATATTTTGGCCACTACCTCCCTCAAGACATTTTGAGGGCAGGTTTCATTGACAGCCCTCCAGGACTTGTGCACACGAAGTGACCATTAGCACGGGTTTTCAAGCTGCCGTTGCAGGTAACGGCCAGAGGGCTGCAGCATTTCTGCGTTTCCCACTCTGGTAACTAGTGAAACAGACCTTCCTGCCAGTGGTGTTCCTCGGTTATCAATGACGGTGGGATGTGTCTGGAGAAACCCCCCAAAGCTGATGTCTCCTTACTTATATCTGTTTTTAAAATGGAATTTCTACTTTTCACTGGAGTACTCTTCCATTGTGTCCATGGACCACTGCTCCTTTCTGCATTCCTCTGTGGCTGGGCATTTTCATTGCTTCCAAGTGTTGGCTATGGTAAACATTGCTGGATTGCAGGATTGCCAGCCCGTGTCTTTTTGATTCTCATCCTCTCAGGTGATAGACCCAGCAGTGGCTATGCTTGATTGAACGGTCGCTCAATGTTGACCCTTTCCAGGCAACTCCACTGTGTTTTCCTTAGGGGCTCTTACCACGTCCCACTTAGAACCGAGGGTACGCATTTCTTCACCACCCCGTCAGCATTTCTTGTTTGCAGAAGTTTTGCTGCTGGCCATGCTGAGTCGTGTGACATGATAGGTTTTTGTAACGTGTATTTTCGTGTCTAATAATTCCTAAGGTTCAGCATTTTTCCACGCCTTTTTTTAATTCTGTTAAACAAAAACAGAAAAAACAAAACCGTGAGTACAATAAACCTCTCGAAATTGTCTTCTTGGAAGGTTGCCCTCTTTCGACTTTTTTGGTCGATTTTCGACCCCAGGATTTTGTTTTGGAGGGCAGGTGTCATTTACAAGCCTGCAATGGGTGTGAATATTGAGTGACCATTAGCACTGACTTTAAAGCTGCTGCTGTGGGAAACGGCCACAAGGCGTCAGCATTGCTACATTCCCACATCTGGTTACTAGGGCAGCAGAGCCTTCTGGAAGTCCTGTTCCCAGGTTGTCAATTAGAATGGAATGTGCCAGGAAAAAACCCCAGAAGTGTATGTCACATTACTTCTTGTTCGCTCTTTTAATTTGTTTAAATCGGGGTAATGATTAGAATACTGTTGGTCCTATATGTACAGAATCTGGTTCATTTGTACGTTTTATATGTATATATATATATATATATATATATATATATATATATATATATATATATATATATATTCTTGTACAGATCCTCTTCCCATGTAAATTATTGCAGAGTGTTCTGGTGACCTCCCTTGCTATATGGTTGGTCTGTTTGATATATATATTTAATACGTATTTGTACACATATGGTGACACTAATCTTAAGTTATCCATTCCCCCCACCTTTCATTTTACTTAAGCTTAGTTTGTTTTCTAAGTGTGTGAGTGTCTTTCTTTGTGGAAATATGTTCATTTGTGTCAGCTGTTAGATAACGCCTATAGGTGATGTCATACGGTATGCCTTTTGCTTTCCGACTTAACTGATGTTCTGTGATGATCTCTAGGCTCATCTCGGGTGCCTCAAAGAGCAGTGTTTCCTTGTTTTCCATGGCTAATAGTCCACTGTGTCCACGGACCAGCTCTTCTTATCCATTCATCTGTTGATGGACATTTGGGTTGCTTCGGTGTCTTGGCTACTGTGAAAACTCGTGGAGTGCAGCTCTTGCAGCCCGTCTTCTCAGGTGAGAGGCTCGGCTGTGGGTGTTCTGGATGGAAGGGTGGCTCAATTTTTAATTGAAAACGCAGCTCCTTTCTGTTCTCATTATTGGCTGTTACAACTAGACATGTCCTCCGCAGACAGAGGGAACAGAGTTCTCTAAAACCCCTTCAGCATTTATTGTTTGTAGTCTTTTGGCTGACGGTAGTTAACTTGGGTGAGCTGAAAGCTTTTTGTAGCTTAGAGGAGTCTGATCATTCCTGAGGTTGAGCTTTTCTCCATTTTGCTTTTTTGATAAAGAGTGAGTAAAACTTACCTCTTCATACTATCTCTTTGACACATTTGCCTGCTTTGAATTTTTTTCACCACTGCCGAGCTCAGGACATTTTTTTTTTTTTTTGAGGGCAGGTGTCTTTTAGAGGCCGGAGTCCTTGTGAATGTTAAGTGACCCATAGCTATCCGTTTAAAGCCGCTCTTGCGGGAAACGGCCACAAGGCGGCAGCATTTCTCCATTTCCAACTCTGGGTTTTCCTGCAACAGAGGCTTCCTGGAAATTGTGTTAGTAGGCTGCAAATGAGAGTGCAGTGTGTCAGGGCAAACCCCCAAGAGCTTATATCTCCTTACTTCTTGTGTGTTTTTTAAAATTTAATTGTTATCTAGTATCACAGCCAATTGGATAAAAATGTGGTGTGTGTTCTAGGTGTACTGCATCTGGTTCATCATATGTATGTGTCAATCTATTCATCTTTGGATCCTTTCCCGTGTAGGTTATTACAGAGTGTTGAGTCGACCTCTCTTGGTATTCCTTAGGTATTTTGTGATTATATATTTCATATGTATCAGTACATGTCTGTAAACCCCCATATCCAAATTCATACATTCCTTACACCTTTCCACTTGGTTAAGCATAGTTGGTTTTCTGCATCTATGCAAGGCCTTCTCTTGGAAATGACTTCATGGGTATCAATGTTGAAGTAACAGCTATAAGTGATGTCATAGGATATTTCTATTTCGGTTTCTTTCGTACTTCCTTTTGGGTGGGTATCTCTAGATCCTTCTACGGTGGTGCCAGAGGCACCTGTTGCATGCTCTTCCGTGGCTCATGTTCCATTGTGCACATGGGCCCCCTTCTTCTTGGTGCATTGTTCTGTTGATGGACATTTGGGTTTCTTCCAAGTCTTGGCTATGGTACATGTTGCTGCAGTGCAGGATGGCCAGCCTGTGTCTTTTTGATTTTGGTCTACTCGGGAGATAGGCCCATCAGTGGGCCTACCCGATTACAGGTTAGCTCAATTTTTACCTTTCAACGCACCTCCACGGTGTTCTCACTACTAGCTGTTACCAGGTTACGTCCCAGCGGCCGCTAGAGGGCACAGAGTTCTCTAAAACACCTTGAGCATTTATTCTTTGTAGACTCTGTGGCTGATGATCATTCTGACGACGGTGGGTGAACGTTTCTGTCGACTGGATTTGCATGGCTTTATTAATTCCTGATGTTGAGCATTTTTCCATGCCCTTTTATTTATCACAAGAGAAAGAAAGAAAGAGAAGACAAAATGTGCACAAAATATGCCTCTTGAAATTGTCGTTTTGAAATGTGCACGTCTTTTGAGTTGTTTTCCTCGATGGACGACCCAAGAATCGTTTTTGAGGGCAGGTGTCATTTATAGGCCTGCAATGATTTTGAATATCAAGTGACCATTAGCACTGGGTTTAAAGCTGCTGTTTTGAGAAACGGCCACAAGGCGGCAGCAGGTCTCCTTTACCAAACCTGGTTACTCGGGCAACAGAGCCTCCGTGGAAGTCGTATTCTAGGTTGTCAATTAGAATGGACTGTGCCAGGAAAA
Source organism: Kogia breviceps (assembly GCF_026419965.1). Taxonomy (NCBI): domain Eukaryota; kingdom Metazoa; phylum Chordata; class Mammalia; order Artiodactyla; family Physeteridae; genus Kogia; species Kogia breviceps. Next base: position 34,739 of record NW_026711581.1, read on the forward strand.
AGCCCCTTATGTTTGTGCCTCACGACTGACTTGTTCGTTTTTTAATTCAATGTTTATTGTTTCTCACAGCAAGTTTGATTACAATGTTTTGCTTGTTGTGGGTGTGAAAGATGTGGCTCTTTTACACATAAACATGTATCTAGTCTTCTTTGGATCCTTTTCCCATGTAGCTTATGACACAATGTTGAGTACTCTTCTCTTGGTATTCCGTAGGCCTTTGGTGATTTTGTATTTCACCTGTGTTTGTATCCCTCTCTTAAACCCAATTTCCTAATGTACACAATTCTCACACCTGTCCATGGGTGAACCATAAATCTGTTTATTGCATCTGTGATTGCCTTTCTCTGTGGAAATATCTTCAGTGATATCAATTTTTAGGGAACACCTATAAGTGATATCGTAGGCTATGTATCTTTCGCTCTGTGACTTACTGCAAGGTGCGTGATGAACTCTAGCCTCACCGATGGTGCTGTTGATGGCATTGTTTCCTTTTGTTCCTTGGCTAATATTCCATCTGTTCAGGTCCCTGTTCTTCTTTGTCCACTCATCTGTTGATGGACTTTCTGCTTGCTTCCATGTCCTGGCTATTGTAATACTCCTGCAATGCAGATTTGCCTGCCTGTGTCTTTCCACTTCTGTCTTCTTTCTTAGGTTATAGGCCCACGAGTGGGCCTGCTGGATCATATCGTAACTCAGTGTTTACCTTGTAAAGGCACCTCCATTCTGTTCCCATTAGTGCCTCTTACCAGGTGAAGTCCTGTGGCGAGCATTGCCCTCTGAGGAAGGCGCCACTAAGACCCTCCTAAGCCTCAGGGCCCGACTGTACTCTCCTTGGTATGCATCCTGGACTTTATGGTATGAACATACAAAAGGAGATGGCCTTTGGCCAAATCGCTCCAGGGACCTGCTCAGTTACTGGGAGTCCCTGGTTGTTCCCTAAAGCTAGGAAAAGCAACCCTGGAGGGGAAATTGGTGCCTTTGAGGGAGAAGCCGAGCAGCCAACCAACCAGCTGATGCTGATAAGGTGTGACTAAGCCGAGAAGCCAACCAACCAGCTGATGCCGATAAGGCGTGACGAAGCAAAGTCCCTGCTTTAGGGGTATATATACGGCTAGGCTTTGTTATTAAACTTGCCTTGCAAGCGTCAGTTGCTTGTGCCCTTCTGATCCCATACCTTGGTGCGTTCAGTTCCCTACCCCCTCTCGTCGGTTGTTGCTACACTTTGAGGACCCGCCGCGGCTGGCGGCAAAGTCCCACTTAACCTAGAGGGTATGCACTTCTCCACAACCCCTTCAGCATGAATTGTTGGTAGTCTTGTTGCTGATGGTTCTTCTGACTGGTGTGAGCCGATACCTCTGTGGTTGGATTTGCATGCGTCTCATAAAGCCTTGAAATTGAGCTTTCAGGGATGTCCTTTTTTTCTTCAAACTGTGTGTGTAGCTTACCTCATCACATTCTTTTCTTGACGTATGTGCCGCCTTTTGAAATATTTTGGCCACTACCTCCCTCAAGACATTTTGAGGGCAGGTTTCATTGACAGCCCTCCAGGACTTGTGCACACGAAGTGACCATTAGCACGGGTTTTCAAGCTGCCGTTGCAGGTAACGGCCAGAGGGCTGCAGCATTTCTGCGTTTCCCACTCTGGTAACTAGTGAAACAGACCTTCCTGCCAGTGGTGTTCCTCGGTTATCAATGACGGTGGGATGTGTCTGGAGAAACCCCCCAAAGCTGATGTCTCCTTACTTATATCTGTTTTTAAAATGGAATTTCTACTTTTCACTGGAGTACTCTTCCATTGTGTCCATGGACCACTGCTCCTTTCTGCATTCCTCTGTGGCTGGGCATTTTCATTGCTTCCAAGTGTTGGCTATGGTAAACATTGCTGGATTGCAGGATTGCCAGCCCGTGTCTTTTTGATTCTCATCCTCTCAGGTGATAGACCCAGCAGTGGCTATGCTTGATTGAACGGTCGCTCAATGTTGACCCTTTCCAGGCAACTCCACTGTGTTTTCCTTAGGGGCTCTTACCACGTCCCACTTAGAACCGAGGGTACGCATTTCTTCACCACCCCGTCAGCATTTCTTGTTTGCAGAAGTTTTGCTGCTGGCCATGCTGAGTCGTGTGACATGATAGGTTTTTGTAACGTGTATTTTCGTGTCTAATAATTCCTAAGGTTCAGCATTTTTCCACGCCTTTTTTAATTCTGTTAAACAAAAACAGAAAAAACAAAACCGTGAGTACAATAAACCTCTCGAAATTGTCTTCTTGGAAGGTTGCCCTCTTTCGACTTTTTTGGTCGATTTTCGACCCCAGGATTTTGTTTTGGAGGGCAGGTGTCATTTACAAGCCTGCAATGGGTGTGAATATTGAGTGACCATTAGCACTGACTTTAAAGCTGCTGCTGTGGGAAACGGCCACAAGGCGTCAGCATTGCTACATTCCCACATCTGGTTACTAGGGCAGCAGAGCCTTCTGGAAGTCCTGTTCCCAGGTTGTCAATTAGAATGGAATGTGCCAGGAAAAAACCCCAGAAGTGTATGTCACATTACTTCTTGTTCGCTCTTTTAATTTGTTTAAATCGGGGTAATGATTAGAATACTGTTGGTCCTATATGTACAGAATCTGGTTCATTTGTACGTTTTATATGTATATATATATATATATATATATATATATATATATATATATATATTCTTGTACAGATCCTCTTCCCATGTAAATTATTGCAGAGTGTTCTGGTGACCTCCCTTGCTATATGGTCGGTCTGTTTGATATATATATTTAATACGTATTTGTACACATATGGTGACACTAATCTTAAGTTATCCATTCCCCCCACCTTTCATTTTACTTAAGCTTAGTTTGTTTTCTAAGTGTGTGAGTGTCTTTCTTTGTGGAAATATGTTCATTTGTGTCAGCTGTTAGATAACGCCTATAGGTGATGTCATACGGTATGCCTTTTGCTTTCCGACTTAACTGATGTTCTGTGATGATCTCTAGGCTCATCTCGGGTGCCTCAAAGAGCAGTGTTTCCTTGTTTTCCATGGCTAATAGTCCACTGTGTCCACGGACCAGCTCTTCTTATCCATTCATCTGTTGATGGACATTTGGGTTGCTTCGGTGTCTTGGCTACTGTGAAAACTCGTGGAGTGCAGCTCTTGCAGCCCGTCTTCTCAGGTGAGAGGCTCGGCTGTGGGTGTTCTGGATGGAAGGGTGGCTCAATTTTTAATTGAAAACGCAGCTCCTTTCTGTTCTCATTATTGGCTGTTACAACTAGACATGTCCTCCGCAGACAGAGGGAACAGAGTTCTCTAAAACCCCTTCAGCATTTATTGTTTGTAGTCTTTTGGCTGACGGTAGTTAACTTGGGTGAGCTGAAAGCTTTTTGTAGCTTAGAGGAGTCTGATCATTCCTGAGGTTGAGCTTTTCTCCATTTTGCTTTTTTGATAAAGAGTGAGTAAAACTTACCTCTTCATACTATCTCTTTGACACATTTGCCTGCTTTGAATTTTTTTCACCACTGCCGAGCTCAGGACATTTCTTTTTTTTTTTTGAGGGCAGGTGTCTTTTAGAGGCCGGAGTCCTTGTGAATGTTAAGTGACCCATAGCTATCCGTTTAAAGCCGCTCTTGCGGGAAACGGCCACAAGGCGGCAGCATTTCTCCATTTCCAACTCTGGGTTTTCCTGCAACAGAGGCTTCCTGGAAATTGTGTTAGTAGGCTGCAAATGAGAGTGCAGTGTGTCAGGGCAAACCCCCAAGAGCTTATATCTCCTTACTTCTTGTGTGTTTTTTAAAATTTAATTGTTATCTAGTATCACAGCCAATTGGATAAAAATGTGGTGTGTGTTCTAGGTGTACTGCATCTGGTTCATCATATGTATGTGTCAATCTATTCATCTTTGGATCCTTTCCCGTGTAGGTTATTACAGAGTGTTGAGTCGACCTCTCTTGGTATTCCTTAGGTATTTTGTGATTATATATTTCATATGTATCAGTACATGTCTGTAAACCCCCATATCCAAATTCATACATTCCTTACACCTTTCCACTTGGTTAAGCATAGTTGGTTTTCTGCATCTATGCACGGCCTTCTCTTGGAAATGACTTCATGGGTATCAATGTTGAAGTAACAGCTATAAGTGATGTCATAGGATATTTCTATTTCGGTTTCTTTCGTACTTCCTTTTGGGTGGGTATCTCTAGATCCTTCTACGGTGGTGCCAGAGGCACCTGTTGCATGCTCTTCCATGGCTCATGTTCCATTGTGCACATGGGCCCCCTTCTTCTTGGTGCATTGTTCTGTTGATGGACATTTGGGTTTCTTCCAAGTCTTGGCTATGGTACATGTTGCTGCAGTGCAGGATGGCCAGCCTGTGTCTTTTTGATTTTGGTCTACTCGGGAGATAGGCCCATCAGTGGGCCTACCCGATTACAGGTTAGCTCAATTTTTACCTTTCAACGCACCTCCACGGTGTTCTCACTACTAGCTGTTACCAGGTTACGTCCCAGCGGCCGCTAGAGGGCACAGAGTTCTCTAAAACACCTTGAGCATTTATTCTTTGTAGACTCTGTGGCTGATGATCATTCTGACGACGGTGGGTGAACGTTTCTGTCGACTGGATTTGCATGGCTTTATTAATTCCTGATGTTGAGCATTTTTCCATGCCCTTTTATTTATCACAAGAGAAAGAAAGAAAGAGAAGACAAAATGTGCACAAAATATGCCTCTTGAAATTGTCGTTTTGAAATGTGCACGTCTTTTGAGTTGTTTTCCTCGATGGACGACCCAAGAATCGTTTTTGAGGGCAGGTGTCATTTATAGGCCTGCAATGATTTTGAATATCAAGTGACCATTAGCACTGGGTTTAAAGCTGCTGTTTTGAGAAACGGCCACAAGGCGGCAGCAGGTCTCCTTTACCAAACCTGGTTACTCGGGCAACAGAGCCTCCGTGGATGTCGTATTCTAGGTTGTCAATTAGAATGGACTGTGCCAGGAAAAAGCCCCTTATGTTTGTGCCTCACGACTGACTTGTTCGTTTTTTAATTCAATGTTTATTGTTTCTCACAGCAAGTTTGATTACAATGTTTTGCTTGTTGTGGGTGTGAAAGATGTGGCTCTTTTACACATAAACATGTATCTAGTCTTCTTTGGATCCTTTTCCCATGTAGCTTATGACACAATGTTGAGTACTCTTCTCTTGGTATTCCGTAGGCCTTTGGTGATTTTGTATTTCACCTGTGTTTGTATCTCTCTCTTAAACCCAATTTCCTAATGTACACAATTCTCACACCTGTCCATGGGTGAACCATAAATCTGTTTATTGCATCTGTGATTGCCTTTCTCTGTGGAAATATCTTCAGTGATATCAATTTTTAGGGAACACCTATAAGTGATATCGTAGGCTATGTATCTTTCGCTCTGTGACTTACTGCAAGGTGCGTGATGAACTCTAGCCTCACCGATGGTGCTGTTGATGGCATTGTTTCCTTTTGTTCCTTGGCTAATATTCCATCTGTTCAGGTCCCTGTTCTTCTTTGTCCACTCATCTGTTGATGGACTTTCTGCTTGCTTCCATGTCCTGGCTATTGTAATACTCCTGCAATGCAGATTTGCCTGCCTGTGTCTTTCCACTTCTGTCTTCTTTCTTAGGTTATAGGCCCACGAGTGGGCCTGCTGGATCATATCGTAACTCAGTGTTTACCTTGTAAAGGCACCTCCATTCTGTTCCCATTAGTGCCTCTTACCAGGTGAAGTCCTGTGGCGAGCATTGCCCTCTGAGGAAGGCGCCACTAAGACCCTCCTAAGCCTCAGGGCCCGACTGTACTCTCCTTGGTATGCATCCTGGACTTTATGGTATGAACATACAAAAGGAGATGGCCTTTGGCCAAATCGCTCCAGGGACCTGCTCAGTTACTGGGAGTCCCTGGTTGTTCCCTAAAGCTAGGAAAAGCAACCCTGGAGGGGAAATTGGTGCCTTTGAGGGAGAAGCCGAGCAGCCAACCAACCAGCTGATGCTGATAAGGTGTGACTAAGCCGAGAAGCCAACCAACCAGCTGATGCCGATAAGGCGTGACGAAGCAAAGTCCCTGCTTTAGGGGTATATATACGGCTAGGCTTTGTTATTAAACTTGCCTTGCAAGCGTCAGTTGCTTGTGCCCTTCTGATCCCATACCTTGGTGCGTTCAGTTCCCTACCCCCTCTCGTCGGTTGTTGCTACACTTTGAGGACCCGCCGCGGCTGGCGGCAAAGTCCCACTTAACCTAGAGGGTATGCACTTCTCCACAACCCCTTCAGCATGAATTGTTGGTAGTCTTGTTGCTGATGGTTCTTCTGACTGGTGTGAGCCGATACCTCTGTGGTTGGATTTGCATGCGTCTCATAAAGCCTTGAAATTGAGCTTTCAGGGATGTCCTTTTTTTCTTCAAACTGTGTGTGTAGCTTACCTCATCACATTCTTTTCTTGAACTATGGGCCGCCTTTTGAAATATTTTGGCCACTACCTCCCTCAAGACATTTTGAGGGCAGGTTTCATTGACAGCCCTCCAGGACTTGTGCACACGAAGTGACCATTAGCACGGGTTTTCAAGCTGCCGTTGCAGGTAACGCCCAGAGGGCTGCAGCATTTCTGCGTTTCCCACTCTGGTAACTAGTGAAACAGACCTTCCTGCCAGTGGTGTTCCTCGGTTATCAATGACGGTGGGATGTGTCTGGAGAAACCCCCCAAAGCTGATGTCTCCTTACTTATATCTGTTTTTAAAATGGAATTTCTACTTTTCACTGGAGTACTCTTCCATTGTGTCCATGGACCACTGCTCCTTTCTGCATTCCTCTGTGGCTGGGCATTTTCATTGCTTCCAAGTGTTGGCTATGGTAAACATTGCTGGATTGCAGGATTGCCAGCCCGTGTCTTTTTGATTCTCATCCTCTCAGGTGATAGACCCAGCAGTGGCTATGCTTGATTGAACGGTCGCTCAATGTTGACCCTTTCCAGGCAACTCCACTGTGTTTTCCTTAGGGGCTCTTACCACGTCCCACTTAGAACCGAGGGTACGCATTTCTTCACCACCCCGTCAGCATTTCTTGTTTGCAGAAGTTTTGCTGCTGGCCATGCTGAGTCGTGTGACATGATAGGTTTTTGTAACGTGTATTTTCGTGTCTAATAATTCCTAAGGTTCAGCATTTTTCCACGCCTTTTTTTATTCTGTTAAACAAAAACAGAAAAAAAAAACCGTGAGTACAATAAACCTCTCGAAATTGTCTTCTTGGAAGGTTGCCCTCTTTGGACTTTTTTGGTCGATTTTCGACCCCAGGATTTTGTTTTGGAGGGCAGGTGTCATTTACAAGCCTGCAATGGGTGTGAATATTGAGTGACCATTAGCACTGACTTTAAAGCTGCTGCTGTGGGAAACGGCCACAAGGCGTCAGCATTGCTACATTCCCACATCTGGTTACTAGGGCAGCAGAGCCTTCTGGAAGTCCTGTTCCCAGGTTGTCAATTAGAATGGAATGTGCCAGGAAAAAACCCCAGAAGTGTATGTCACATTACTTCTTGTTCGCTCTTTTAATTTGTTTAAATCGGGGTAATGATTAGAATACTGTTGGTCCTATATGTACAGAATCTGGTTCATTTGTACGTTTTATATGTATATATATATATATATATATATATATATATATATATATATATATATATATATATATATTCTTGTACAGATCCTCTTCCCATGTAAATTATTGCAGAGTGTTCTGGTGACCTCCCTTGCTATATGGTCGGTCTGTTTGATATATATATTTAATACGTATTTGTACACATATGGTGACACTAATCTTAATTTATCCATTCCCCCCACCTTTCATTTTACTTAAGCTTAGTTTGTTTTCTAAGTGTGTGAGTGTCTTTCTTTGTGGAAATATGTTCATTTGTGTCAGCTGTTAGATAACGCCTATAGGTGATGTCATACGGTATTCCTTTTGCTTTCCGACTTAACTCATGTTCTGTGATGATCTCTAGGCTCATCTCGGGTGCCTCAAAGAGCAGTGTTTCCTTGTTTTCCATGGCTAATAGTCCACTGTGTCCACGGACCAGCTCTTCTTATCCATTCATCTGTTGATGGACATTTGGGTTGCTTCGGTGTCTTGGCTACTGTGAAAACTCGTGGAGTGCAGCTCTTGCAGCCCGTCTTCTCAGGTGAGAGGCTCGGCTGTGGGTGTTCTGGATGGAAGGGTGGCTCAATTTTTAATTGAAAACGCAGCTCCTTTCTGTTCTCATTATTGGCTGTTACAACTAGACATGTCCTCTGCAGACAGAGGGAACAGAGTTCTCTAAAACCCCTTCAGCATTTATTGTTTGTAGTCTTTTGGCTGACGGTAGTTAACTTGGGTGAGCTGAAAGCTTTTTGTAGCTTAGAGGAGTCTGATGATTCCTGATGTTGAGCTTTTCTCCATTTTCCTTTTTTTGATAAAGAGTGAGTAAAACTTACCTCTATCATACTATCTCTTTGACACATTTGCCTGCTTTGAATTTTTTTGGCCACGGCCGAGCTCAGGACATTTTTTTTTTTTGAGGGCAGGTGTCTTTTAGAGGCCTGAGTCCTTATGAATGTTAAGTGACCCATAGCTATGCGTTTGAAGCCGCTCTTGCGGGAAACGGCCACAAGGCGGCAGCATTTCTCCATTTCCAACTCTGGGTTTTCCTGCAACAGAGGCTTCCTGGAAATTGTGTTAGTAGGCTGCAAATGAGAGTGCAGTGTGTCAGGGCAAACCCCCAAGAGCTTATATCTCCTTACTTCTTGTGTGTTTTTTAAAATTTAATTGTTATCTAGTATCACAGCCAATTGGATAAAAATGTGGTGTGTGTTCTAGGTGTACTGCATCTGGTTCATCATATGTATGTATCAATCTATTCATCTTTGGATCCTTTCCCGTGTAGGTTATTACAGAGTGTTGAGTCGACCTCTCCTGGTATTCCTTAGGTATTTTGTGATTATATATTTCATATGTATCAGTACATGTCTGTAAACCCCCATATCCAAATTCATACATTCCTTACACCTTTCCACTTGGTTAAGCATAGTTGGTTTTCTGCATCTATGCACGGCCTTCTCTTGGAAATGACTTCATGGGTATCAATGTTGAAGTAACAGCTATAAGTGATGTCATAGGATATTTCTATTTCGGTTTCTTTCGTACTTCCTTTTGGGTGGGTATCTCTAGATCCTTCTACGGTGGTGCCAGCGGCACTGTTGCATGCTCTTCCGTGGCTCATGTTCCATTGTGCACATGGGCCCCCTTCTTCTTGGTGCATTGTTCTGTTGATGGACATTTGGGTTTCTTCCAAGTCTTGGCTATGGTACATGTTGCTGCAGTGCAGGATGGCCAGCCTGTGTCTTTTTGATTTTGGTCTACTCGGGAGATAGGCCCATCAGTGGGCCTACCCGATTACAGGTTAACTCAATTTTTACCTTTCAACGCACCTCCACGGTGTTCTCACTACTAGCTGTTACCAGGTTACGTCCCAGCGGCCGCTAGAGGGCACAGAGTTCTCTAAAACACCTTGAGCATTTATTCTTTGTAGACTCTGTGGCTGATGATCATTCTGACGACGGTGGGTGAACGTTTCTGTCGACTGGATTTGCATGGCTTTATTAATTCCTGATGTTGAGCATTTTTCCATGCCCTTTTATTTATCACAAGAGAAAGAAAGAAAGAGAAGACAAAATGTGCACAAAATATGCCTCTTGAAATTGTCGTTTTGAAATGTGCACGTCTTTTGAGTTGTTTTCCTCGATGGACGACCCAAGAATCGTTTTTGAGGGCAGGTGTCATTTATAGGCCTGCAATGATTTTGAATATCAAGTGACCATTAGCACTGGGTTTAAAGCTGCTGTTTTGAGAAACGGCCACAAGGCGGCAGCAGGTCTCCTTTACCAAACCTGGTTACTCGGGCAACAGAGCCTCCGTGGAAGTCGTATTCTAGGTTGTCAATTAGAATGGACTGTGCCAGGAAAAAGCCCCTTATGTTTGTGCCTCACGACTGACTTGTTCGTTTTTTAATTCAATGTTTATTGTTTCTCACAGCAAGTTTGATTACAATGTTTTGCTTGTTGTGGGTGTGAAAGATGTGGCTCTTTTACACATAAACATGTATCTAGTCTTCTTTGGATCCTTTTCCCATGTAGCTTATGACACAATGTTGAGTACTCTTCTCTTGGTATTCCGTAGGCCTTTGGTGATTTTGTATTTCACCTGTGTTTGTATCTCTCTCTTAAACCCAATTTCCTAATGTACACAATTCTCACACCTGTCCATGGGTGAACCATAAATCTGTTTATTGCATCTGTGATTGCCTTTCTCTGTGGAAATATCTTCAGTGATATCAATTTTTAGGGAACACCTATAAGTGATATCGTAGGCTATGTATCTTTCGCTCTGTGACTTACTGCAAGGTGCGTGATGAACTCTAGCCTCACCGATGGTGCTGTTGATGGCATTGTTTCCTTTTGTTCCTTGGCTAATATTCCATCTGTTCAGGTCCCTGTTCTTCTTTGTCCACTCATCTGTTGATGGACTTTCTGCTTGCTTCCATGTCCTGGCTATTGTAATACTCCTGCAATGCAGATTTGCCTGCCTGTGTCTTTCCACTTCTGTCTTCTTTCTTAGGTTATAGGCCCACGAGTGGGCCTGCTGGATCATATCGTAACTCAGTGTTTACCTTGTAAAGGCACCTCCATTCTGTTCCCATTAGTGCCTCTTACCAGGTGAAGTCCTGTGGCGAGCATTGCCCTCTGAGGAAGGCGCCACTAAGACCCTCCTAAGCCTCAGGGCCCGACTGTACTCTCCTTGGTATGCATCCTGGACTTTATGGTATGAACATACAAAAGGAGATGGCCTTTGGCCAAATCGCTCCAGGGACCTGCTCAGTTACTGGGAGTCCCTGGTTGTTCCCTAAAGCTAGGAAAAGCAACCCTGGAGGGGAAATTGGTGCCTTTGAGGGAGAAGCCGAGCAGCCAACCAACCAGCTGATGCTGATAAGGTGTGACTAAGCCGAGAAGCCAACCAACCAGCTGATGCCGATAAGGCGTGACGAAGCAAAGTCCCTGCTTTAGGGGTATATATACGGCTAGGCTTTGTTATTAAACTTGCCTTGCAAGCGTCAGTTGCTTGTGCCCTTCTGATCCCATACCTTGGTGCGTTCAGTTCCCTACCCCCTCTCGTCGGTTGTTGCTACACTTTGAGGACCCGCCGCGGCTGGCGGCAAAGTCCCACTTAACCTAGAGGGTATGCACTTCTCCACAACCCCTTCAGCATGAATTGTTGGTAGTCTTGTTGCTGATGGTTCTTCTGACTGGTGTGAGCCGATACCTCTGTGGTTGGATTTGCATGCGTCTCATAAAGCCTTGAAATTGAGCTTTCAGGGATGTCCTTTTTTTCTTCAAACTGTGTGTGTAGCTTACCTCATCACATTCTTTTCTTGACGTATGTGCCGCCTTTTGAAATATTTTGGCCACTACCTCCCTCAAGACATTTTGAGGGCAGGTTTCATTGACAGCCCTCCAGGACTTGTGCACACGAAGTGACCATTAGCACGGGTTTTCAAGCTGCCGTTGCAGGTAACGCCCAGAGGGCTGCAGCATTTCTGCGTTTCCCACTCTGGTAACTAGTGAAACAGACCTTCCTGCCAGTGGTGTTCCTCGGTTATCAATGACGGTGGGATGTGTCTGGAGAAACCCCCCAAAGCTGATGTCTCCTTACTTATATCTGTTTTTAAAATGGAATTTCTACTTTTCACTGGAGTACTCTTCCATTGTGTCCATGGACCACTGCTCCTTTCTGCATTCCTCTGTGGCTGGGCATTTTCATTGCTTCCAAGTGTTGGCTATGGTAAACATTGCTGGATTGCAGGATTGCCAGCCCGTGTCTTTTTGATTCTCATCCTCTCAGGTGATAGACCCAGCAGTGGCTATGCTTGATTGAACGGTCGCTCAATGTTGACCCTTTCCAGGCAACTCCACTGTGTTTTCCTTAGGGGCTCTTACCACGTCCCACTTAGAACCGAGGGTACGCATTTCTTCACCACCCCGTCAGCATTTCTTGTTTGCAGAAGTTTTGCTGCTGGCCATGCTGAGTCGTGTGACATGATAGGTTTTTGTAACGTGTATTTTCGTGTCTAATAATTCCTAAGGTTCAGCATTTTTCCACGCCTTTTTTAATTCTGTTAAACAAAAACAGAAAAAACAAAACCGTGAGTACAATAAACCTCTCGAAATTGTCTTCTTGGAAGGTTGCCCTCTTTGGACTTTTTTGGTCGATTTTCGACCCCAGGATTTTGTTTTGGAGGGCAGGTGTCATTTACAAGCCTGCAATGGGTGTGAATATTGAGTGACCATTAGCACTGACTTTAAAGCTGCTGCTGTGGGAAACGGCCACAAGGCGTCAGCATTGCTACATTCCCACATCTGGTTACTAGGGCAGCAGAGCCTTCTGGAAGTCCTGTTCCCAGGTTGTCAATTAGAATGGAATGTGCCAGGAAAAAACCCCAGAAGTGTATGTCACATTACTTCTTGTTCGCTCTTTTAATTTGTTTAAATCGGGGTAATGATTAGAATACTGTTGGTCCTATATGTACAGAATCTGGTTCATTTGTACGTTTTATATGTGTATATATATATATATATATATATATATATATATATATATATATATATTCTTGTACAGATCCTCTTCCCATGTAAATTATTGCAGAGTGTTCTGGTGACCTCCCTTGCTATATGGTCGGTCTGTTTGATATATATATTTAATACGTATTTGTACACATATGGTGACACTAATCTTAAGTTATCCATTCCCCCCACCTTTCATTTTACTTAAGCTTAGTTTGTTTTCTAAGTGTGTGAGTGTCTTTCTTTGTGGAAATATGTTCATTTGTGTCAGCTGTTAGATAACGCCTATAGGTGATGTCATACGGTATTCCTTTTGCTTTCCGACTTAACTCATGTTCTGTGATGATCTCTAGGCTCATCTCGGGTGCCTCAAAGAGCAGTGTTTCCTTGTTTTCCATGGCTAATAGTCCACTGTGTCCACGGACCAGCTCTTCTTATCCATTCATCTGTTGATGGACATTTGGGTTGCTTCGGTGTCTTGGCTACTGTGAAAACTCGTGGAGTGCAGCTCTTGCAGCCCGTCTTCTCAGGTGAGAGGCTCGGCTGTGGGTGTTCTGGATGGAAGGGTGGCTCAATTTTTAATTGAAAACGCAGCTCCTTTCTGTTCTCATTATTGGCTGTTACAACTAGACATGTCCTCCGCAGACAGAGGGAACAGAGTTCTCTAAAACCCCTTCAGCATTTATTGTTTGTAGTCTTTTGGCTGACGGTAGTTAACTTGGGTGAGCTGAAAGCTTTTTGTAGCTTAGAGGAGTCTGATGATTCCTGATGTTGAGCTTTTCTCCATTTTCCTTTTTTTGATAAAGAGTGAGTAAAACTTACCTCTATCATACTATCTCTTTGACACATTTGCCTGCTTTGAATTTTTTTGGCCACGGCCGAGCTCAGGACATTTTTTTTTTTTGAGGGCAGGTGTCTTTTAGAGGCCTGAGTCCTTATGAATGTTAAGTGACCCATAGCTATGCGTTTGAAGCCGCTCTTGCGGGAAACGGCCACAAGGCGGCAGCATTTCTCCATTTCCAACTCTGGGTTTTCCTGCAACAGAGGCTTCCTGGAAATTGTGTTAGTAGGCTGCAAATGAGAGTGCAGTGTGTCAGGGCAAACCCCCAAGAGCTTATATCTCCTTACTTCTTGTGTGTTTTTTAAAATTTAATTGTTATCTAGTATCACAGCCAATTGGATAAAAATGTGGTGTGTGTTCTAGGTGTACTGCATCTGGTTCATCATATGTATGTATCAATCTATTCATCTTTGGATCCTTTCCCGTGTAGGTTATTACAGAGTGTTGAGTCGACCTCTCCTGGTATTCCTTAGGTATTTTGTGATTATATATTTCATATGTATCAGTACATGTCTGTAAACCCCCATATCCAAATTCATACATTCCTTACACCTTTCCACTTGGTTAAGCATAGTTGGTTTTCTGCATCTATGCACGGCCTTCTCTTGGAAATGACTTCATGGGTATCAATGTTGAAGTAACAGCTATAAGTGATGTCATAGGATATTTCTATTTCGGTTTCTTTCGTACTTCCTTTTGGGTGGGTATCTCTAGATCCTTCTACGGTGGTGCCAGCGGCACTGTTGCATGCTCTTCCGTGGCTCATGTTCCATTGTGCACATGGGCCCCCTTCTTCTTGGTGCATTGTTCTGTTGATGGACATTTGGGTTTCTTCCAAGTCTTGGCTATGGTACATGTTGCTGCAGTGCAGGATGGCCAGCCTGTGTCTTTTTGATTTTGGTCTACTCGGGAGATAGGCCCATCAGTGGGCCTACCCGATTACAGGTTAGCTCAATTTTTACCTTTCAACGCACCTCCACGGTGTTCTCACTACTAGCTGTTCCCAGGTTACGTCCCAGCGGCCGCTAGAGGGCACAGAGTTCTCTAAAACACCTTGAGCATTTATTCTTTGTAGACTCTGTGGCTGATGATCATTCTGACGACGGTGGGTGAACGTTTCTGTCGACTGGATTTGCATGGCTTTATTAATTCCTGATGTTGAGCATTTTTCCATGCCCTTTTATTTATCACAAGAGAAAGAAAGAAAGAGAAGACAAAATGTGCACAAAATATGCCTCTTGAAATTGTCGTTTTGAAATGTGCACGTCTTTTGAGTTGTTTTCCTCGATGGACGACCCAAGAATCGTTTTTGAGGGCAGGTGTCATTTATAGGCCTGCAATGATTTTGAATATCAAGTGACCATTAGCACTGGGTTTAAAGCTGCTGTTTTGAGAAACGGCCACAAGGCGGCAGCAGGTCTCCTTTACCAAACCTGGTTACTCGGGCAACAGAGCCTCCGTGGAAGTCGTATTCTAGGTTGTCAATTAGAATGGACTGTGCCAGGAAAAAGCCCCTTATGTTTGTGCCTCACGACTGACTTGTTCGTTTTTTAATTCAATGTTTATTGTTTCTCACAGCAAGTTTGATTACAATGTTTTGCTTGTTGTGGGTGTGAAAGATGTGGCTCTTTTACACATAAACATGTATCTAGTCTTCTTTGGATCCTTTTCCCATGTAGCTTATGACACAATGTTGAGTACTCTTCTCTTGGTATTCCGTAGGCCTTTGGTGATTTTGTATTTCACCTGTGTTTGTATCTCTCTCTTAAACCCAATTTCCTAATGTACACAATTCTCACACCTGTCCATGGGTGAACCATAAATCTGTTTATTGCATCTGTGATTGCCTTTCTCTGTGGAAATATCTTCAGTGATATCAATTTTTAGGGAACACCTATAAGTGATATCGTAGGCTATGTATCTTTCGCTCTGTGACTTACTGCAAGGTGCGTGATGAACTCTAGCCTCACCGATGGTGCTGTTGATGGCATTGTTTCCTTTTGTTCCTTGGCTAATATTCCATCTGTTCAGGTCCCTGTTCTTCTTTGTCCACTCATCTGTTGATGGACTTTCTGCTTGCTTCCATGTCCTGGCTATTGTAATACTCCTGCAATGCAGATTTGCCTGCCTGTGTCTTTCCACTTCTGTCTTCTTTCTTAGGTTATAGGCCCACGAGTGGGCCTGCTGGATCATATCGTAACTCAGTGTTTACCTTGTAAAGGCACCTCCATTCTGTTCCCATTAGTGCCTCTTACCAGGTGAAGTCCTGTGGCGAGCATTGCCCTCTGAGGAAGGCGCCACTAAGACCCTCCTAAGCCTCAGGGCCCGACTGTACTCTCCTTGGTATGCATCCTGGACTTTATGGTATGAACATACAAAAGGAGATGGCCTTTGGCCAAATCGCTCCAGGGACCTGCTCAGTTACTGGGAGTCCCTGGTTGTTCCCTAAAGCTAGGAAAAGCAACCCTGGAGGGGAAATTGGTGCCTTTGAGGGAGAAGCCGAGCAGCCAACCAACCAGCTGATGCTGATAAGGTGTGACTAAGCCGAGAAGCCAACCAACCAGCTGATGCCGATAAGGCGTGACGAAGCAAAGTCCCTGCTTTAGGGGTATATATACGGCTAGGCTTTGTTATTAAACTTGCCTTGCAAGCGTCAGTTGCTTGTGCCCTTCTGATCCCATACCTTGGTGCGTTCAGTTCCCTACCCCCTCTCGTCGGTTGTTGCTACACTTTGAGGACCCGCCGCGGCTGGCGGCAAAGTCCCACTTAACCTAGAGGGTATGCACTTCTCCACAACCCCTTCAGCATGAATTGTTGGTAGTCTTGTTGCTGATGGTTCTTCTGACTGGTGTGAGCCGATACCTCTGTGGTTGGATTTGCATGCGTCTCATAAAGCCTTGAAATTGAGCTTTCAGGGATGTCCTTTTTTTCTTCAAACTGTGTGTGTAGCTTACCTCATCACATTCTTTTCTTGAAGTATGTGCCGCCTTTTGAAATATTTTGGCCACTACCTCCCTCAAGACATTTTGAGGGCAGGTTTCATTGACAGCCCTCCAGGACTTGTGCACACGAAGTGACCATTAGCACGGGTTTTCAAGCTGCCGTTGCAGGTAACGGCCAGAGGGCTGCAGCATTTCTGCGTTTCCCACTCTGGTAACTAGTGAAACAGACCTTCCTGCCAGTGGTGTTCCTCGGTTATCAATGACGGTGGGATGTGTCTGGAGAAACCCCCCAAAGCTGATGTCTCCTTACTTATATCTGTTTTTAAAATGGAATTTCTACTTTTCACTGGAGTACTCTTCCATTGTGTCCATGGACCACTGCTCCTTTCTGCATTCCTCTGTGGCTGGGCATTTTCATTGCTTCCAAGTGTTGGCTATGGTAAACATTGCTGGATTGCAGGATTGCCAGCCCGTGTCTTTTTGATTCTCATCCTCTCAGGTGATAGACCCAGCAGTGGCTATGCTTGATTGAACGGTCGCTCAATGTTGACCCTTTCCAGGCAACTCCACTGTGTTTTCCTTAGGGGCTCTTACCACGTCCCACTTAGAACCGAGGGTACGCATTTCTTCACCACCCCGTCAGCATTTCTTGTTTGCAGAAGTTTTGCTGCTGGCCATGCTGAGTCGTGTGACATGATAGGTTTTTGTAACGTGTATTTTCGTGTCTAATAATTCCTAAGGTTCAGCATTTTTCCACGCCTTTTTTAATTCTGTTAAACAAAAACAGAAAAAACAAAACCGTGAGTACAATAAACCTCTCGAAATTGTCTTCTTGGAAGGTTGCCCTCTTTGGACTTTTTTGGTCGATTTTCGACCCCAGGATTTTGTTTTGGAGGGCAGGTGTCATTTACAAGCCTGCAATGGGTGTGAATATTGAGTGACCATTAGCACTGACTTTAAAGCTGCTGCTGTGGGAAACGGCCACAAGGCGTCAGCATTGCTACATTCCCACATCTGGTTACTAGGGCAGCAGAGCCTTCTGGAAGTCCTGTTCCCAGGTTGTCAATTAGAATGGAATGTGCCAGGAAAAAACCCCAGAAGTGTATGTCACATTACTTCTTGTTCGCTCTTTTAATTTGTTTAAATCGGGGTAATGATTAGAATACTGTTGGTCCTATATGTACAGAATCTGGTTCATTTGTACGTTTTATATGTGTATATATATATATATATATATATATATATATATATATATATATATATATATATTCTTGTACAGATCCTCTTCCCATGTAAATTATTGCAGAGTGTTCTGGTGACCTCCCTTGCTATATGGTCGGTCTGTTTGATATATATATTTAATACGTATTTGTACACATATGGTGACACTAATCTTAAGTTATCCATTCCCCCCACCTTTCATTTTACTTAAGCTTAGTTTGTTTTCTAAGTGTGTGAGTGTCTTTCTTTGTGGAAATATGTTCATTTGTGTCAGCTGTTAGATAACGCCTATAGGTGATGTCATACGGTATTCCTTTTGCTTTCCGACTTAACTCATGTTCTGTGATGATCTCTAGGCTCATCTCGGGTGCCTCAAAGAGCAGTGTTTCCTTGTTTTCCATGGCTAATAGTCCACTGTGTCCACGGACCAGCTCTTCTTATCCATTCATCTGTTGATGGACATTTGGGTTGCTTCGGTGTCTTGGCTACTGTGAAAACTCGTGGAGTGCAGCTCTTGCAGCCCGTCTTCTCAGGTGAGAGGCTCGGCTGTGGGTGTTCTGGATGGAAGGGTGGCTCAATTTTTAATTGAAAACGCAGCTCCTTTCTGTTCTCATTATTGGCTGTTACAACTAGACATGTCCTCCGCAGACAGAGGGAACAGAGTTCTCTAAAACCCCTTCAGCATTTATTGTTTGTAGTCTTTTGGCTGACGGTAGTTAACTTGGGTGAGCTGAAAGCTTTTTGTAGCTTAGAGGAGTCTGATGATTCCTGATGTTGAGCTTTTCTCCATTTTCCTTTTTTTGATAAAGAGTGAGTAAAACTTACCTCTATCATACTATCTCTTTGACACATTTGCCTGCTTTGAATTTTTTTGGCCACGGCCGAGCTCAGGACATTTTTTTTTTTTGAGGGCAGGTGTCTTTTAGAGGCCTGAGTCCTTATGAATGTTAAGTGACCCATAGCTATGCGTTTGAAGCCGCTCTTGCGGGAAACGGCCACAAGGCGGCAGCATTTCTCCATTTCCAACTCTGGGTTTTCCTGCAACAGAGGCTTCCTGGAAATTGTGTTAGTAGGCTGCAAATGAGAGTGCAGTGTGTCAGGGCAAACCCCCAAGAGCTTATATCTCCTTACTTCTTGTGTGTTTTTTAAAATTTAATTGTTATCTAGTATCACAGCCAATTGGATAAAAATGTGGTGTGTGTTCTAGGTGTACTGCATCTGGTTCATCATATGTATGTATCAATCTATTCATCTTTGGATCCTTTCCCGTGTAGGTTATTACAGAGTGTTGAGTCGACCTCTCCTGGTATTCCTTAGGTATTTTGTGATTATATATTTCATATGTATCAGTACATGTCTGTAAACCCCCATATCCAAATTCATACATTCCTTACACCTTTCCACTTGGTTAAGCATAGTTGGTTTTCTGCATCTATGCACGGCCTTCTCTTGGAAATGACTTCATGGGTATCAATGTTGAAGTAACAGCTATAAGTGATGTCATAGGATATTTCTATTTCGGTTTCTTTCGTACTTCCTTTTGGGTGGGTATCTCTAGATCCTTCTACGGTGGTGCCAGCGGCACTGTTGCATGCTCTTCCGTGGCTCATGTTCCATTGTGCACATGGGCCCCCTT
This sequence comes from Kogia breviceps, assembly GCF_026419965.1. Taxonomy (NCBI): domain Eukaryota; kingdom Metazoa; phylum Chordata; class Mammalia; order Artiodactyla; family Physeteridae; genus Kogia; species Kogia breviceps. Next base: position 54,040 of record NW_026711581.1, read on the forward strand.
CTTCTTGGTGCATTGTTCTGTTGATGGACATTTGGGTTTCTTCCAAGTCTTGGCTATGGTACATGTTGCTGCAGTGCAGGATGGCCAGCCTGTGTCTTTTTGATTTTGGTCTACTCGGGAGATAGGCCCATCAGTGGGCCTACCCGATTACAGGTTAGCTCAATTTTTACCTTTCAACGCACCTCCACGGTGTTCTCACTACTAGCTGTTCCCAGGTTACGTCCCAGCGGCCGCTAGAGGGCACAGAGTTCTCTAAAACACCTTGAGCATTTATTCTTTGTAGACTCTGTGGCTGATGATCATTCTGACGACGGTGGGTGAACGTTTCTGTCGACTGGATTTGCATGGCTTTATTAATTCCTGATGTTGAGCATTTTTCCATGCCCTTTTATTTATCACAAGAGAAAGAAAGAAAGAGAAGACAAAATGTGCACAAAATATGCCTCTTGAAATTGTCGTTTTGAAATGTGCACGTCTTTTGAGTTGTTTTCCTCGATGGACGACCCAAGAATCGTTTTTGAGGGCAGGTGTCATTTATAGGCCTGCAATGATTTTGAATATCAAGTGACCATTAGCACTGGGTTTAAAGCTGCTGTTTTGAGAAACGGCCACAAGGCGGCAGCAGGTCTCCTTTACCAAACCTGGTTACTCGGGCAACAGAGCCTCCGTGGAAGTCGTATTCTAGGTTGTCAATTAGAATGGACTGTGCCAGGAAAAAGCCCCTTATGTTTGTGCCTCACGACTGACTTGTTCGTTTTTTAATTCAATGTTTATTGTTTCTCACAGCAAGTTTGATTACAATGTTTTGCTTGTTGTGGGTGTGAAAGATGTGGCTCTTTTACACATAAACATGTATCTAGTCTTCTTTGGATCCTTTTCCCATGTAGCTTATGACACAATGTTGAGTACTCTTCTCTTGGTATTCCGTAGGCCTTTGGTGATTTTGTATTTCACCTGTGTTTGTATCTCTCTCTTAAACCCAATTTCCTAATGTACACAATTCTCACACCTGTCCATGGGTGAACCATAAATCTGTTTATTGCATCTGTGATTGCCTTTCTCTGTGGAAATATCTTCAGTGATATCAATTTTTAGGGAACACCTATAAGTGATATCGTAGGCTATGTATCTTTCGCTCTGTGACTTACTGCAAGGTGCGTGATGAACTCTAGCCTCACCGATGGTGCTGTTGATGGCATTGTTTCCTTTTGTTCCTTGGCTAATATTCCATCTGTTCAGGTCCCTGTTCTTCTTTGTCCACTCATCTGTTGATGGACTTTCTGCTTGCTTCCATGTCCTGGCTATTGTAATACTCCTGCAATGCAGATTTGCCTGCCTGTGTCTTTCCACTTCTGTCTTCTTTCTTAGGTTATAGGCCCACGAGTGGGCCTGCTGGATCATATCGTAACTCAGTGTTTACCTTGTAAAGGCACCTCCATTCTGTTCCCATTAGTGCCTCTTACCAGGTGAAGTCCTGTGGCGAGCATTGCCCTCTGAGGAAGGCGCCACTAAGACCCTCCTAAGCCTCAGGGCCCGACTGTACTCTCCTTGGTATGCATCCTGGACTTTATGGTATGAACATACAAAAGGAGATGGCCTTTGGCCAAATCGCTCCAGGGACCTGCTCAGTTACTGGGAGTCCCTGGTTGTTCCCTAAAGCTAGGAAAAGCAACCCTGGAGGGGAAATTGGTGCCTTTGAGGGAGAAGCCGAGCAGCCAACCAACCAGCTGATGCTGATAAGGTGTGACTAAGCCGAGAAGCCAACCAACCAGCTGATGCCGATAAGGCGTGACGAAGCAAAGTCCCTGCTTTAGGGGTATATATACGGCTAGGCTTTGTTATTAAACTTGCCTTGCAAGCGTCAGTTGCTTGTGCCCTTCTGATCCCATACCTTGGTGCGTTCAGTTCCCTACCCCCTCTCGTCGGTTGTTGCTACACTTTGAGGACCCGCCGCGGCTGGCGGCAAAGTCCCACTTAACCTAGAGGGTATGCACTTCTCCACAACCCCTTCAGCATGAATTGTTGGTAGTCTTGTTGCTGATGGTTCTTCTGACTGGTGTGAGCCGATACCTCTGTGGTTGGATTTGCATGCGTCTCATAAAGCCTTGAAATTGAGCTTTCAGGGATGTCCTTTTTTTCTTCAAACTGTGTGTGTAGCTTACCTCATCACATTCTTTTCTTGAAGTATGTGCCGCCTTTTGAAATATTTTGGCCACTACCTCCCTCAAGACATTTTGAGGGCAGGTTTCATTGACAGCCCTCCAGGACTTGTGCACACGAAGTGACCATTAGCACGGGTTTTCAAGCTGCCGTTGCAGGTAACGGCCAGAGGGCTGCAGCATTTCTGCGTTTCCCACTCTGGTAACTAGTGAAACAGACCTTCCTGCCAGTGGTGTTCCTCGGTTATCAATGACGGTGGGATGTGTCTGGAGAAACCCCCCAAAGCTGATGTCTCCTTACTTATATCTGTTTTTAAAATGGAATTTCTACTTTTCACTGGAGTACTCTTCCATTGTGTCCATGGACCACTGCTCCTTTCTGCATTCCTCTGTGGCTGGGCATTTTCATTGCTTCCAAGTGTTGGCTATGGTAAACATTGCTGGATTGCAGGATTGCCAGCCCGTGTCTTTTTGATTCTCATCCTCTCAGGTGATAGACCCAGCAGTGGCTATGCTTGATTGAACGGTCGCTCAATGTTGACCCTTTCCAGGCAACTCCACTGTGTTTTCCTTAGGGGCTCTTACCACGTCCCACTTAGAACCGAGGGTACGCATTTCTTCACCACCCCGTCAGCATTTCTTGTTTGCAGAAGTTTTGCTGCTGGCCATGCTGAGTCGTGTGACATGATAGGTTTTTGTAACGTGTATTTTCGTGTCTAATAATTCCTAAGGTTCAGCATTTTTCCACGCCTTTTTTTATTCTGTTAAACAAAAACAGAAAAAAAAAACCGTGAGTACAATAAACCTCTCGAAATTGTCTTCTTGGAAGGTTGCCCTCTTTGGACTTTTTTGGTCGATTTTCGACCCCAGGATTTTGTTTTGGAGGGCAGGTGTCATTTACAAGCCTGCAATGGGTGTGAATATTGAGTGACCATTAGCACTGACTTTAAAGCTGCTGCTGTGGGAAACGGCCACAAGGCGTCAGCATTGCTACATTCCCACATCTGGTTACTAGGGCAGCAGAGCCTTCTGGAAGTCCTGTTCCCAGGTTGTCAATTAGAATGGAATGTGCCAGGAAAAAACCCCAGAAGTGTATGTCACATTACTTCTTGTTCGCTCTTTTAATTTGTTTAAATCGGGGTAATGATTAGAATACTGTTGGTCCTATATGTACAGAATCTGGTTCATTTGTACGTTTTATATGTATATATATATATATATATATATATATATATATATATATATATATATATATATTCTTGTACAGATCCTCTTCCCATGTAAATTATTGCAGAGTGTTCTGGTGACCTCCCTTGCTATATGGTCGGTCTGTTTGATATATATATTTAATACGTATTTGTACACATATGGTGACACTAATCTTAATTTATCCATTCCCCCCACCTTTCATTTTACTTAAGCTTAGTTTGTTTTCTAAGTGTGTGAGTGTCTTTCTTTGTGGAAATATGTTCATTTGTGTCAGCTGTTAGATAACGCCTATAGGTGATGTCATACGGTATGCCTTTTGCTTTCCGACTTAACTCATGTTCTGTGATGATCTCTAGGCTCATCTCGGGTGCCTCAAAGAGCAGTGTTTCCTTGTTTTCCATGGCTAATAGTCCACTGTGTCCACGGACCAGCTCTTCTTATCCATTCATCTGTTGATGGACATTTGGGTTGCTTCGGTGTCTTGGCTACTGTGAAAACTCGTGGAGTGCAGCTCTTGCAGCCCGTCTTCTCAGGTGAGAGGCTCGGCTGTGGGTGTTCTGGATGGAAGGGTGGCTCAATTTTTAATTGAAAACGCAGCTCCTTTCTGTTCTCATTATTGGCTGTTACAACTAGACATGTCCTCCGCAGACAGAGGGAACAGAGTTCTCTAAAACCCCTTCAGCATTTATTGTTTGTAGTCTTTTGGCTGACGGTAGTTAACTTGGGTGAGCTGAAAGCTTTTTGTAGCTTAGAGGAGTCTGATGATTCCTGATGTTGAGCTTTTCTCCATTTTCCTTTTTTTGATAAAGAGTGAGTAAAACTTACCTCTATCATACTATCTCTTTGACACATTTGCCTGCTTTGAATTTTTTTGGCCACGGCCGAGCTCAGGACATTTTTTTTTTTTGAGGGCAGGTGTCTTTTAGAGGCCTGAGTCCTTATGAATGTTAAGTGACCCATAGCTATGCGTTTGAAGCCGCTCTTGCGGGAAACGGCCACAAGGCGGCAGCATTTCTCCATTTCCAACTCTGGGTTTTCCTGCAACAGAGGCTTCCTGGAAATTGTGTTAGTAGGCTGCAAATGAGAGTGCAGTGTGTCAGGGCAAACCCCCAAGAGCTTATATCTCCTTACTTCTTGTGTGTTTTTTAAAATTTAATTGTTATCTAGTATCACAGCCAATTGGATAAAAATGTGGTGTGTGTTCTAGGTGTACTGCATCTGGTTCATCATATGTATGTGTCAATCTATTCATCTTTGGATCCTTTCCCGTGTAGGTTATTACAGAGTGTTGAGTCGACCTCTCCTGGTATTCCTTAGGTATTTTGTGATTATATATTTCATATGTATCAGTACATGTCTGTAAACCCCCATATCCAAATTCATACATTCCTTACACCTTTCCACTTGGTTAAGCATAGTTGGTTTTCTGCATCTATGCACGGCCTTCTCTTGGAAATGACTTCATGGGTATCAATGTTGAAGTAACAGCTATAAGTGATGTCATAGGATATTTCTATTTCGGTTTCTTTCGTACTTCCTTTTGGGTGGGTATCTCTAGATCCTTCTACGGTGGTGCCAGCGGCACTGTTGCATGCTCTTCCGTGGCTCATGTTCCATTGTGCACATGGGCCCCCTTCTTCTTGGTGCATTGTTCTGTTGATGGACATTTGGGTTTCTTCCAAGTCTTGGCTATGGTACATGTTGCTGCAGTGCAGGATGGCCAGCCTGTGTCTTTTTGATTTTGGTCTACTCGGGAGATAGGCCCATCAGTGGGCCTACCCGATTACAGGTTAACTCAATTTTTACCTTTCAACGCACCTCCACGGTGTTCTCACTACTAGCTGTTACCAGGTTACGTCCCAGCGGCCGCTAGAGGGCACAGAGTTCTCTAAAACACCTTGAGCATTTATTCTTTGTAGACTCTGTGGCTGATGATCATTCTGACGACGGTGGGTGAACGTTTCTGTCGACTGGATTTGCATGGCTTTATTAATTCCTGATGTTGAGCATTTTTCCATGCCCTTTTATTTATCACAAGAGAAAGAAAGAAAGAGAAGACAAAATGTGCGCAAAATATGCCTCTTGAAATTGTCGTTTTGAAGTGTGCACGTCTTTTGAGTTGTTTTCCTCGATGGACGACCCAAGAATCGTTTTTGAGGGCAGGTGTCATTTATAGGCCTGCAATGATTTTGAATATCAAGTGACCATTAGCACTGGGTTTAAAGCTGCTGTTTTGAGAAACGGCCACAAGGCGGCAGCAGGTCTCCTTTACCAAACCTGGTTACTCGGGCAACAGAGCCTCCGTGGAAGTCGTATTCTAGGTTGTCAATTAGAATGGACTGTGCCAGGAAAAAGCCCCTTATGTTTGTGCCTCGCGACTGACTTGTTCGTTTTTTAATTCAATGTTTATTGTTTCTCACAGCAAGTTTGATTACAATGTTTTGCTTGTTGTGGGTGTGAAAGATGTGGCTCTTTTACACATAAACATGTATCTAGTCTTCTTTGGATCCTTTTCCCATGTAGCTTATGACACAATGTTGAGTACTCTTCTCTTGGTATTCCGTAGGCCTTTGGTGATTTTGTATTTCACCTGTGTTTGTATCTCTCTCTTAAACCCAATTTCCTAATGTACACAATTCTCACACCTGTCCATGGGTGAACCATAAATCTGTTTATTGCATCTGTGATTGCCTTTCTCTGTGGAAATATCTTCAGTGATATCAATTTTTAGGGAACACCTATAAGTGATATCGTAGGCTATGTATCTTTCGCTCTGTGACTTACTGCAAGGTGCGTGATGAACTCTAGCCTCACCGATGGTGCTGTTGATGGCATTGTTTCCTTTTGTTCCTTGGCTAATATTCCATCTGTTCAGGTCCCTGTTCTTCTTTGTCCACTCATCTGTTGATGGACTTTCTGCTTGCTTCCATGTCCTGGCTATTGTAATACTCCTGCAATGCAGATTTGCCTGCCTGTGTCTTTCCACTTCTGTCTTCTTTCTTAGGTTATAGGCCCACGAGTGGGCCTGCTGGATCATATCGTAACTCAGTGTTTACCTTGTAAAGGCACCTCCATTCTGTTCCCATTAGTGCCTCTTACCAGGTGAAGTCCTGTGGCGAGCATTGCCCTCTGAGGAAGGCGCCACTAAGACCCTCCTAAGCCTCAGGGCCCGACTGTACTCTCCTTGGTATGCATCCTGGACTTTATGGTATGAACATACAAAAGGAGATGGCCTTTGGCCAAATCGCTCCAGGGACCTGCTCAGTTACTGGGAGTCCCTGGTTGTTCCCTAAAGCTAGGAAAAGCAACCCTGGAGGGGAAATTGGTGCCTTTGAGGGAGAAGCCGAGCAGCCAACCAACCAGCTGATGCTGATAAGGTGTGACTAAGCCGAGAAGCCAACCAACCAGCTGATGCCGATAAGGCGTGACGAAGCAAAGTCCCTGCTTTAGGGGTATATATACGGCTAGGCTTTGTTATTAAACTTGCCTTGCAAGCGTCAGTTGCTTGTGCCCTTCTGATCCCATACCTTGGTGCGTTCAGTTCCCTACCCCCTCTCGTCGGTTGTTGCTACACTTTGAGGACCCGCCGCGGCTGGCGGCAAAGTCCCACTTAACCTAGAGGGTATGCACTTCTCCACAACCCCTTCAGCATGAATTGTTGGTAGTCTTGTTGCTGATGGTTCTTCTGACTGGTGTGAGCCGATACCTCTGTGGTTGGATTTGCATGCGTCTCATAAAGCCTTGAAATTGAGCTTTCAGGGATGCCCTTTTTTTCTTCAAACTGTGTGTGTAGCTTACTTCATCACATTCTTTTCTTGAAGTATGTGCCGCCTTTTGAAATATTTTGGCCACTACCTCCCTCAAGACATTTTGAGGGCAGGTTTCATTGACAGCCCTCCAGGACTTGTGCACACGAAGTGACCATTAGCACGGGTTTTCAAGCTGCCGTTGCAGGTAACGGCCACAGGGCTGCAGCATTTCTGCGTTTCCCACTCTGGTAACTAGTGAAACAGGCCTTCCTGCCAGTGGTGTTCCTTGGTTATCAATGACGGTGGGATGTGTCTGGAGAAACCCCCCAAAGCTGATGTCTCCTTACTTATATCTGTTTTTAAAATGGAATTTCTACTTTTCACTGGAGTACTCTTCCATTGTGTCCATGGACCACTGCTCCTTTCTGCATTCCTCTGTGGCTGGGCATTTTCATTGCTTCCAAGTGTTGGCTATGGTAAACATTGCTGGATTGCAGGATTGCCAGCCCGTGTCTTTTTGATTCTCATCCTCTCAGGTGATAGACCCAGCAGTGGCTATGCTTGATTGAACGGTCGCTCAATGTTGACCCTTTCCAGGCAACTCCACTGTGTTTTCCTTAGGGGCTCTTACCACGTCCCACTTAGAACCGAGGGTACGTATTTCTTCACCACCCCGTCAGCATTTCTTGTTTGCAGAAGTTTTGCTGCTGGCCATGCTGAGTCGTGTGACATGATAGGTTTTTGTAACGTGTATTTTCGTGTCTAATAATTCCTAAGGTTCAGCATTTTTCCACGCCTTTTTTTATTCTGTTAAACAAAAACAGAAAAAAAAAAACCGTGAGTACAATAAACCTCTCGAAATTGTCTTCTTGGAAGGTTGCCCTCTTTCGACTTTTTTGGTCGATTTTCGACCCCAGGATTTTGTTTTGGAGGGCAGGTGTCATTTACAAGCCTGCAATGGGTGTGAATATTGAGTGACCATTAGCACTGACTTTAAAGCTGCTGCTGTGGGAAACGGCCACAAGGCGTCAGCATTGCTACATTCCCACATCTGGTTACTAGGGCAGCAGAGCCTTCTGGAAGTCCTGTTCCCAGGTTGTCAATTAGAATGGAATGTGCCAGGAAAAAACCCCAGAAGTGTATGTCACATTACTTCTTGTTCGCTCTTTTAATTTGTTTAAATCGGGGTAATGATTAGAATACTGTTGGTCCTATATGTACAGAATCTGGTTCATTTGTACGTTTTATATGTATATATATATATATATATATATATATATATATATTCTTGTACAGATCCTCTTCCCATGTAAATTATTGCAGAGTGTTCTGGTGACCTCCCTTGCTATATGGTCGGTCTGTTTGATATATATATTTAATACGTATTTGTACACATATGGTGACACTAATCTTAATTTATCCATTCCCCCCACCTTTCATTTTACTTAAGCTTAGTTTGTTTTCTAAGTGTGTGAGTGTCTTTCTTTGTGGAAATATGTTCATTTGTGTCAGCTGTTAGATAACGCCTATAGGTGATGTCATACGGTATGCCTTTTGCTTTCCGACTTAACTCATGTTCTGTGATGATCTCTAGGCTCATCTCGGGTGCCTCAAAGAGCAGTGTTTCCTTGTTTTCCATGGCTAATAGTCCACTGTGTCCACGGACCAGCTCTTCTTATCCATTCATCTGTTGATGGACATTTGGGTTGCTTCGGTGTCTTGGCTACTGTGAAAACTCGTGGAGTGCAGCTCTTGCAGCCCGTCTTCTCAGGTGAGAGGCTCGGCTGTGGGTGTTCTGGATGGAAGGGTGGCTCAATTTTTAATTGAAAACGCAGCTCCTTTCTGTTCTCATTATTGGCTGTTACAACTAGACATGTCCTCCGCAGACAGAGGGAACAGAGTTCTCTAAAACCCCTTCAGCATTTATTGTTTGTAGTCTTTTGGCTGACGGTAGTTAACTTGGGTGAGCTGAAAGCTTTTTGTAGCTTAGAGGAGTCTGATCATTCCTGAGGTTGAGCTTTTCTCCATTTTGCTTTTTTGATAAAGAGTGAGTAAAACTTACCTCTATCATACTATCTCTTTGACACATTTGCCTGCTTTGAATTTTTTTGGCCACGGCCGAGCTCAGGAAATTTTTTTTTTTTGAGGGCAGGTGTCTTTTAGAGGCCGGAGTCCTTGTGAATGTTAAGTGACCCATAGCTATCCGTTTAAAGCCGCTCTTGCGGGAAACGGCCACAAGGCGGCAGCATTTCTCCATTTCCAACTCTGGGTTTTCCTGCAACAGAGGCTTCCTGGAAATTGTGTTAGTAGGCTGCAAATGAGAGTGCAGTGTGTCAGGGCAAACCCCCAAGAGCTTATATCTCCTTACTTCTTGTGTGTTTTTTAAAATTTAATTGTTATCTAGTATCACAGCCAATTGGATAAAAATGTGGTGTGTGTTCTAGGTGTACTGCATCTGGTTCATCATATGTATGTGTCAATCTATTCATCTTTGGATCCTTTCCCGTGTAGGTTATTACAGAGTGTTGAGTCGACCTCTCTTGGTATTCCTTAGGTATTTTGTGATTATATATTTCATATGTATCAGTACATGTCTGTAAACCCCCATATCCAAATTCATACATTCCTTACACCTTTCCACTTGGTTAAGCATAGTTGGTTTTCTGCATCTATGCACGGCCTTCTCTTGGAAATGACTTCATGGGTATCAATGTTGAAGTAACAGCTATAAGTGATGTCATAGGATATTTCTATTTCGATTTCTTTCGTACTTCCTTTTGGGTGGGTATCTCTAGATCCTTCTACGGTGGTGCCAGCGGCACTGTTGCATGCTCTTCCATGGCTCATGTTCCATTGTGCGCATGGGCCCCCTTCTTCTTGGTGCATTGTTCTGTTGATGGACATTTGGGTTTCTTCCAAGTCTTGGCTATGGTACATGTTGCTGCAGTGCAGGATGGCCAGCCTGTGTCTTTTTGATTTTGGTCTACTCGGGAGATAGGCCCATCAGTGGGCCTACCCGATTACAGGTTAGCTCAATTTTTACCTTTCAACGCACCTCCACGGTGTTCTCACTACTAGCTGTTACCAGGTTACGTCCCAGCGGCCGCTAGAGGGCACAGAGTTCTCTAAAACACCTTGAGCATTTATTCTTTGTAGACTCTGTGGCTGATGATCATTCTGACGACGGTGGGTGAACGTTTCTGTCGACTGGATTTGCATGGCTTTATTAATTCCTGATGTTGAGCATTTTTCCATGCCCTTTTATTTATCACAAGAGAAAGAAAGAAAGAGAAGACAAAATGTGCACAAAATATGCCTCTTGAAATTGTCGTTTTGAAATGTGCACGTCTTTTGAGTTGTTTTCCTCGATGGACGACCCAAGAATCGTTTTTGAGGGCAGGTGTCATTTATAGGCCTGCAATGATTTTGAATATCAAGTGACCATTAGCACTGGGTTTAAAGCTGCTGTTTTGAGAAACGGCCACAAGGCGGCAGCAGGTCTCCTTTACCAAACCTGGTTACTCGGGCAACAGAGCCTCCGTGGAAGTCGTATTCTAGGTTGTCAATTAGAATGGACTGTGCCAGGAAAAAGCCCCTTATGTTTGTGCCTCACGACTGACTTGTTCGTTTTTTAATTCAATGTTTATTGTTTCTCACAGCAAGTTTGATTACAATGTTTTGCTTGTTGTGGGTGTGAAAGATGTGGCTCTTTTACACATAAACATGTATCTAGTCTTCTTTGGATCCTTTTCCCATGTAGCTTATGACACAATGTTGAGTACTCTTCTCTTGGTATTCCGTAGGCCTTTGGTGATTTTGTATTTCACCTGTGTTTGTATCTCTCTCTTAAACCCAATTTCCTAATGTACACAATTCTCACACCTGTCCATGGGTGAACCATAAATCTGTTTATTGCATCTGTGATTGCCTTTCTCTGTGGAAATATCTTCAGTGATATCAATTTTTAGGGAACACCTATAAGTGATATCGTAGGCTATGTATCTTTCGCTCTGTGACTTACTGCAAGGTGCGTGATGAACTCTAGCCTCACCGATGGTGCTGTTGATGGCATTGTTTCCTTTTGTTCCTTGGCTAATATTCCATCTGTTCAGGTCCCTGTTCTTCTTTGTCCACTCATCTGTTGATGGACTTTCTGCTTGCTTCCATGTCCTGGCTATTGTAATACTCCTGCAATGCAGATTTGCCTGCCTGTGTCTTTCCACTTCTGTCTTCTTTCTTAGGTTATAGGCCCACGAGTGGGCCTGCTGGATCATATCGTAACTCAGTGTTTACCTTGTAAAGGCACCTCCATTCTGTTCCCATTAGTGCCTCTTACCAGGTGAAGTCCTGTGGCGAGCATTGCCCTCTGAGGAAGGCGCCACTAAGACCCTCCTAAGCCTCAGGGCCCGACTGTACTCTCCTTGGTATGCATCCTGGACTTTATGGTATGAACATACAAAAGGAGATGGCCTTTGGCCAAATCGCTCCAGGGACCTGCTCAGTTACTGGGAGTCCCTGGTTGTTCCCTAAAGCTAGGAAAAGCAACCCTGGAGGGGAAATTGGTGCCTTTGAGGGAGAAGCCGAGCAGCCAACCAACCAGCTGATGCTGATAAGGTGTGACTAAGCCGAGAAGCCAACCAACCAGCTGATGCCGATAAGGCGTGACGAAGCAAAGTCCCTGCTTTAGGGGTATATATACGGCTAGGCTTTGTTATTAAACTTGCCTTGCAAGCGTCAGTTGCTTGTGCCCTTCTGATCCCATACCTTGGTGCGTTCAGTTCCCTACCCCCTCTCGTCGGTTGTTGCTACACTTTGAGGACCCGCCGCGGCTGGCGGCAAAGTCCCACTTAACCTAGAGGGTATGCACTTCTCCACAACCCCTTCAGCATGAATTGTTGGTAGTCTTGTTGCTGATGGTTCTTCTGACTGGTGTGAGCCGATACCTCTGTGGTTGGATTTGCATGCGTCTCATAAAGCCTTGAAATTGAGCTTTCAGGGATGTCCTTTTTTTCTTCAAACTGTGTGTGTAGCTTACCTCATCACATTCTTTTCTTGAAGTATGTGCCGCCTTTTGAAATATTTTGGCCACTACCTCCCTCAAGACATTTTGAGGGCAGGTTTCATTGACAGCCCTCCAGGACTTGTGCACACGAAGTGACCATTAGCACGGGTTTTCAAGCTGCCGTTGCAGGTAACGCCCAGAGGGCTGCAGCATTTCTGCGTTTCCCACTCTGGTAACTAGTGAAACAGACCTTCCTGCCAGTGGTGTTCCTCGGTTATCAATGACGGTGGGATGTGTCTGGAGAAACCCCCCAAAGCTGATGTCTCCTTACTTATATCTGTTTTTAAAATGGAATTTCTACTTTTCACTGGAGTACTCTTCCATTGTGTCCATGGACCACTGCTCCTTTCTGCATTCCTCTGTGGCTGGGCATTTTCATTGCTTCCAAGTGTTGGCTATGGTAAACATTGCTGGATTGCAGGATTGCCAGCCCGTGTCTTTTTGATTCTCATCCTCTCAGGTGATAGACCCAGCAGTGGCTATGCTTGATTGAACGGTCGCTCAATGTTGACCCTTTCCAGGCAACTCCACTGTGTTTTCCTTAGGGGCTCTTACCACGTCCCACTTAGAACCGAGGGTACGCATTTCTTCACCACCCCGTCAGCATTTCTTGTTTGCAGAAGTTTTGCTGCTGGCCATGCTGAGTCGTGTGACATGATAGGTTTTTGTAACGTGTATTTTCGTGTCTAATAATTCCTAAGGTTCAGCATTTTTCCACGCCTTTTTTTATTCTGTTAAACAAAAACAGAAAAAAAAAAACCGTGAGTACAATAAACCTCTCGAAATTGTCTTCTTGGAAGGTTGCCCTCTTTGGACTTTTTTGGTCGATTTTCGACCCCAGGATTTTGTTTTGGAGGGCAGGTGTCATTTACAAGCCTGCAATGGGTGTGAATATTGAGTGACCATTAGCACTGACTTTAAAGCTGCTGCTGTGGGAAACGGCCACAAGGCGTCAGCATTGCTACATTCCCACATCTGGTTACTAGGGCAGCAGAGCCTTCTGGAAGTCCTGTTCCCAGGTTGTCAATTAGAATGGAATGTGCCAGGAAAAAACCCCAGAAGTGTATGTCACATTACTTCTTGTTCGCTCTTTTAATTTGTTTAAATCGGGGTAATGATTAGAATACTGTTGGTCCTATATGTACAGAATCTGGTTCATTTGTACGTTTTATATGTATATATATATATATATATATATATATATATATATATATTCTTGTACAGATCCTCTTCCCATGTAAATTATTGCAGAGTGTTCTGGTGACCTCCCTTGCTATATGGTCGGTCTGTTTGATATATATATTTAATACGTATTTGTACACATATGGTGACACTAATCTTAAGTTATCCATTCCCCCCACCTTTCATTTTACTTAAGCTTAGTTTGTTTTCTAAGTGTGTGAGTGTCTTTCTTTGTGGAAATATGTTCATTTGTGTCAGCTGTTAGATAACGCCTATAGGTGATGTCATACGGTATGCCTTTTGCTTTCCGACTTAACTCATGTTCTGTGATGATCTCTAGGCTCATCTCGGGTGCCTCAAAGAGCAGTGTTTCCTTGTTTTCCATGGCTAATAGTCCACTGTGTCCACGGACCAGCTCTTCTTATCCATTCATCTGTTGATGGACATTTGGGTTGCTTCGGTGTCTTGGCTACTGTGAAAACTCGTGGAGTGCAGCTCTTGCAGCCCGTCTTCTCAGGTGAGAGGCTCGGCTGTGGGTGTTCTGGATGGAAGGGTGGCTCAATTTTTAATTGAAAACGCAGCTCCTTTCTGTTCTCATTATTGGCTGTTACAACTAGACATGTCCTCCGCAGACAGAGGGAACAGAGTTCTCTAAAACCCCTTCAGCATTTATTGTTTGTAGTCTTTTGGCTGACGGTAGTTAACTTGGGTGAGCTGAAAGCTTTTTGTAGCTTAGAGGAGTCTGATCATTCCTGAGGTTGAGCTTTTCTCCATTTTCCTTTTTTTGATAAAGAGTGAGTAAAACTTACCTCTATCATACTATCTCTTTGACACATTTGCCTGCTTTGAATTTTTTTGGCCACGGCCGAGCTCAGGACATTTTTTTTTTTTTTGAGGGCAGGTGTCTTTTAGAGGCCTGAGTCCTTATGAATGTTAAGTGACCCATAGCTATGCGTTTGAAGCCGCTCTTGCGGGAAACGGCCACAAGGCGGCAGCATTTCTCCATTTCCAACTCTGGGTTTTCCTGCAACAGAGGCTTCCTGGAAATTGTGTTAGTAGGCTGCAAATGAGAGTGCAGTGTGTCAGGGCAAACCCCCAAGAGCTTATATCTCCTTACTTCTTGTGTGTTTTTTAAAATTTAATTGTTATCTAGTATCACAGCCAATTGGATAAAAATGTGGTGTGTGTTCTAGGTGTACTGCATCTGGTTCATCATATGTATGTATCAATCTATTCATCTTTGGATCCTTTCCCGTGTAGGTTATTACAGAGTGTTGAGTAGACCTCTCTCTGTATTCCTTAGGTGTTTTTTGATTATGTCTTTCATATGTATCAGTACTTATCTGTTAACCCCCATATCCTAATTCATGCATTCCTTACAGATGAAATGAGAATTCTCCACATTATACTAGTCATTTCAGAGAGTGGGAAAGGATGGCAAGTGGTAAAATATTATCTTTTCCCTTAATCTTTTTAAATTTCCCTTGTTACAACATAGGATTATTATCCCTGAATCATAATTCTGTCAGTACACCAGTATAGAGATTATTTCTTAATAGTTAGGTGAGAACCATTTCCTTTTGTTTTTGAGAAAAATTCTGTTACCTCCTTTCAGTAATGGCACTCTTCCCCAAATCAACGGTTTAACAAGGGAGATGGAAGCAGAATAATCATGCAAATACAAAACAATACAACAGCAAGAGAAAATGTCTAACTTCCAATAAGAGCTCAATTTAGAAGAGGGTTTATATCTTCAGAACAAAAGCATGCCTCCTTGACTTGCTAACCAGTCAAAATCTGTGTATTCTACAGAAAATCTGTGATGTTATTCCCATAAAACTACCCTTTACTGCTTCTGCCTCCAATAGATTTCCTAAGCACTAGTGTTTTAATGTACAGGTTACAAACAAAATCCTAATGAGATTTATTTATAATGTGTGTGTTATTTGTCTTATCCTAGCGTCTATATTCTTCTCCATTCCTGGAGTCGAAATAATATTACTTTACCTGCTAAGTGATATCGGGAGAGTGGGAGAGGTTTCATAAATACCCCAACCCTAAAGCATACCCTAAACCTAACCCATACACTAACTCTAACCCATCGACATACCTTAAACTATACCCTAATCCTAACCCGTGCCCTAACCCTAAACTTAACTCTAACCTGTACGCTAATCCTAACTCATACACTAACACGTATCCATACCCCAATCTTTACCCTAATCCTAACCTGTGCCCTAACCCTAACCCAAATGCTTAAACCTAAGCCATACCCTAGTCCTAAACCGTGCCCTAACCCTTAAAACCCTAACCGGTAGCCATAGCCTAATCTTTACCCTAATCCTAACCTGTGCCCTAACCCTAACCCTAACTGACCCTTTCCCTAAGTAAGCGCTGACACTGTCCCGAAGTGAGGCCCTGAGGTTGTCCCTAACTCACATCCTCATGCTAGGCCTAACCCTGGCCTTGTCATTGTCCCTAACAAAGGCCCTGACCCTAGTCTTAGCCTAGGCCTTGATATTTGGTCTATCTCAGGTTCTGATGCTGTCCCTAACTAAGGCCCTAAAGCTGTCCCTAACATCAGCCTTGCTGCCGCCAATAACTAACGTGCTGACACTATCCTGAGCTAATATCTTGATCCATCTCTTACCATGGTCCTGACACTGTCCTTACTAAAGTCCTGATGCCATCCCAAAGTGTGCATCCCCTTAGGAATTCAGCAGAATAAGCCTGAAACCTGGTCTGGAACTGGCACTTCAGAGAGATTTCGTAGCAAGTTGTCTAATTCTACCTAAGTAGGTTTTAACTTGTGATGTAGTATTGACATATCCATAACAGGAGCTACTGAACACTACACATATGTCTCATCTTTCTAATAGTATCTGATCTAAAGTCACTGTTTGAAATTTAATAGTTAAGATAGGAGTCCTTGAAAACGTACGGTTGCAGCTACCAGCAGACATTGTTTTCAGAATGGCTAGTGGCATCCTGAGTCTGATGTAGCTCAGAAATTCAATTTCAACAATACAGTTATGCGGGGACTTACCTGGTGGCTCAATGGTTAAGACTTCGCCTTCTAACACAGAGGGTGCCGGTTTGAGCCCTGGGCAGGGAGCTAAGATCTCACATGCCTCGTGGCCTAAAAACCAAAACATGAAACAGAAACAATATTGTAACAAATTCAATAGACTTAAAAAATGGTCCACATCCAAAAAAAACTTAAAAAGAAAACAGAAAAAGAATTCAGGAATGCATCTAAATCACATCTACAAAGGTCACTTAGGTTTATCTTGGATGTCTGAACCATAGTTACTACTCCTTTTTGACTGTAAAATGCATTCCCTTCCTCAATGCCAAAGCAGATGTACAATTCGTATCTAAAAGGCCACAAAACAGGCCACTCTGGTCAGTATAATTTAAGTTAAACCATGTATAAGCCAGAGAGATTTCCTCACACCTCAATACGTGAAGTTTTTTTCCTTTTGATTCCAAGTCTTTCAATAGAAAGCACTGATGATCAAAATGTCAATCCCTCAGTGCCAGAATGATTCAGCTGTTTGGCCCTGGTGTAGATCATGTCCCTCAGTGCTAGGCCTCCTTGTTATTTGCCTAGTTAATCCACTTTGGGGGAATACTGATCAGGTATCGTGAACATGCTCAGAGGTATGTTAATGACAAAACGCTTTATATAGGCCATACATTTTATTATTCATACCCAATTGTCACACAAGCATTGTACATGTGCTTTTAGCAGTAGACCTAAAGCAAACAGTGATACATCATGAGTCATTACATTCTGATAACTTCACTATGTAATTTTCCTTTCCTCTTAAACATCGGGGCAAAATGAAGCCAACACAGTAACTTTCATAAATACACACTTCAATACAGAGGTGTCATTTATCCAATTGCTCCAAGTCCTAAGTAGCTTGAGGGGAAGGACTTCCAATTTTACCAGGACATACTAGATTTTTAGGAATTCCATGTAATTTAATATACTAATCAAACATTTCTCTCTGAGATAGCTCAAGGGCCTTCTAAAGCATCCCAAAGTTAGCTGGAGATCAAAAGAACGGTTAGAATTGGCCAAAAAACACTTATTCACTGAACCAAAGTAAAGAGATTTCAAACAAAAATACAGATCACAGACACAGGCAAAGGAACTCACCAGCTGTTCACAATCAAAAGCAGCATTCTAAGAAAACTTTGGAGGGAGAAACAAAATGCAGGCTTGCCCTAACCCACTTCCAACAAAATCCATCTTAGAATATCGTGGTCAGGCACAACTCTTCCCTCCATGTTCCCTTTTCACAAATGTTCACCACCTTCTGTATCCATCTTATGTTGTCCCTTATTTTTTTCTGCATTCAGACACAACGAGCTCTAGTACAAAGTGACTTTCTTTTCTCTTTGTACCATCAGCCTGTTACCTAGCCGCTCACCTCCTTTATTACGTAGTTTCATAAATGCTTGAACGTATGGAATTTCTTTTGTCTTTCTCCTCCTGTGACAAAATAACTCTAGCTGAAGGATAGTATAGTCATTTAGGCTATCATTCAAAGACCACCTTTCCTCATTTTTCAAGAATGTATCCATACATTGGCCAGACAAAATTACAATAGAATTTCATTCTTTTCTTACTCTTAGGTTTACAACTATAGGTTGACCAGTCTGCCAGGATTTTGCCCATTGGCTCTCAGATGGAACTGAAGAAGAAGCACTTCTTACGTTTGAACCATGGAACACTCACACCACGGACTAAGAACACAACAAAATCCTAAACACCAATGGAAGCCTCACACCAAAGGAACCAGAAACCAAAGAGAAACCAACAACCAAACAGCACAAGACTCAAATCAGCTTCCAAGTCTCAACTTAGCCTGTGACCTCTGTCCAAGTGGTTCACCTTCCAAATGAGATTTCCTGGAATGAAAAGTCACCCAAATGGGAACCAAGGTTCCCCCAAATGTACAGGGCTAAAAGGACCTCAGACTGCTTGCCAGGGGAGTTACCACACACTGGCTGAGGTGCTGCAACATCCCAAATGCTATTTTTCTGGTTCCCCAAAATAATCCCTTGGAGTAGGACATTCAGGGCAGTCCAGGCAGGAGGAACAGAGGAACGTCCTCAAGGCAAAGACGGCCTCGGCAGCTGCTAGGGTGGTTCCTCTTCCACCATCTACTCCTGCCCTAGAGTTCTAACTGCTGGGATGACTGGGGCTTGGCCTTTCCAGGCAAGGGTCCCAGGTGGTTTGGCCTCTAAAGGAATTCTCCAACCTTACACTCTCTCGAAAGAGACTAGTGTGGAGAAAATCTCAGTGTCCGATCAAGTCAGGGGACCCACAGGGGGATCCCCAAGTCAGCCCCACATTGGGTACTAAATTTGATGTCGAAAACTCAACCTCTGTGCACCAGTGCCAAATCAAATCTCAGAGAGAGAGGTTTGCAGGAAGTAGAGAAGAATAGCTTTACTCCTTTGGCAGCCAAAGGGGGACACAGAAAACTCCGACCCTCAAAAACCGTGTGTCCCAATGCAGGAGGATCTGGTGAGGAGTTTTACAGCAATGGTTTAAGGAGACAGGTATCCTAAGGATTACTGTGTGTACAGGGCCTTAACTAAATATAACCTGACCTCAGATGGTCTCTTGAGGACCTTCTCTGGAATGAAGACTAAAATCTTCTATTTTGTGGGGGGGTTTAGGTTGCTAAAGAGCCCAAAGATGCTCTTAACTGTATCCCTTGAGGCAAAACCAGAATCTTGGCCCAAGGCTGCACTGTTCATTCTATTCTGTTCTTCTTTGGTCTGTGCAGTCCCTCCTTTCCATGATTAGCAACTGTTCGAATCAGCCCTTTAGAACTCAGGGAAGGTCTTGGAGTCTCTAGCATAACTAAGGCCCTGAAATTCTCCCTAACTCAGTCCCTGACGCTGTCTCTAACTAAGGCCCAGATGCCAACAATATCTAAAGTCCTGACATTATCCTGAGCTAATATCCTGACCCAGGTCTTACCAAGCTCCTGACACTGACCCAAAGTAAGCCTTGATGCTGTCCATAAATGGGGGCATGAGGCTACCCCTAATAGAATCCCTGATAATGTCTTCAAAGATCCTCACATTGATCCCACAGAGGCCCTTATGCTGATCCTAAGACATGTCCTGACAGTGGCACTAACTCAGGCCCTAAAGACAGGCCTCACTTAGGCCCTTTAGCTGTACTTTAGATAGGCTCTGACGCTATCTGTATACAAAACGCTGGAAGACGTCCGGATTTAGGGCCCTGTCACTGGGCCTAACTAAGGTCCTGATGCTCTCAATAATTTTCTGGCACTATGCCTGGAACGGACCTAACTCTGTCCCAAGCTAATGTCCTGCATCTTTTCCTAACTGAAACCCTAATACACTCCATGACAAAGGCACAGACTAATCCTAACTAAGGCCTTAACACTATATCTCACTACGGCCCAGAATCTGTCCCTAATGGTCCCTGCTGCAAACAATAATTAAAATGCGGACACTGTCCTGAGAAAATTTCCTGACACATTTCTATGCACCATCCTGACTGTCCCAAAAAAATCCCTGTCGGTATCCTTAAGTGAAGACCTGAGGCTGTGCCTAACTCAGGCCCTGAAGCTTTCCCTAACGGAGGCCTCGATTCTCTGACTCACTCAGGCCCTGCTCATGTCTTTCACTATGACCCGAATGCTGACTCCACAAACGCCCTGAATGCTGCTCTTAAATCATGCCCTGACAGTGTCTGCATCTAGGGGCCTCACTCAGGCCCTCACCTTCTCCCTATATCAGGCTCTGACGCTGTCCCTACCCGAAGCCCTGGCACAGGTCTTAAATTAGGCCCTGATTCTCTAAGTACCTAAGGGCTTGATTCCAAACCTAGGTCATTACCTGACACTAGCCCTAGACCTGAATGTAACCTTGTCCGTTGCTAATGTCAAATTTATCTAAAGAGATTCTTTAGGATGAAATTCTTTCATCTTCTGAATAGAGTTTTCTGAAAAAAATAATGTTTAAACTCTTACCGACCTTAAACAAAATGTACTCAACTTCTGCGGAATATTCCTTTATACCAGCGTGTATGGTTTCCTTCTGCATCTGCGTGTGTTGGCTTAAAGGGTGCTTGTAGGAATGCCTACTGTTATGCTAACTAAATCCCTGATGCTGTCCCTAAATAACGTCCTGAAATTAGTCTCAAGGCTGTGAACCTGTCCCAAACTGAGGCCTGGAGGCTCATCCTAGCTCAGGCCCTGACACTGTCCCTAGCAAAGGCCCTCACACAACTCCTAGCTCAGTCCCTGACACTATACCTAACAAAGGCCATAATGCTAGTCCTAACTCAGGCCCTGACACTGTTTCTAACTAAAGCCCAGCTGCCGCCAATATCTAAAATCCTGATACTATCCTGAGTTAATATCCTGACCCAGGTCTTACCAAGGTCCTGAAACTGACTAAAACTAAGCCTTGATGCTGTCCATAAATAAGGCCCTGAGGCTCTCCCTAACAGAGGCCCTGATAATGTCTTTAATGAAGAACCTGACGCTGATCCCAAAGAGGCCCTTCTGCTGCTCCTAAGTCATGCCCTGACAGTGTCCCGAACTCAGGCCCTAAAGATAAGCCTCACTTAGGCCCTTTGGCTGTACCTTCCTTATGCTCTGACGCTGTCTGTATAGGAAGCCCTGGCAGTGGTCCTGATTTAGGCCCTCACGCTGGTCCTAAGTAAGGCCCTGAGGCTCGCAATAACGAAGGTCTTCACGCTTTTCCTGGGTCATTTCATGACGTTATCCCTGGCCCGGAACCTGACTCTGTCCCAAGCTAATGTCCTGCATCTTATCCTAAATGAAACCCTAATAGTATGCCTAACTAAGCCCTGACCAATCCGAACAAAGGCCTTGACACTATCTCTCACTAAAGCCCGGAATCTGTCCCTAACATGGGACCTGTTGCAATCAATAACTAAAATCCGGACACTGTCCTGAGATACTTTCCTGACACATTTCTATGCACGATCCTGACACTGTCCCAAACCGGTCGGTGTCTTTAAGTGAAGACCAGACACTGTGCCTAACTCAGGCCCTGAAGCTTTCCCTAACGGAGGCCTTGATTCTGTGACTCACTCAAGGCCTGCTCATGTCTTTCACTATGACCTTTCGCTGACCCAACCAAGGTGTTTATGCTGCTCCTAAGTCATGCCCTGACTGTGTCTACAGCTACGGGGATGACGCTAGGCCTCACTCAGGCCCTGAAGTTCTCCATAAGTCAGGTCTGACGCTGTCCCTACCGAAAATCTTGACGCAGGTCCTAAATTTTAGGCCTTGATTCTCTAAGTAAGTAAGGTCTTGACACTAAAACTAGGTCATTAACTGACACTACCCCTAGACCTTAATCTAATCTTGACTTTAGCTAATGTCAAGTTTAGGGAAAGAGATTCTTTACGATGAAATTCTTTCATCATATGAATATTGGTTTCTTAAAACAATAATTTTTAAACTCTTGTTAACCTTAAACAAAGTGTACTCAACTGCTGTGGAATATTCCTTCATAGCAGCATGCATGGTTCACTTTTACATTCTTGTGTGTTGGCCTTCAAGGTTCTTGCAGGAATGGCTCCTCTTATGCTAACTAAATCATCCCTGATGCTGAACATAAATAAGGCGCTGAAATTACTCCCGATGCTCTGAACCTGTCCCTAACTACGGCCTGGAGACTCGTGCTAAACCAGGCCCTGACACTGTCCCAAACCAAGACCCTGACATTACACGTAACTCGGACCCTGACACTACTCCTAGCTCACTCCCTGACACTATTACCTAACAAAGCCCATAATGATATTCCTAACTCAGACCCTGACACTGACTCTAACTAAGGCCCTACTGCCGCCAATATCTAAAGTCCTGATATTATCCTGAGTTAATATCCTGACCCAGGTCTTACCAAGGTCCTGAAACTGACCCAAAGTAAGCCTTGATGCTGTCTGAAAATGAGGCCCTGAGGCTCTCAGTAACAGAGGCCCTGATAATGTCTTTAGTGAAGACCCTCACGCTGATGCCACAGATGCTCTTCTGCAGCTCCTATGTCTTGCCCTGACAGTGTCCCGAACTCAGGAACTAAAGATAAGCCTCACTTAGGCCCTTTGGCTGTACCTTCCTTATGCTCTGACGCTGTCTGTATAGGAAGCCCTGGCAGTGGTCCTGATTTAGGCCCTCACGCTGGTCCTAAGTAAGGCCCTGAGGCTCTCAATAACGAAGGTCTTCACGCTTTTCCTGGGTCATTTCGTGACGTTATCCCTGGCCCGGAACCTGACTCTGTCCCAAGCTCATGTCCTGCATCTTATCCTAAATGAAACCCTAATAGTATCCCTAACTAAGCCCTGACTAATCCGAACAAAGGCCTTGACACTATCTCTCACTAAAGCCCGGAATCTGTCCCTAACATGGGACCTGTTGCAATCAATAACTAAAATCCGGACACTGTCCTGAGCTAATATCCTGACTCATTTCTATCCACTGTTCTGATACTTTCCAAAAGAAAGCCTGTTGCCGTCCTTAAGTGAAGACCTGAGGCTGTTCCTAACTCAGGCCCTGAAGCTTTCCCTGACTGAGGCCTTGATTCTGTGACTAACACAGGCCCTGTTCATGTCTTTCACTATGACCTGCATGCTGACCCCACAAAGGCCCTGATGCTGTTCCTACGTCATGCCCTGACTGTGTCTCCAGCAGGTGGGCTGGCACTAGGCCTCACTCAGGCCTAGACGTTCTCCCTAAGTCAGGCTCTGACGCTGTCCCTACCCGAAGCCCTGACACAGGTCCTAAATTAGGCCCTGATTCTCTAAATAACTAAGGTCTTGACACCAACCCAGGTCATTTTCTGACACTATCCCTGGCTCGGATCATGAGTCTGTCCCAAGCTCATGTCCTGCATCTTATCCTAAATGAAACCCTAATAGTATCCCTAACTAAGCCCTGACCAATCCGAACAAAGGCCTTGACACTATCTCTCACTAAAGCCCGGAATCTGTCCCTAACATGGCACCTGTTGCAATCAATAACTAAAATCCGGACACTGTCCTGAGATAATTTCCTGACACATTTCTATGCACGATCCTGACACTGTCCCAAACCGGTCGGTGTCTTTAAGTGAAGACCTGACACTGTGCCTAACTCAGGCCCTGAAGCTTTGCCTAACGGAGGCCTTGATTCTGTGACTCACTCAAGGCCTGCTCATGTCTTTCACTATGACCTTTCGCTGACCCAACCAAGGTGTTTATGCTGCTCCTAAGTCGTACCCTGACTGTGTCTGCAGCTAGGAGGCTGACGCTAGGCCTCACTCAGGCCTTGACGTTCTCCATAAGTCAGGTCTGAATCTGTCCCTACCGAAAATCTTGACGCAGGTCCTAAATTTTAGGCCTTGATTCTCTAAGTAACTAAGGTCTTGACACCAAATCCAGGTCATTAACTGACACTACCCCTAGACCTTAATCTAATCTTGACTTTAGCTAATGTCAAGTTTAGGGAAAGAGATTCTTTACGATGAAATTCTTTCATCATATGAATATTGGTTTCTTAAAACAATAATTTTTAAACTCTTGTTAACCTTAAACAAAGTGTACTCAACTGCTGTGGAATATTCCTTCATAGCAGCGTGCATGGTTCACTTTTACATTCTTGTGTGTTGGCCTTCAGGGTTCTTGCAGGAATGGCTCCTCTTATGCTAACTAAATCATCCCTGATGCTGAACATAAATAAGGCGCTGAAATTACTCCCGATGCTGTGAACCGCTCCCTAACTACGGCCTGGAGACTCGTGCTAACCCAGGCGCTGACACTGTCCCTAACCAAGACCCTGACATTACACGTAACTCGGACCCTGACACTACTCCTAGCTCACTCCCTGACACTATACCTGACAAAGGCCATAATGATATTCCTAACTCAGACCCTGACACTGACTCTAACTAAGGCCCTACTGCCGCCAATATCTAAAGTCCTGATACTATCCTGAGTTAATATCCTGACCCAGGTCTTACCAAGGTCCTGAAACTGACCCAAAGTAAGCCTTGATGCTGTCCGAAAATGAGGTCCTGAGGCTCTCCCTAACAGAGGCCCTGATAATGTCTTTAATGAAGACCCTCAGGCTGATCCCACAGAGGCCCTTCTGCTGCTCCTAAGTCATGCCCTGACACTTTCCCTAACTCAGATCCTAAAGATAGGCCTCACTTAGGCACTTGGGCTGTACCTTACTTAGGCTCTGATGCTGTCCTTATATGAAGCCAGGGCAGTGGTCGTGATTTAGGGCCTGACTCTGGTCCTAAGTCAGGCCCCGATGCTCTCAATAACTAAGGTTTTAACGCTTTCTCTTGGTCGTTTCCTGACACTATCCCTGGCCCGGAACCTGACTCTGTCCCAAGCTCATGTCCTGCATCTTATCCTAAATGAAACCCTAACACTCTCCGTAACTAGGGCCCTGAATAATCCTGCCTAAGGCCTTGACACGACTTCTCACTAAGGCCCGGAACCTGACATTGTCCCTAGAAAAGGCCCTGACTATACCTAACAAAGGCTATAATGCTAGTCCTAACTCAGGCCCTGACACTGTTTCTAACTAAAGCCCAGCTGCCGCCAATATCTAAAATCCTGATATTATCCTGAGTTAATATCCTGACCCAGGTCTTACCAAGGTCCTGAAACTGACTAAAAGTAAGCCTTGATGCTGTCCATAAATGAGGCCCTGAGGCTCTCCCTAACAGAGACCCTGATAATGTCTTTAATGAAGAACCTGACACTGATCCCACAGAGGCCCTTCTGCTGCTCCTAAGTCATGCCCTGACAGTGTCCCGAACTCAGGCCCTAAAGATAAGCCTCACTTAGGCCCTTTGGCTGTACCTTCCTTATGCTCTGACGCTGTCTGTATAGGAAGCCCTGGCAGTGGTCCTGATTTAGGCCCTGACGCTGGTCCTAAGTAAGGCCCTGAGGCTCTCAATAACGAAGGTCTTCACGCATTTCCTGGGTCATTTCGCGACGCTATCCCTGGCCCGGAACCTGACTCTGTCCCAAGCTCATGTCCTGCATCTTATCCTAAATGAAACCCTAATAGTATCCCTAACTAAGCCCTGATTAAACCTAACAAGGGCCTTCACACTATCTCTCACCAACACCCAGAATATATCCCTAATGGTCCCTGCTGCAATCAATAACTAAAATCCGGACACTGTCCTGAGCTATTACCCTGACTCCTTTCTATCCACTGTCCTGATACTTTCCAAAAGAAAGCCTGTTGCCGTCCTTAAGTGAAGACCTGAGGCTGTGCCTAACTCAGGCCCTGAAACTTTCTCTAACTGAGGCCTTGATTCTGTGACTAACACAGGCCCTGCTCATTTCTTTCACTATGACCCGAATGCTGACCCAACAAAGGCCCTGATGCTATTCCTACGTCATGCCCTGTGACTCCAGCTAGTGGGCTGACACTAGGCCGCACTCAGGCCTAGATGTTCTCCCTAAGTCAGGCTCTGACGCTGTCCCTACCCGAAACCCTGACACAGGTCCTAAATTAGGCCCTGATTCTCTAAGTAACTAAGGTCTTGACACCAACCCAGGTCATTGGCTGACACTATCCCTGGCTCGGATCGTGACTCTGTCCCAAGCTAATGTCCTGCATCTTATCCTAATTGAAACCCTAATACTCTCCCTAACTAAGTCGCTCACTGATCCTAACTAAGACTTTCACCCTATCTCTCACTAAGGCCCAGAATCTGTCCCTAACATGGGACCTTCTGCAGTCAATAATGAAAATCCGGACACTATCCTGAGCTAATATCCTGACACATTTCTATCCACCCACCAGACACAGTCCCAAAGAAAGGCCTGTCGCTGTCCTTAACTGAAGACGAGAGGCTGTGCCTAACTCAGGACCTCAAGATTTCCCTAACTGAGGCCTCGATTCTCTGACTCACTCAGGCCCTGCTCATGTCTTTCACTATGACCCGAATGCTGACTCCACAAACGCCCTGAATGCTGCTCTTAAGTCATGCCCTGACAGTGTCTGCATCTAGGGGCCTCACTCAGGCCCTCACCTTCTCCCTATATCAGGCTCTGACGCTGTCCCTACCCGAAGCCCTGGCACAGGTCTTAAATTAGGCCCTGATTCTCTAAGTACCTAAGGGCTTGATTCCAAACCTAGGTCATTACCTGACACTAGCCCTAGACCTGAATGTAACCTTGTCCGTTGCTAATGTCAAATTTATCTAAAGAGATTCTTTAGGATGAAATTCTTTCATCTTCTGAATAGAGTTTTCTGAAAAAAATAATGTTTAAACTCTTACCGACCTTAAACAAAATGTACTCAACTTCTGCGGAATATTCCTTTATACCAGCGTGTATGGTTTCCTTCTGCATCTGCGTGTGTTGGCTTAAAGGGTGCTTGTAGGAATGCCTACTGTTATGCTAACTAAATCCCTGATGCTGTCCCTAAATAACGTCCTGAAATTAGTCTCAAGGCTGTGAACCTGTCCCAAACTGAGGCCTGGAGGCTCATCCTAGCTCAGGCCCTGACACTGTCCCTAGCAAAGGCCCTCACACAACTCCTAGCTCAGTCCCTGACACTATACCTAACAAAGGCCATAATGCTAGTCCTAACTCAGGCCCTGACACTGTTTCTAACTAAAGCCCAGCTGCCGCCAATATCTAAAATCCTGATACTATCCTGAGTTAATATCCTGACCCAGGTCTTACCAAGGTCCTGAAACTGACTAAAACTAAGCCTTGATGCTGTCCATAAATAAGGCCCTGAGGCTCTCCCTAACAGAGGCCCTGATAATGTCTTTAATGAAGAACCTGACGCTGATCCCAAAGAGGCCCTTCTGCTGCTCCTAAGTCATGCCCTGACAGTGTCCCGAACTCAGGCCCTAAAGATAAGCCTCACTTAGGCCCTTTGGCTGTACCTTCCTTATGCTCTGACGCTGTCTGTATAGGAAGCCCTGGCAGTGGTCCTGATTTAGGCCCTCACGCTGGTCCTAAGTAAGGCCCTGAGGCTCGCAATAACGAAGGTCTTCACGCTTTTCCTGGGTCATTTCGTGACGTTATCCCTGGCCCGGAACCTGACTCTGTCCCAAGCTAATGTCCTGCATCTTATCCTAAATGAAACCCTAATAGTATGCCTAACTAAGCCCTGACCAATCCGAACAAAGGCCTTGACACTATCTCTCACTAAAGCCCGGAATCTGTCCCTAACATGGGACCTGTTGCAATCAATAACTAAAATCCGGACACTGTCCTGAGATACTTTCCTGACACATTTCTATGCACGATCCTGACACTGTCCCAAACCGGTCGGTGTCTTTAAGTGAAGACCAGACACTGTGCCTAACTCAGGCCCTGAAGCTTTCCCTAACGGAGGCCTTGATTCTGTGACTCACTCAAGGCCTGCTCATGTCTTTCACTATGACCTTTCGCTGACCCAACCAAGGTGTTTATGCTGCTCCTAAGTCATGCCCTGACTGTGTCTACAGCTACGGGGATGACGCTAGGCCTCACTCAGGCCCTGAAGTTCTCCATAAGTCAGGTCTGACGCTGTCCCTACCGAAAATCTTGACGCAGGTCCTAAATTTTAGGCCTTGATTCTCTAAGTAAGTAAGGTCTTGACACTAAAACTAGGTCATTAACTGACACTACCCCTAGACCTTAATCTAATCTTGACTTTAGCTAATGTCAAGTTTAGGGAAAGAGATTCTTTACGATGAAATTCTTTCATCATATGAATATTGGTTTCTTAAAACAATAATTTTTAAACTCTTGTTAACCTTAAACAAAGTGTACTCAACTGCTGTGGAATATTCCTTCATAGCAGCATGCATGGTTCACTTTTACATTCTTGTGTGTTGGCCTTCAAGGTTCTTGCAGGAATGGCTCCTCTTATGCTAACTAAATCATCCCTGATGCTGAACATAAATAAGGCGCTGAAATTACTCCCGATGCTCTGAACCTGTCCCTAACTACGGCCTGGAGACTCGTGCTAAACCAGGCCCTGACACTGTCCCAAACCAAGACCCTGACATTACACGTAACTCGGACCCTGACACTACTCCTAGCTCACTCCCTGACACTATTACCTAACAAAGCCCATAATGATATTCCTAACTCAGACCCTGACACTGACTCTAACTAAGGCCCTACTGCCGCCAATATCTAAAGTCCTGATATTATCCTGAGTTAATATCCTGACCCAGGTCTTACCAAGGTCCTGAAACTGACCCAAAGTAAGCCTTGATGCTGTCTGAAAATGAGGCCCTGAGGCTCTCAGTAACAGAGGCCCTGATAATGTCTTTAGTGAAGACCCTCACGCTGATGCCACAGATGCTCTTCTGCAGCTCCTATGTCTTGCCCTGACAGTGTCCCGAACTCAGGAACTAAAGATAAGCCTCACTTAGGCCCTTTGGCTGTACCTTCCTTATGCTCTGACGCTGTCTGTATAGGAAGCCCTGGCAGTGGTCCTGATTTAGGCCCTCACGCTGGTCCTAAGTAAGGCCCTGAGGCTCTCAATAACGAAGGTCTTCACGCTTTTCCTGGGTCATTTCGTGACGTTATCCCTGGCCCGGAACCTGACTCTGTCCCAAGCTCATGTCCTGCATCTTATCCTAAATGAAACCCTAATAGTATGCCTAACTAAGCCCTGACTAATCCGAACAAAGGCCTTGACACTATCTCTCACTAAAGCCCGGAATCTGTCCCTAACATGGGACCTGTTGCAATCAATAACTAAAATCCGGACACTGTCCTGAGCTAATATCCTGACTCATTTCTATCCACTGTTCTGATACTTTCCAAAAGAAAGCCTGTTGCCGTCCTTAAGTGAAGACCTGAGGCTGTTCCTAACTCAGGCCCTGAAGCT
The DNA here is from genome assembly GCF_026419965.1 of Kogia breviceps. Classification (NCBI taxonomy): domain Eukaryota; kingdom Metazoa; phylum Chordata; class Mammalia; order Artiodactyla; family Physeteridae; genus Kogia; species Kogia breviceps. The sequence continues at coordinate 83,288 of NW_026711581.1, forward strand.
TTCCCTGACTGAGGCCTTGATTCTGTGACTAACACAGGCCCTGTTCATGTCTTTCACTATGACCTGCATGCTAACCCCACAAAGGCCCTGATGCTGTTCCTACGTCATGCCCTGACTGTGTCTCCAGCAGGTGGGCTGGCACTAGGCCTCACTCAGGCCTAGACGTTCTCCCTAAGTCAGGCTCTGACGCTGTCCCTACCCGAAGCCCTGACACAGGTCCTAAATTAGGCCCTGATTCTCTAAATAACTAAGGTCTTGACACCAACCCAGGTCATTTTCTGACACTATCCCTGGCTCGGATCATGAGTCTGTCCCAAGCTCATGTCCTGCATCTTATCCTAAATGAAACCCTAATAGTATCCCTAACTAAGCCCTGACTAATCCGAACAAAGGCCTTGACACTATCTCTCACTAAAGCCCGGAATCTGTCCCTAACATGGCACCTGTTGCAATCAATAACTAAAATCCGGACACTGTCCTGAGGTAATTTCCTGACACATTTCTATGCACGATCCTGACACTGTCCCAAACCGGTCGGTGTCTGTAAGTGAAGACCTGACACTGTGCCTAACTCAGGCCCTGAAGCTTTCCCTAAGTGAGGCCTTGATTCTGTGACTCACTCAAGGCCTGCTCATGTCTTTCACTATGACCTTTCGCTGACCCAACCAAGGTGTTTATGCTGCTCCTAAGTCGTACCCTGACTGTGTCTGCAGCTAGGGGGCTGACGCTAGGCCTCACTCAGGCCCTGACGTTCTCCATAAGTCAGGTCTGACGCTGTCCCTACCGAAAATCTTGACGCAGGTCCTAAATTTTAGGCCTTGATTCTCTAAGTAACTAAGGTCTTGACACCAAATCCAGGTCATTAACTGACACTACCCCTAGACCTTAATCTAATCTTGACTTTAGCTAATGTCAAGTTTAGGGAAAGAGATTCTTTACGATGAAATTCTTTCATCATATGAATATTGGTTTCTTAAAACAATAATTTTTAAACTCTTGTTAACCTTAAACAAAGTGTACTCAACTGCTGTGGAATATTCCTTCATAGCAGCGTGCATGGTTCACTTTTACATTCTCGTGTGTTGGCCTTCAGGGTTCTTGCAGGAATGGCTCCTCTTATGCTAACTAAATCATCCCTGATGCTGAACATAAATAAGGCGCTGAAATTACTCCCGATGCTCTGAACCCCTCCCTAACTACGGCCTGGAGACTCGTGCTAACCCAGGCGCTGACACTGTCCCAAACCAAGACCCTGACATTACACGTAACTCGGACCCTGACACTACTCCTAGCTCACTCCCTGACACTATTACCTAACAAAGCCCATAATGATATTCCTAACTCACACCCTGACACTGACTCTAACTAAGGCCCTGCTGCCGCCAATATCTAAAGTCCTGATGCTATCCTGAGTTAATATCCTGACCCAGGTCTTACCAAGGTCCTGAAACTGACCCAAAGTAAGCCTTGATGCTGTCTGAAAATGAGGCCCTGAGGCTCTCCCTAACAGAGGCCCTGATAATGTCTTTAGTGAAGACCCTCACGCTGATCCCACAGAGGCCCTTCTGCTGCTCCTAAGTCATGCCCTGACAGTGTCCCGAACTCAGGCCCTAAAGATAAGCCTCACTTAGGCCCTTTGGCTGTACCTTCCTTATGCTCTGACGCTGTCTGTATAGGAAGCCCTGGCAGTGGTCCTGATTTAGGCCCTCACGCTGGTCCTAAGTAAGGCCCTGAGGCTCTCAATAACGAAGGTCTTCACGCTTTTCCTGGGTCATTTCGTGACGCTATCCCTGGCCCGGAACCTGACTCTGTCCCAAGCTCATGTCCTGCATCTTATCCTAAATGAAACCCTAATAGTATCCCTAACTAAGCCCTGACCAATCCGAACAAAGGCCTTCACACTATCTCTCACGAGCGCCCGGAATCTGTCCCTAATGGTCCCTGCTGCAATTAATAACTAAAAAAAGGACACTGTCCAGAGCTAATATCCTGACACATTTCTAGCCACTGTCCTGATACTTTCCAAAAGAAAGCCTGTTGCCGTCCTTAAGTGAAGACCTGAGGCTGTGCCTAACTCAGGCCCTGCAGCTTTCCCTAACTGAGGCCTTGATTCTGTGACTAACACAGGCCCTGTTCATGTCTTTCACTATGACCTGCATGCTGACCCCACAAAGGCCCTGATGCTGTTCCTACGTCATGCCCTGACTGTGTCTCCAGCAGGTGGGCTGGCACTAGGCCTCACTCAGGCCTAGACGTTCTCCCTAAGTCAGGCTCTGACGATGTCCCTACCCGAAGCCCTGACACAGGTCCTAAATTAGGCCCTGATTCTCTAAATAACTAAGGTCTTGACACCAACCCAGGTCATTTTCTGACACTATCCCTGGCTCGGATCATGACTCTGTCCCAAGGTAATGTCCTGCATCTTATCCTAATTGAAACCCTAATACTCTCCCTAACTAAGGCCCGGACTAATCCTAATTAAGGCATTGACCCTATCTCTCACTAAGGCCCAGAATCTATCCCTAACATGGGCCCTGCTGCAATCAATAATGAAAATCCGGACACTATCCTGAGCTAATATGCTGACACTTTTCTATCCACGGACCTGACACAGTCCCAAAGAAAGGCCTGTCGCTGTCCTTAAATGAAGACCTGAGGCTGTGCCTAACTCAGGCCCTGAAGCTTTCCCTAACGGAGGCCTCGATTCTCTGACGCACTCAGGCCCTGCTCATGTCCTTAACTATGACCCGAATGCTGACCCAACCAAGGCCCGGATGCTGCTTCGACGTCATGCCCTGACACTGTCTCCAGCTAGGGGCCTGAAGCTGGGCCTCACTCAGGCCCTGTTTCTTGCCCTAAGTCCGGTCCTGATGCTGGTCCTAAATAAGGCCCTCAGGTTCTCAGTAACTAAGGTCTTGACACTATCCCGAGGTCATTTGCTGACACAATCCCTAGACTTTACCCTAACCCTGTCCCTAGCTAATGTCCTGCCTCTTATGCTAACTGAAGCCCTTATGCTGTGCCCATGTCAGGACCTGAATTGAGTCCCCATGCCGTGACACTGTCCCTAACTAAGGCCTGGATGTTAGGCCTAACTCAAGGCCTGACACTGTCCCTAACTAAGGCCCTGATGCCATCAATATCTAAAGTCCTCACACTATCCTCAGCTAATTTACTATCCCATCTCTTACTAAGGTCCTGAAAATATCGCTAAGTAAGCCGTGACGCTGTCCCTAACAGAAGGCCTGCTCATGTCTTTAACGAAGACCATAATGCTGATCCAACAACGGCACTGATGCTGCTCCTGTGTCACGCCCTGACAGTGTCCCCACCTACAGGAATGACGCTAGGCCTCACTCAGGCCCTGTCGCTCACCCCAAGCCAGTCCAGGATGCGATTTTTACATGAAGCCCTAACATTGCTTCTAAAGAAGGCCCTGATGCTCTCAGTAACTAAGGTCTTGACACTATCTCTCACTAAGGCCTGGAATCTGTCCCTAACATGGGTCCTGCTGCAATCAATAACTAAAATCCGGACACTATCCTGAGCTAATATGCTGACACATTTCTATCCAAGGTTCTGACACTGTCCCAAAGAGAGCCCTGTCGCTCTCCTTAACTGAAGACGTGAGGCTGTGCCTAACTCAGGCCCTGAAGCTTTCCTTAACCCAGGCCTTGATTCTGTGACTCACTCAAGCCCTGCTCATGTCTTTCACTATGACCCGAATGCTGACTCCACAAACGCCCTGATGCTGCTCCTAAGTCATGCCCTGACAGTGTCTGCATCTAGGGGCCTGATGCTAGGCCTCACTCAGGCCCTCACTTTCTCCCTATACCAGGCTCTGACACTGTCCCTACCCGAAGCCCTGGCACAGATCCTAAATTAGGCCCTGATTCTATAAGTAACTAAGGGCTTGATTCCAAACCTAGGTCATTACCTGACACTAGCCCTAGACCTGAACGTAAACTTCTCTTTTGCTAATGTTAAATTTAGCTAAAGAGATTCTTTAGGATGAAATTCTTTCATCTTCTGAATAGAGTTTTCTGAAAAAAATAATGTTTAAACTCTTACTGAACTTAAACAAAATGTACTCAACTTCTGTGGAATATTCCTTTATACCAGCCTGCCTGGTTTACTTCTGCATTTGCCTGTGTTGGCTTTCAGGGTGCTTGTAGGAATACCTCCTCTTATGCTAACGAACTAACTCTTATTATGCTAAATCCCTGATGTTTTCCCTAATTAAATTCAGGAAACTCCTCCCAAGGCTGTGAACCCCTCCCAAACTGAGGCCTGGAGGCTCATCCTAGCTCAGGCCCTGACACAACTCCTAGCTCAGTCCCTGACACTATACCTAACAAAGGCTATAATGCTAGTCCTAACTCAGGCCCTGACACTGTTTCTAACTACAGCCCAGCTGCCGCCAATATCTAAAATCCTGATACTATCCTGAGTTAATATCCTGACCCAGGTCTTACCAAGGTCCTGAAACTGACCCAAAGTAAGCCTTGATGCTGTCCATAAATGAGGCCCTGAGGCTCTCCCTAACAGAGGCCCTGATAATGTCTTTAATGAAGAACCTGACGCTGATCCCACAGAGGCCCTTCTGCTGCTCCTAAGTCATGCCCTGACAGTGTCCCGAACTCAGGCCCTAAAGAGAAGCCTCACTTAGGCCCTTTGGCTGTACCTTCCTTATGCTCTGACGCTGTCTGTATAGGAAGCCCTGGCAGTGGTCCTGATTTAGGCCCTCACGCTGGTCCTAAGTAAGGCCCTGAGGCTCTCAATAACGAAGGTCTTCACGCTTTTCCTGGGTCATTTCGTGACGCTATCCCTGGCCCGGAACCTGACTCTGTCCCAAGCTCATGTCCTGCATCTTATAATAAATGAAACCCTAATAGTATCCCTAACTAAGCCCTGACCAATCCGAACAAAGGCCTTGACACTATCTCTCACTAAAGCCCGGAATCTGTCCCTAACATGGCACCTGTTGCAATCAATAACTAAAATCCGGACACTGTCCTGAGATAATTTCCTGACACATTTCTATGCACGATCCTGACACTGTCCCAAACCGGTCGGTGTCTTTAAGTGAAGACCTGACACTGTGCCTAACTCAGGCCCTGAAGCTTTCCCTAAGTGAGGCCTTGATTCTGTGACTCACTCAAGGCCTGCTCATGTCTTTCACTATGACCTTTCGCTGACCCAACCAAGGTGTTTATGCTGCTCCTAAGTCGTACCCTGACTGTGTCTGCAGCTAGGAGGCTGACGCTAGGCCTCACTCAGGCCTTGACGTTCTCCATAAGTCAGGTCTGAATCTGTCCCTACCGAAAATCTTGACGCAGGTCCTAAATTTTAGGCCTTGATTCTCTAAGTAACTAAGGTCTTGACACCAAATCCAGGTCATTAACTGACACTACCCCTAGACCTTAATCTAATCTTGACTTTAGCTAATGTCAAGTTTAGGGAAAGAGATTCTTTACGATGAAATTCTTTCATCATATGAATATTGGTTTCTTAAAACAATAATTTTTAAACTCTTGTTAACCTTAAACAAAGTGTACTCAACTGCTGTGGAATATTCCTTCATAGCAGCGTGCATGGTTCACTTTTACATTCTTGTGTGTTGGCCTTCAGGGTTCTTGCAGGAATGGCTCCTCTTATGCTAACTAAATCATCCCTGATGCTGAACATAAATAAGGCGCTGAAATTACTCCCGATGCTCTGAACCCCTCCCTAACTACGGCCTGGAGACTCGTGCTAACCCAGGCGCTGACACTGTCCCTAACCAAGACCCTGACATTACACGTAACTCGGACCCTGACACTACTCCTAGCTCACTCCCTGACACTATACCTGACAAAGGCCATAATGATATTCCTAACTCAGACCCTGACACTGACTCTAACTAAGGCCCTACTGCCGCCAATATCTAAAGTCCTGATACTATCCTGAGTTAATATCCTGACCCAGGTCTTACCAAGGTCCTGAAACTGACCCAAAGTAAGCCTTGATGCTGTCCGAAAATGAGGTCCTGAGGCTCTCCCTAACAGAGGCCCTGATAATGTCTTTAATGAAGACCCTCAGGCTGATCCCACAGAGGCCCTTCTGCTGCTCCTAAGTCATGCCCTGACACTTTCCCTAACTCAGATCCTAAAGATAGGCCTCACTTAGGCACTTGGGCTGTACCTTACTTAGGCTCTGATGCTGTCCTTATATGAAGCCAGGGCAGTGGTCGTGATTTAGGGCCTGACTCTGGTCCTAAGTCAGGCCCCGATGCTCTCAATAACTAAGGTTTTAACGCTTTCTCTTGGTCGTTTCCTGACACTATCCCTGGCCCGGAACCTGACTCTGTCCCAAGCTCATGTCCTGCATCTTATCCTAAATGAAACCCTAACACTCTCCGTAACTAGGGCCCTGAATAATCCTGCCTAAGGCCTTGACACGACTTCTCACTAAGGCCCGGAACCTGACATTGTCCCTAGAAAAGGCCCTGACTATACCTAACAAAGGCTATAATGCTAGTCCTAACTCAGGCCCTGACACTGTTTCTAACTAAAGCCCAGCTGCCGCCAATATCTAAAATCCTGATATTATCCTGAGTTAATATCCTGACCCAGGTCTTACCAAGGTCCTGAAACTGACTAAAAGTAAGCCTTGATGCTGTCCATAAATGAGGCCCTGAGGCTCTCCCTAACAGAGACCCTGATAATGTCTTTAATGAAGAACCTGACACTGATCCCACAGAGGCCCTTCTGCTGCTCCTAAGTCATGCCCTGACAGTGTCCCGAACTCAGGCCCTAAAGATAAGCCTCACTTAGGCCCTTTGGCTGTACCTTCCTTATGCTCTGACGCTGTCTGTATAGGAAGACCTGGCAGTGGTCCTGATTTAGGCCCTGACGCTGGTCCTAAGTAAGGCCCTGAGGCTCTCAATAACGAAGGTCTTCACGCATTTCCTGGGTCATTTCGCGACGCTATCCCTGGCCCGGAACCTGACTCTGTCCCAAGTTCATGTCCTGCATCTTATCCTAAATGAAACCCTAATAGTATCCCTAACTAAGCCCTGATTAAACCTAACAAGGGCCTTCACACTATCTCTCACCAACACCCAGAATATATCCCTAATGGTCCCTGCTGCAATCAATAACTAAAATCCGGACACTGTCCTGAGCTATTACCCTGACTCCTTTCTATCCACTGTCCTGATACTTTCCAAAAGAAAGCCTGTTGCCGTCCTTAAGTGAAGACCTGAGGCTGTGCCTAACTCAGGCCCTGAAACTTTCCCTAACTGAGGCCTTGATTCTGTGACTAACACAGGCCCTGCTCATTTCTTTCACTATGACCCGAATGCTGACCCAACAAAGGCCCTGATGCTATTCCTACGTCATGCCCTGTGACTCCAGCTAGTGGGCTGACACTAGGCCGCACTCAGGCCTAGATGTTCTCCCTAAGTCAGGCTCTGACGCTGTCCCTACCCGAAACCCTGACACAGGTCCTAAATTAGGCCCTGATTCTCTAAGTAACTAAGGTCTTGACACCAACCCAGGTCATTGGCTGACACTATCCCTGGCTCGGATCGTGACTCTGTCCCAAGCTAATGTCCTGCATCTTATCCTAATTGAAACCCTAATACTCTCCCTAACTAAGTCGCTCACTGATCCTAACTAAGACTTTCACCCTATCTCTCACTAAGGCCCAGAATCTGTCCCTAACATGGGACCTTCTGCAGTCAATAATGAAAATCCGGACACTATCCTGAGCTAATATCCTGACACATTTCTATCCACCCACCAGACACAGTCCCAAAGAAAGGCCTGTCGCTGTCCTTAACTGAAGACGAGAGGCTGTGCCTAACTCAGGACCTCAAGATTTCCCTAACTGAGGCCTCGATTCTCTGACTCACTCAGGCCCTGCTCATGTCTTTCACTATGACCCGAATGCTGACTCCACAAACGCCCTGAATGCTGCTCTTAAGTCATGCCCTGACAGTGTCTGCATCTAGGGGCCTCACTCAGGCCCTCACCTTCTCCCTATATCAGGCTCTGACGCTGTCCCTACCCGAAGCCCTGGCACAGGTCTTAAATTAGGCCCTGATTCTCTAAGTACCTAAGGGCTTGATTCCAAACCTAGGTCATTACCTGACACTAGCCCTAGACCTGAATGTAACCTTGTCCGTTGCTAATGTCAAATTTATCTAAAGAGATTCTTTAGGATGAAATTCTTTCATCTTCTGAATAGAGTTTTCTGAAAAAAATAATGTTTAAACTCTTACCGACCTTAAACAAAATGTACTCAACTTCTGCGGAATATTCCTTTATACCAGCGTGTATGGTTTCCTTCTGCATCTGCGTGTGTTGGCTTAAAGGGTGCTTGTAGGAATGCCTACTGTTATGCTAACTAAATCCCTGATGCTGTCCCTAAATAACGTCCTGAAATTAGTCTCAAGGCTGTGAACCTGTCCCAAACTGAGGCCTGGAGGCTCATCCTAGCTCAGGCCCTGACACTGTCCCTAGCAAAGGCCCTCACACAACTCCTAGCTCAGTCCCTGACACTATACCTAACAAAGGCCATAATGCTAGTCCTAACTCAGGCCCTGACACTGTTTCTAACTAAAGCCCAGCTGCCGCCAATATCTAAAATCCTGATACTATCCTGAGTTAATATCCTGACCCAGGTCTTACCAAGGTCCTGAAACTGACTAAAACTAAGCCTTGATGCTGTCCATAAATAAGGCCCTGAGGCTCTCCCTAACAGAGGCCCTGATAATGTCTTTAATGAAGAACCTGACGCTGATCCCAAAGAGGCCCTTCTGCTGCTCCTAAGTCATGCCCTGACAGTGTCCCGAACTCAGGCCCTAAAGATAAGCCTCACTTAGGCCCTTTGGCTGTACCTTCCTTATGCTCTGACGCTGTCTGTATAGGAAGCCCTGGCAGTGGTCCTGATTTAGGCCCTCACGCTGGTCCTAAGTAAGGCCCTGAGGCTCGCAATAACGAAGGTCTTCACGCTTTTCCTGGGTCATTTCGTGACGTTATCCCTGGCCCGGAACCTGACTCTGTCCCAAGCTAATGTCCTGCATCTTATCCTAAATGAAACCCTAATAGTATGCCTAACTAAGCCCTGACCAATCCGAACAAAGGCCTTGACACTATCTCTCACTAAAGCCCGGAATCTGTCCCTAACATGGGACCTGTTGCAATCAATAACTAAAATCCGGACACTGTCCTGAGATACTTTCCTGACACATTTCTATGCACGATCCTGACACTGTCCCAAACCGGTCGGTGTCTTTAAGTGAAGACCAGACACTGTGCCTAACTCAGGCCCTGAAGCTTTCCCTAACGGAGGCCTTGATTCTGTGACTCACTCAAGGCCTGCTCATGTCTTTCACTATGACCTTTCGCTGACCCAACCAAGGTGTTTATGCTGCTCCTAAGTCATGCCCTGACTGTGTCTACAGCTACGGGGATGACGCTAGGCCTCACTCAGGCCCTGAAGTTCTCCATAAGTCAGGTCTGACGCTGTCCCTACCGAAAATCTTGACGCAGGTCCTAAATTTTAGGCCTTGATTCTCTAAGTAAGTAAGGTCTTGACACTAAAACTAGGTCATTAACTGACACTACCCCTAGACCTTAATCTAATCTTGACTTTAGCTAATGTCAAGTTTAGGGAAAGAGATTCTTTACGATGAAATTCTTTCATCATATGAATATTGGTTTCTTAAAACAATAATTTTTAAACTCTTGTTAACCTTAAACAAAGTGTACTCAACTGCTGTGGAATATTCCTTCATAGCAGCATGCATGGTTCACTTTTACATTCTTGTGTGTTGGCCTTCAAGGTTCTTGCAGGAATGGCTCCTCTTATGCTAACTAAATCATCCCTGATGCTGAACATAAATAAGGCGCTGAAATTACTCCCGATGCTCTGAACCTGTCCCTAACTACGGCCTGGAGACTCGTGCTAAACCAGGCCCTGACACTGTCCCAAACCAAGACCCTGACATTACACGTAACTCGGACCCTGACACTACTCCTAGCTCACTCCCTGACACTATTACCTAACAAAGCCCATAATGATATTCCTAACTCAGACCCTGACACTGACTCTAACTAAGGCCCTACTGCCGCCAATATCTAAAGTCCTGATATTATCCTGAGTTAATATCCTGACCCAGGTCTTACCAAGGTCCTGAAACTGACCCAAAGTAAGCCTTGATGCTGTCTGAAAATGAGGCCCTGAGGCTCTCAGTAACAGAGGCCCTGATAATGTCTTTAGTGAAGACCCTCACGCTGATGCCACAGAGGCTCTTCTGCAGCTCCTATGTCTTGCCCTGACAGTGTCCCGAACTCAGGAACTAAAGATAAGCCTCACTTAGGCCCTTTGGCTGTACCTTCCTTATGCTCTGACGCTGTCTGTATAGGAAGCCCTGGCAGTGGTCCTGATTTAGGCCCTCACGCTGGTCCTAAGTAAGGCCCTGAGGCTCTCAATAACGAAGGTCTTCACGCTTTTCCTGGGTCATTTCGTGACGTTATCCCTGGCCCGGAACCTGACTCTGTCCCAAGCTCATGTCCTGCATCTTATCCTAAATGAAACCCTAATAGTATCCCTAACTAAGCCCTGACTAATCCGAACAAAGGCCTTGACACTATCTCTCACTAAAGCCCGGAATCTGTCCCTAACATGGGACCTGTTGCAATCAATAACTAAAATCCGGACACTGTCCTGAGCTAATATCCTGACTCATTTCTATCCACTGTTCTGATACTTTCCAAAAGAAAGCCTGTTGCCATCCTTAAGTGAAGACCTGAGGCTGTTCCTAACTCAGGCCCTGAAGCTTTCCCTGACTGAGGCCTTGATTCTGTGACTAACACAGGCCCTGTTCATGTCTTTCACTATGACCTGCATGCTGACCCCACAAAGGCCCTGATGCTGTTCCTACGTCATGCCCTGACTGTGTCTCCAGCAGGTGGGCTGGCACTAGGCCTCACTCAGGCCTAGACGTTCTCCCTAAGTCAGGCTCTGACGCTGTCCCTACCCGAAGCCCTGACACAGGTCCTAAATTAGGCCCTGATTCTCTAAATAACTAAGGTCTTGACACCAACCCAGGTCATTTTCTGACACTATCCCTGGCTCGGATCATGAGTCTGTCCCAAGCTCATGTCCTGCATCTTATCCTAAATGAAACCCTAATAGTATCCCTAACTAAGCCCTGACTAATCCGAACAAAGGCCTTGACACTATCTCTCACTAAAGCCCGGAATCTGTCCCTAACATGGCACCTGTTGCAATCAATAACTAAAATCCGGACACTGTCCTGAGGTAATTTCCTGACACATTTCTATGCACGATCCTGACACTGTCCCAAACCGGTCGGTGTCTGTAAGTGAAGACCTGACACTGTGCCTAACTCAGGCCCTGAAGCTTTCCCTAAGTGAGGCCTTGATTCTGTGACTCACTCAAGGCCTGCTCATGTCTTTCACTATGACCTTTCGCTGACCCAACCAAGGTGTTTATGCTGCTCCTAAGTCGTACCCTGACTGTGTCTGCAGCTAGGGGGCTGACGCTAGGCCTCACTCAGGCCCTGACGTTCTCCATAAGTCAGGTCTGACGCTGTCCCTACCGAAAATCTTGACGCAGGTCCTAAATTTTAGGCCTTGATTCTCTAAGTAACTAAGGTCTTGACACCAAATCCAGGTCATTAACTGACACTACCCCTAGACCTTAATCTAATCTTGACTTTAGCTAATGTCAAGTTTAGGGAAAGAGATTCTTTACGATGAAATTCTTTCATCATATGAATATTGTTTTCTTAAAACAATAATTTTTAAACTCTTGTTAACCTTAAACAAAGTGTACTCAACTGCTGTGGAATATTCCTTCATAGCAGCATGCATGGTTCACTTTTACATTCTTGTGTGTTGGCCTTCAAGGTTCTTGCAGGAATGGCTCCTCTTATGCTAACTAAATCATCCCTGATGCTGAACATAAATAAGGCGCTGAAATTACTCCCGATGCTCTGAACCTGTCCCTAACTACGGCCTGGAGACTCGTGCTAAACCAGGCCCTGACACTGTCCCAAACCAAGACCCTGACATTACACGTAACTCGGACCCTGACACTACTCCTAGCTCACTCCCTGACACTATTACCTAACAAAGCCCATAATGATATTCCTAACTCAGACCCTGACACTGACTCTAACTAAGGCCCTACTGCCGCCAATATCTAAAGTCCTGATATTATCCTGAGTTAATATCCTGACCCAGGTCTTACCAAGGTCCTGAAACTGACCCAAAGTAAGCCTTGATGCTGTCTGAAAATGAGGCCCTGAGGCTCTCAGTAACAGAGGCCCTGATAATGTCTTTAGTGAAGACCCTCACGCTGATGCCACAGAGGCTCTTCTGCAGCTCCTATGTCTTGCCCTGACAGTGTCCCGAACTCAGGAACTAAAGATAAGCCTCACTTAGGCCCTTTGGCTGTACCTTCCTTATGCTCTGACGCTGTCTGTATAGGAAGCCCTGGCAGTGGTCCTGATTTAGGCCCTCACGCTGGTCCTAAGTAAGGCCCTGAGGCTCTCAATAACGAAGGTCTTCACGCTTTTCCTGGGTCATTTCGTGACGTTATCCCTGGCCCGGAACCTGACTCTGTCCCAAGCTCATGTCCTGCATCTTATCCTAAATGAAACCCTAATAGTATCCCTAACTAAGCCCTGACTAATCCGAACAAAGGCCTTGACACTATCTCTCACTAAAGCCCGGAATCTGTCCCTAACATGGGACCTGTTGCAATCAATAACTAAAATCCGGACACTGTCCTGAGCTAATATCCTGACTCATTTCTATCCACTGTTCTGATACTTTCCAAAAGAAAGCCTGTTGCCGTCCTTAAGTGAAGACCTGAGGCTGTTCCTAACTCAGGCCCTGAAGCTTTCCCTGACTGAGGCCTTGATTCTGTGACTAACACAGGCCCTGTTCATGTCTTTCACTATGACCTGCATGCTGACCCCACAAAGGCCCTGATGCTGTTCCTACGTCATGCCCTGACTGTGTCTCCAGCAGGTGGGCTGGCACTAGGCCTCACTCAGGCCTAGACGTTCTCCCTAAGTCAGGCTCTGACGCTGTCCCTACCCGAAGCCCTGACACAGGTCCTAAATTAGGCCCTGATTCTCTAAATAACTAAGGTCTTGACACCAACCCAGGTCATTTTCTGACACTATCCCTGGCTCGGATCATGAGTCTGTCCCAAGCTCATGTCCTGCATCTTATCCTAAATGAAACCCTAATAGTATCCCTAACTAAGCCCTGACCAATCCGAACAAAGGCCTTGACACTATCTCTCACTAAAGCCCGGAATCTGTCCCTAACATGGCACCTGTTGCAATCAATAACTAAAATCCGGACACTGTCCTGAGATAATTTCCTGACACATTTCTATGCACGATCCTGACACTGTCCCAAACCTGTCGGTGTCTTTAACTGAAGACCTGACACTGTGCCTAACTCAGGCCCTGAAGCTTTCCCTAAGTGAGGCCTTGATTCTGTGACTCACTCAAGGCCTGCTCATGTCTTTCACTATGACCTTTCGCTGACCCAACCAAGGTGTTTATGCTGCTCCTAAGTCGTACCCTGACTGTGTCTGCAGCTAGGAGGCTGACGCTAGGCCTCACTCAGGCCTTGACGTTCTCCATAAGTCAGGTCTGAATCTGTCCCTACCGAAAATCTTGACGCAGGTCCTAAATTTTAGGCCTTGATTCTCTAAGTAACTAAGGTCTTGACACCAAATCCAGGTCATTAACTGACACTACCCCTAGACCTTAATCTAATCTTGACTTTAGCTAATGTCAAGTTTAGGGAAAGAGATTCTTTACGATGAAATTCTTTCATCATATGAATATTGGTTTCTTAAAACAATAATTTTTAAACTCTTGTTAACCTTAAACAAAGTGTACTCAACTGCTGTGGAATATTCCTTCATAGCAGCGTGCATGGTTCACTTTTACATTCTTGTGTGTTGGCCTTCAGGGTTCTTGCAGGAATGGCTCCTCTTATGCTAACTAAATCATCCCTGATGCTGAACATAAATAAGGCGCTGAAATTACTCCCGATGCTGTGAACCGCTCCCTAACTACGGCCTGGAGACTCGTGCTAACCCAGGCGCTGACACTGTCCCTAACCAAGACCCTGACATTACACGTAACTCGGACCCTGACACTACTCCTAGCTCACTCCCTGACACTATACCTGACAAAGGCCATAATGATATTCCTAACTCAGACCCTGACACTGACTCTAACTAAGGCCCTACTGCCGCCAATATCTAAAGTCCTGATACTATCCTGAGTTAATATCCTGACCCAGGTCTTACCAAGGTCCTGAAACTGACCCAAAGTAAGCCTTGATGCTGTCCGAAAATGAGGTCCTGAGGCTCTCCCTAACAGAGGCCCTGATAATGTCTTTAATGAAGACCCTCAGGCTGATCCCACAGAGGCCCTTCTGCTGCTCCTAAGTCATGCCCTGACACTTTCCCTAACTCAGATCCTAAAGATAGGCCTCACTTAGGCACTTGGGCTGTACCTTACTTAGGCTCTGATGCTGTCCTTATATGAAGCCAGGGCAGTGGTCGTGATTTAGGGCCTGACTCTGGTCCTAAGTCAGGCCCCGATGCTCTCAATAACTAAGGTTTTAACGCTTTCTCTTGGTCGTTTCCTGACACTATCCCTGGCCCGGAACCTGACTCTGTCCCAAGCTCATGTCCTGCATCTTATCCTAAATGAAACCCTAACACTCTCCGTAACTAGGGCCCTGAATAATCCTGCCTAAGGCCTTGACACGACTTCTCACTAAGGCCCGGAACCTGACATTGTCCCTAGAAAAGGCCCTGACTATACCTAACAAAGGCTATAATGCTAGTCCTAACTCAGGCCCTGACACTGTTTCTAACTAAAGCCCAGCTGCCGCCAATATCTAAAATCCTGATATTATCCTGAGTTAATATCCTGACCCAGGTCTTACCAAGGTCCTGAAACTGACTAAAAGTAAGCCTTGATGCTGTCCATAAATGAGGCCCTGAGGCTCTCCCTAACAGAGACCCTGATAATGTCTTTAATGAAGAACCTGACACTGATCCCACAGAGGCCCTTCTGCTGCTCCTAAGTCATGCCCTGACAGTGTCCCGAACTCAGGCCCTAAAGATAAGCCTCACTTAGGCCCTTTGGCTGTACCTTCCTTATGCTCTGACGCTGTCTGTATAGGAAGACCTGGCAGTGGTCCTGATTTAGGCCCTGACGCTGGTCCTAAGTAAGGCCCTGAGGCTCTCAATAACGAAGGTCTTCACGCATTTCCTGGGTCATTTCGCGACGCTATCCCTGGCCCGGAACCTGACTCTGTCCCAAGCTCATGTCCTGCATCTTATCCTAAATGAAACCCTAATAGTATCCCTAACTAAGCCCTGATTAAACCTAACAAGGGCCTTCACACTATCTCTCACCAACACCCAGAATATATCCCTAATGGTCCCTGCTGCAATCAATAACTAAAATCCGGACACTGTCCTGAGCTATTACCCCGACTCCTTTCTATCCACTGTCCTGATACTTTCCAAAAGAAAGCCTGTTGCCGTCCTTAAGTGAAGACCTGAGGCTGTGCCTAACTCAGGCCCTGAAACTTTCCCTAACTGAGGCCTTGATTCTGTGACTAACACAGGCCCTGCTCATTTCTTTCACTATGACCCGAATGCTGACCCAACAAAGGCCCTGATGCTATTCCTACGTCATGCCCTGTGACTCCAGCTAGTGGGCTGACACTAGGCCGCACTCAGGCCTAGATGTTCTCCCTAAGTCAGGCTCTGACGCTGTCCCTACCCGAAACCCTGACACAGGTCCTAAATTAGGCCCTGATTCTCTAAGTAACTAAGGTCTTGACACCAACCCAGGTCATTGGCTGACACTATCCCTGGCTCGGATCGTGACTCTGTCCCAAGCTAATGTCCTGCATCTTATCCTAATTGAAACCCTAATACTCTCCCTAACTAAGTCGCTCACTGATCCTAACTAAGACTTTCACCCTATCTCTCACTAAGGCCCAGAATCTGTCCCTAACATGGGACCTTCTGCAGTCAATAATGAAAATCCGGACACTATCCTGAGCTAATATCCTGACACATTTCTATCCACCCACCAGACACAGTCCCAAAGAAAGGCCTGTCGCTGTCCTTAACTGAAGACGAGAGGCTGTGCCTAACTCAGGACCTCAAGATTTCCCTAACTGAGGCCTCGATTCTCTGACTCACTCAGGCCCTGCTCATGTCTTTCACTATGACCCGAATGCTGACTCCACAAACGCCCTGAATGCTGCTCTTAAGTCATGCCCTGACAGTGTCTGCATCTAGGGGCCTCACTCAGGCCCTCACCTTCTCCCTATATCAGGCTCTGACGCTGTCCCTACCCGAAGCCCTGGCACAGGTCTTAAATTAGGCCCTGATTCTCTAAGTACCTAAGGGCTTGATTCCAAACCTAGGTCATTACCTGACACTAGCCCTAGACCTGAATGTAACCTTGTCCGTTGCTAATGTCAAATTTATCTAAAGAGATTCTTTAGGATGAAATTCTTTCATCTTCTGAATAGAGTTTTCTGAAAAAAATAATGTTTAAACTCTTACCGACCTTAAACAAAATGTACTCAACTTCTGCGGAATATTCCTTTATACCAGCGTGTATGGTTTCCTTCTGCATCTGCGTGTGTTGGCTTAAAGGGTGCTTGTAGGAATGCCTACTGTTATGCTAACTAAATCCCTGATGCTGTCCCTAAATAACGTCCTGAAATTAGTCTCAAGGCTGTGAACCTGTCCCAAACTGAGGCCTGGAGGCTCATCCTAGCTCAGGCCCTGACACTGTCCCTAGCAAAGGCCCTCACACAACTCCTAGCTCAGTCCCTGACACTATACCTAACAAAGGCCATAATGCTAGTCCTAACTCAGGCCCTGACACTGTTTCTAACTAAAGCCCAGCTGCCGCCAATATCTAAAATCCTGATACTATCCTGAGTTAATATCCTGACCCAGGTCTTACCAAGGTCCTGAAACTGACTAAAACTAAGCCTTGATGCTGTCCATAAATAAGGCCCTGAGGCTCTCCCTAACAGAGGCCCTGATAATGTCTTTAATGAAGAACCTGACGCTGATCCCAAAGAGGCCCTTCTGCTGCTCCTAAGTCATGCCCTGACAGTGTCCCGAACTCAGGCCCTAAAGATAAGCCTCACTTAGGCCCTTTGGCTGTACCTTCCTTATGCTCTGACGCTGTCTGTATAGGAAGCCCTGGCAGTGGTCCTGATTTAGGCCCTCACGCTGGTCCTAAGTAAGGCCCTGAGGCTCGCAATAACGAAGGTCTTCACGCTTTTCCTGGGTCATTTCGTGACGTTATCCCTGGCCCGGAACCTGACTCTGTCCCAAGCTAATGTCCTGCATCTTATCCTAAATGAAACCCTAATAGTATGCCTAACTAAGCCCTGACCAATCCGAACAAAGGCCTTGACACTATCTCTCACTAAAGCCCGGAATCTGTCCCTAACATGGGACCTGTTGCAATCAATAACTAAAATCCGGACACTGTCCTGAGATACTTTCCTGACACATTTCTATGCACGATCCTGACACTGTCCCAAACCGGTCGGTGTCTTTAAGTGAAGACCAGACACTGTGCCTAACTCAGGCCCTGAAGCTTTCCCTAACGGAGGCCTTGATTCTGTGACTCACTCAAGGCCTGCTCATGTCTTTCACTATGACCTTTCGCTGACCCAACCAAGGTGTTTATGCTGCTCCTAAGTCATGCCCTGACTGTGTCTACAGCTACGGGGATGACGCTAGGCCTCACTCAGGCCCTGAAGTTCTCCATAAGTCAGGTCTGACGCTGTCCCTACCGAAAATCTTGACGCAGGTCCTAAATTTTAGGCCTTGATTCTCTAAGTAAGTAAGGTCTTGACACTAAAACTAGGTCATTAACTGACACTACCCCTAGACCTTAATCTAATCTTGACTTTAGCTAATGTCAAGTTTAGGGAAAGAGATTCTTTACGATGAAATTCTTTCATCATATGAATATTGGTTTCTTAAAACAATAATTTTTAAACTCTTGTTAACCTTAAACAAAGTGTACTCAACTGCTGTGGAATATTCCTTCATAGCAGCATGCATGGTTCACTTTTACATTCTTGTGTGTTGGCCTTCAAGGTTCTTGCAGGAATGGCTCCTCTTATGCTAACTAAATCATCCCTGATGCTGAACATAAATAAGGCGCTGAAATTACTCCCGATGCTCTGAACCTGTCCCTAACTACGGCCTGGAGACTCGTGCTAAACCAGGCCCTGACACTGTCCCAAACCAAGACCCTGACATTACACGTAACTCGGACCCTGACACTACTCCTAGCTCACTCCCTGACACTATTACCTAACAAAGCCCATAATGATATTCCTAACTCAGACCCTGACACTGACTCTAACTAAGGCCCTACTGCCGCCAATATCTAAAGTCCTGATATTATCCTGAGTTAATATCCTGACCCAGGTCTTACCAAGGTCCTGAAACTGACCCAAAGTAAGCCTTGATGCTGTCTGAAAATGAGGCCCTGAGGCTCTCAGTAACAGAGGCCCTGATAATGTCTTTAGTGAAGACCCTCACGCTGATGCCACAGAGGCTCTTCTGCAGCTCCTATGTCTTGCCCTGACAGTGTCCCGAACTCAGGAACTAAAGATAAGCCTCACTTAGGCCCTTTGGCTGTACCTTCCTTATGCTCTGACGCTGTCTGTATAGGAAGCCCTGGCAGTGGTCCTGATTTAGGCCCTCACGCTGGTCCTAAGTAAGGCCCTGAGGCTCTCAATAACGAAGGTCTTCACGCTTTTCCTGGGTCATTTCGTGACGTTATCCCTGGCCCGGAACCTGACTCTGTCCCAAGCTCATGTCCTGCATCTTATCCTAAATGAAACCCTAATAGTATCCCTAACTAAGCCCTGACTAATCCGAACAAAGGCCTTGACACTATCTCTCACTAAAGCCCGGAATCTGTCCCTAACATGGGACCTGTTGCAATCAATAACTAAAATCCGGACACTGTCCTGAGCTAATATCCTGACTCATTTCTATCCACTGTTCTGATACTTTCCAAAAGAAAGCCTGTTGCCGTCCTTAAGTGAAGACCTGAGGCTGTTCCTAACTCAGGCCCTGAAGCTTTCCCTGACTGAGGCCTTGATTCTGTGACTAACACAGGCCCTGTTCATGTCTTTCACTATGACCTGCATGCTGACCCCACAAAGGCCCTGATGCTGTTCCTACGTCATGCCCTGACTGTGTCTCCAGCAGGTGGGCTGGCACTAGGCCTCACTCAGGCCTAGACGTTCTCCCTAAGTCAGGCTCTGACGCTGTCCCTACCCGAAGCCCTGACACAGGTCCTAAATTAGGCCCTGATTCTCTAAATAACTAAGGTCTTGACACCAACCCAGGTCATTTTCTGACACTATCCCTGGCTCGGATCATGAGTCTGTCCCAAGCTCATGTCCTGCATCTTATCCTAAATGAAACCCTAATAGTATCCCTAACTAAGCCCTGACTAATCCGAACAAAGGCCTTGACACTATCTCTCACTAAAGCCCGGAATCTGTCCCTAACATGGCACCTGTTGCAATCAATAACTAAAATCCGGACACTGTCCTGAGGTAATTTCCTGACACATTTCTATGCACGATCCTGACACTGTCCCAAACCGGTCGGTGTCTGTAAGTGAAGACCTGACACTGTGCCTAACTCAGGCCCTGAAGCTTTCCCTAAGTGAGGCCTTGATTCTGTGACTCACTCAAGGCCTGCTCATGTCTTTCACTATGACCTTTCGCTGACCCAACCAAGGTGTTTATGCTGCTCCTAAGTCGTACCCTGACTGTGTCTGCAGCTAGGGGGCTGACGCTAGGCCTCACTCAGGCCCTGACGTTCTCCATAAGTCAGGTCTGACGCTGTCCCTACCGAAAATCTTGACGCAGGTCCTAAATTTTAGGCCTTGATTCTCTAAGTAACTAAGGTCTTGACACCAAATCTACGTCATTAACTGACACTACCCCTAGACCTTAATCTAATCTTGACTTTAGCTAATGTCAAGTTTAGGGAAAGAGATTCTTTACGATGAAATTCTTTCATCATATGAATATTGGTTTCTTAAAACAATAATTTTTAAACTCTTGTTAACCTTAAACAAAGTGTACTCAACTGCTGTGGAATATTCCTTCATAGCAGCGTGCATGGTTTACTTTTACATTCTCGTGTGTTGGCCTTCAGTGTTCTTGCAGGAATGGCTCCTCTTATGCTAACTAAATCATCCCTGATGCTGAACATAAATAAGGCGCTGAAATTACTCCCGATGCTCTGAACCTGTCCCTAACTACGGCCTGGAGACTCGTGCTAAACCAGGCCCTGACACTGTCCCAAACCAAGACCCTGACATTACACGTAACTCGGACCCTGACACTACTCCTAGCTCACTCCCTGACACTATTACCTAACAAAGCCCATAATGATATTCCTAACTCACACCCTGACACTGACTCTAACTAAGGCCCTGCTGCCGCCAATATCTAAAGTCCTGATGCTATCCTGAGTTAATATCCTGACCCAGGTCTTACCAAGGTCCTGAAACTGACCCAAAGTAAGCCTTGATGCTGTCTGAAAATGAGGCCCTGAGGCTCTCCCTAACAGAGGCCCTGATAATGTCTTTAGTGAAGACCCTCACGCTGATCCCACAGAGGCCCTTCTGCTGCTCCTAAGTCATGCCCTGACAGTGTCCCGAACTCAGGCCCTAAAGATAAGCCTCACTTAGGCCCTTTGGCTGTACCTTCCTTATGCTCTGACGCTGTCTGTATAGGAAGCCCTGGCAGTGGTCCTGATTTAGGCCCTCACGCTGGTCCTAAGTAAGGCCCTGAGGCTCTCAATAACGAAGGTCTTCACGCTTTTCCTGGGTCATTTCGTGACGCTATCCCTGGCCCGGAACCTGACTCTGTCCCAAGCTCATGTCCTGCATCTTATCCTAAATGAAACCCTAATAGTATCCCTAACTAAGCCCTGACCAATCCGAACAAAGGCCTTCACACTATCTCTCACGAGCGCCCGGAATCTGTCCCTAATGGTCCCTGCTGCAATTAATAACTAAAAAAAGGACACTGTCCAGAGCTAATATCCTGACACATTTCTAGCCACTGTCCTGATACTTTCCAAAAGAAAGCCTGTTGCCGTCCTTAAGTGAAGACCTGAGGCTGTGCCTAACTCAGGCCCTGCAGCTTTCCCTAACTGAGGCCTTGATTCTGTGACTAACACAGGCCCTGTTCATGTCTTTCACTATGACCTGCATGCTGACCCCACAAAGGCCCTGATGCTGTTCCTACGTCATGCCCTGACTGTGTCTCCAGCAGGTGGGCTGGCACTAGGCCTCACTCAGGCCTAGACGTTCTCCCTAAGTCAGGCTCTGACGATGTCCCTACCCGAAGCCCTGACACAGGTCCTAAATTAGGCCCTGATTCTCTAAATAACTAAGGTCTTGACACCAACCCAGGTCATTTTCTGACACTATCCCTGGCTCGGATCATGACTCTGTCCCAAGGTAATGTCCTGCATCTTATCCTAATTGAAACCCTAATACTCTCCCTAACTAAGGCCCGGACTAATCCTAATTAAGGCATTGACCCTATCTCTCACTAAGGCCCAGAATCTATCCCTAACATGGGCCCTGCTGCAATCAATAATGAAAATCCGGACACTATCCTGAGCTAATATGCTGACACTTTTCTATCCACGGACCTGACACAGTCCCAAAGAAAGGCCTGTCGCTGTCCTTAAATGAAGACCTGAGGCTGTGCCTAACTCAGGCCCTGAAGCTTTCCCTAACGGAGGCCTCGATTCTCTGACGCACTCAGGCCCTGCTCATGTCCTTAACTATGACCCGAATGCTGACCCAACCAAGGCCCGGATGCTGCTTCGACGTCATGCCCTGACACTGTCTCCAGCTAGGGGCCTGAAGCTGGGCCTCACTCAGGCCCTGTTTCTTGCCCTAAGTCCGGTCCTGATGCTGGTCCTAAATAAGGCCCTCAGGTTCTCAGTAACTAAGGTCTTGACACTATCCCGAGGTCATTTGCTGACACAATCCCTAGACTTTACCCTAACCCTGTCCCTAGCTAATGTCCTGCCTCTTATGCTAACTGAAGCCCTTATGCTGTGCCCATGTCAGGACCTGAATTGAGTCCCCATGCCGTGACACTGTCCCTAACTAAGGCCTGGATGTTAGGCCTAACTCAAGGCCTGACACTGTCCCTAACTAAGGCCCTGATGCCATCAATATCTAAAGTCCTCACACTATCCTCAGCTAATTTACTATCCCATCTCTTACTAAGGTCCTGAAAATATCGCTAAGTAAGCCGTGACGCTGTCCCTAACAGAAGGCCTGCTCATGTCTTTAACGAAGACCATAATGCTGATCCAACAACGGCACTGATGCTGCTCCTGTGTCACGCCCTGACAGTGTCCCCACCTACAGGAATGACGCTAGGCCTCACTCAGGCCCTGTCGCTCACCCCAAGCCAGTCCGGGATGCGATTTTTACATGAAGCCCTAACATTGCTTCTAAAGAAGGCCCTGATGCTCTCAGTAACTAAGGTCTTGACACTATCTCTCACTAAGGCCTGGAATCTGTCCCTAACATGGGTCCTGCTGCAATCAATAACTAAAATCCGGACACTATCCTGAGCTAATATGCTGACACATTTCTATCCAAGGTTCTGACACTGTCCCAAAGAGAGCCCTGTCGCTCTCCTTAACTGAAGACGTGAGGCTGTGCCTAACTCAGGCCCTGAAGCTTTCCTTAACCCAGGCCTTGATTCTGTGACTCACTCAAGCCCTGCTCATGTCTTTCACTATGACCCGAATGCTGACTCCACAAACGCCCTGATGCTGCTCCTAAGTCATGCCCTGACAGTGTCTGCATCTAGGGGCCTGATGCTAGGCCTCACTCAGGCCCTCACTTTCTCCCTATACCAGGCTCTGACACTGTCCCTACCCGAAGCCCTGGCACAGATCCTAAATTAGGCCCTGATTCTATAAGTAACTAAGGGCTTGATTCCAAACCTAGGTCATTACCTGACACTAGCCCTAGACCTGAACGTAAACTTCTCTTTTGCTAATGTTAAATTTAGCTAAAGAGATTCTTTAGGATGAAATTCTTTCATCTTCTGAATAGAGTTTTCTGAAAAAAATAATGTTTAAACTCTTACTGAACTTAAACAAAATGTACTCAACTTCTGTGGAATATTCCTTTATACCAGCCTGCCTGGTTTACTTCTGCATTTGCCTGTGTTGGCTTTCAGGGTGCTTGTAGGAATACCTCCTCTTATGCTAACGAACTAACTCTTATTATGCTAAATCCCTGATGTTTTCCCTAATTAAATTCAGGAAACTCCTCCCAAGGCTGTGAACCCCTCCCAAACTGAGGCCTGGAGGCTCATCCTAGCTCAGGCCCTGACACAACTCCTAGCTCAGTCCCTGACACTATACCTAACAAAGGCTATAATGCTAGTCCTAACTCAGGCCCTGACACTGTTTCTAACTACAGCCCAGCTGCCGCCAATATCTAAAATCCTGATACTATCCTGAGTTAATATCCTGACCCAGGTCTTACCAAGGTCCTGAAACTGACCCAAAGTAAGCCTTGATGCTGTCCATAAATGAGGCCCTGAGGCTCTCCCTAACAGAGGCCCTGATAATGTCTTTAATGAAGAACCTGACGCTGATCCCACAGAGGCCCTTCTGCTGCTCCTAAGTCATGCCCTGACAGTGTCCCGAACTCAGGCCCTAAAGAGAAGCCTCACTTAGGCCCTTTGGCTGTACCTTCCTTATGCTCTGACGCTGTCTGTATAGGAAGCCCTGGCAGTGGTCCTGATTTAGGCCCTCACGCTGGTCCTAAGTAAGGCCCTGAGGCTCTCAATAACGAAGGTCTTCACGCTTTTCCTGGGTCATTTCGTGACGCTATCCCTGGCCCGGAACCTGACTCTGTCCCAAGCTCATGTCCTGCATCTTATAATAAATGAAACCCTAATAGTATCCCTAACTAAGCCCTGACCAATCCGAACAAAGGCCTTGACACTATCTCTCACTAAAGCCCGGAATCTGTCCCTAACATGGCACCTGTTGCAATCAATAACTAAAATCCGGACACTGTCCTGAGATAATTTCCTGACACATTTCTATGCACGATCCTGACACTGTCCCAAACCGGTCGGTGTCTTTAAGTGAAGACCTGACACTGTGCCTAACTCAGGCCCTGAAGCTTTCCCTAAGTGAGGCCTTGATTCTGTGACTCACTCAAGGCCTGCTCATGTCTTTCACTATGACCTTTCGCTGACCCAACCAAGGTGTTTATGCTGCTCCTAAGTCGTACCCTGACTGTGTCTGCAGCTAGGAGGCTGACGCTAGGCCTCACTCAGGCCTTGACGTTCTCCATAAGTCAGGTCTGAATCTGTCCCTACCGAAAATCTTGACGCAGGTCCTAAATTTTAGGCCTTGATTCTCTAAGTAACTAAGGTCTTGACACCAAATCCAGGTCATTAACTGACACTACCCCTAGACCTTAATCTAATCTTGACTTTAGCTAATGTCAAGTTTAGGGAAAGAGATTCTTTACGATGAAATTCTTTCATCATATGAATATTGGTTTCTTAAAACAATAATTTTTAAACTCTTGTTAACCTTAAACAAAGTGTACTCAACTGCTGTGGAATATTCCTTCATAGCAGCGTGCATGGTTCACTTTTACATTCTCGTGTGTTGGCCTTCAAGGTTCTTGCAGGAATGGCTCCTCTTATGCTAACTAAATCATCCCTGATGCTGAACATAAATAAGGCGCTGAAATTACTCCCGATGCTCTGAACCTGTCCCTAACTACGGCCTGGAGACTCGTGCTAAACCAGGCCCTGACACTGTCCCAAACCAAGACCCTGACATTACACGTAACTCGGACCCTGACACTACTCCTAGCTCACTCCCTGACACTATTACCTAACAAAGCCCATAATGATATTCCTAACTCACACCCTGACACTGACTCTAACTAAGGCCCTGCTGCCGCCAATATCTAAAGTCCTGATGCTATCCTGAGTTAATATCCTGACCCAGGTCTTACCAAGGTCCTGAAACTGACCCAAAGTAAGCCTTGATGCTGTCCGAAAATGAGGCCCTGAGGCTCTCCCTAACAGAGGCCCTGATAATGTCTTTAGTGAAGACCCTCACGCTGATCCCACAGAGGCCCTTCTGCTGCTCCTAAGTCATGCCCTGACAGTGTCCCGAACTCAGGCCCTAAAGATAAGCCTCACTTAGGCCCTTTGGCTGTACCTTCCTTATGCTCTGACGCTGTCTGTATAGGAAGCCCTGGCAGTGGTCCTGATTTAGGCCCTCACGCTGGTCCTAAGTAAGGCCCTGAGGCTCTCAATAACGAAGGTCTTCACGCTTTTCCTGGGTCATTTCGTGACGCTATCCCTGGCCCGGAACCTGACTCTGTCCCAAGCTCATGTCCTGCATCTTATCCTAAATGAAACCCTAATAGTATCCCTAACTAAGCCCTGACCAATCCGAACAAAGGCCTTCACACTATCTCTCACGAGCGCCCGGAATCTGTCCCTAATGGTCCCTGCTGCAATTAATAACTAAAAAAAGGACACTGTCCAGAGCTAATATCCTGACACATTTCTAGCCACTGTCCTGATACTTTCCAAAAGAAAGCCTGTTGCCGTCCTTAAGTGAAGACCTGAGGCTGTGCCTAACTCAGGCCCTGCAGCTTTCCCTAACTGAGGCCTTGATTCTGTGACTAACACAGGCCCTGTTCATGTCTTTCACTATGACCTGCATGCTGACCCCACAAAGGCCCTGATGCTGTTCCTACGTCATGCCCTGACTGTGTCTCCAGCAGGTGGGCTGGCACTAGGCCTCACTCAGGCCTAGACGTTCTCCCTAAGTCAGGCTCTGACGATGTCCCTACCCGAAGCCCTGACACAGGTCCTAAATTAGGCCCTGATTCTCTAAATAACTAAGGTCTTGACACCAACCCAGGTCATTTTCTGACACTATCCCTGGCTCGGATCATGACTCTGTCCCAAGGTAATGTCCTGCATCTTATCCTAATTGAAACCCTAATACTCTCCCTAACTAAGGCCCGGACTAATCCTAATTAAGGCATTGACCCTATCTCTCACTAAGGCCCAGAATCTATCCCTAACATGGGCCCTGCTGCAATCAATAATGAAAATCCGGACACTATCCTGAGCTAATATGCTGACACTTTTCTATCCACGGACCTGACACAGTCCCAAAGAAAGGCCTGTCGCTGTCCTTAAATGAAGACCTGAGGCTGTGCCTAACTCAGGCCCTGAAGCTTTCCCTAACGGAGGCCTCGATTCTCTGACGCACTCAGGCCCTGCTCATGTCCTTAACTATGACCCGAATGCTGACCCAACCAAGGCCCGGATGCTGCTTCGACGTCATGCCCTGACACTGTCTCCAGCTAGGGGCCTGAAGCTGGGCCTCACTCAGGCCCTGTTTCTTGCCCTAAGTCCGGTCCTGATGCTGGTCCTAAATAAGGCCCTCAGGTTCTCAGTAACTAAGGTCTTGACACTATCCCGAGGTCATTTGCTGACACAATCCCTAGACTTTACCCTAACCCTGTCCCTAGCTAATGTCCTGCCTCTTATGCTAACTGAAGCCCTTATGCTGTGCCCATGTCAGGACCTGAATTGAGTCCCCATGCCGTGACACTGTCCCTAACTAAGGCCTGGATGTTAGGCCTAACTCAAGGCCTGACACTGTCCCTAACTAAGGCCCTGATGCCATCAATATCTAAAGTCCTCACACTATCCTCAGCTAATTTACTATCCCATCTCTTACTAAGGTCCTGAAAATATCGCTAAGTAAGCCGTGACGCTGTCCCTAACAGAAGGCCTGCTCATGTCTTTAACGAAGACCATAATGCTGATCCAACAACGGCACTGATGCTGCTCCTGTGTCACGCCCTGACAGTGTCCCCACCTACAGGAATGACGCTAGGCCTCACTCAGGCCCTGTCGCTCACCCCAAGCCAGTCCGGGATGCGATTTTTACATGAAGCCCTAACATTGCTTCTAAAGAAGGCCCTGATGCTCTCAGTAACTAAGGTCTTGACACTATCTCTCACTAAGGCCTGGAATCTGTCCCTAACATGGGTCCTGCTGCAATCAATAACTAAAATCCGGACACTATCCTGAGCTAATATGCTGACACATTTCTATCCAAGGTTCTGACACTGTCCCAAAGAGAGCCCTGTCGCTCTCCTTAACTGAAGACGTGAGGCTGTGCCTAACTCAGGCCCTGAAGCTTTCCTTAACCCAGGCCTTGATTCTGTGACTCACTCAAGCCCTGCTCATGTCTTTCACTATGACCCGAATGCTGACTCCACAAACGCCCTGATGCTGCTCCTAAGTCATGCCCTGACAGTGTCTGCATCTAGGGGCCTGATGCTAGGCCTCACTCAGGCCCTCACTTTCTCCCTATACCAGGCTCTGACACTGTCCCTACCCGAAGCCCTGGCACAGATCCTAAATTAGGCCCTGATTCTATAAGTAACTAAGGGCTTGATTCCAAACCTAGGTCATTACCTGACACTAGCCCTAGACCTGAACGTAAACTTCTCTTTTGCTAATGTTAAATTTAGCTAAAGAGATTCTTTAGGATGAAATTCTTTCATCTTCTGAATAGAGTTTTCTGAAAAAAATAATGTTTAAACTCTTACTGAACTTAAACAAAATGTACTCAACTTCTGTGGAATATTCCTTTATACCAGCCTGCCTGGTTTACTTCTGCATTTGCCTGTGTTGGCTTTCAGGGTGCTTGTAGGAATACCTCCTCTTATGCTAACGAACTAACTCTTATTATGCTAAATCCCTGATGTTTTCCCTAATTAAATTCAGGAAACTCCTCCCAAGGCTGTGAACCCCTCCCAAACTGAGGCCTGGAGGCTCATCCTAGCTCAGGCCCTGACACAACTCCTAGCTCAGTCCCTGACACTATACCTAACAAAGGCTATAATGCTAGTCCTAACTCAGGCCCTGACACTGTTTCTAACTACAGCCCAGCTGCCGCCAATATCTAAAATCCTGATACTATCCTGAGTTAATATCCTGACCCAGGTCTTACCAAGGTCCTGAAACTGACCCAAAGTAAGCCTTGATGCTGTCCATAAATGAGGCCCTGAGGCTCTCCCTAACAGAGGCCCTGATAATGTCTTTAATGAAGAACCTGACGCTGATCCCACAGAGGCCCTTCTGCTGCTCCTAAGTCATGCCCTGACAGTGTCCCGAACTCAGGCCCTAAAGAGAAGCCTCACTTAGGCCCTTTGGCTGTACCTTCCTTATGCTCTGACGCTGTCTGTATAGGAAGCCCTGGCAGTGGTCCTGATTTAGGCCCTCACGCTGGTCCTAAGTAAGGCCCTGAGGCTCTCAATAACGAAGGTCTTCACGCTTTTCCTGGGTCATTTCGTGACGCTATCCCTGGCCCGGAACCTGACTCTGTCCCAAGCTCATGTCCTGCATCTTATAATAAATGAAACCCTAATAGTATCCCTAACTAAGCCCTGACCAATCCGAACAAAGGCCTTGACACTATCTCTCACTAAAGCCCGGAATCTGTCCCTAACATGGCACCTGTTGCAATCAATAACTAAAATCCGGACACTGTCCTGAGATAATTTCCTGACACATTTCTATGCACGATCCTGACACTGTCCCAAACCTGTCGGTGTCTTTAAGTGAAGACCTGACACTGTGCCTAACTCAGGCCCTGAAGCTTTCCCTAAGTGAGGCCTTGATTCTGTGACTCACTCAAGGCCTGCTCATGTCTTTCACTATGACCTTTCGCTGACCCAACCAAGGTGTTTATGCTGCTCCTAAGTCGTACCCTGACTGTGTCTGCAGCTAGGAGGCTGACGCTAGGCCTCACTCAGGCCTTGACGTTCTCCATAAGTCAGGTCTGAATCTGTCCCTACCGAAAATCTTGACGCAGGTCCTAAATTTTAGGCCTTGATTCTCTAAGTAACTAAGGTCTTGACACCAAATCCAGGTCATTAACTGACACTACCCCTAGACCTTAATCTAATCTTGACTTTAGCTAATGTCAAGTTTAGGGAAAGAGATTCTTTACGATGAAATTCTTTCATCATATGAATATTGGTTTCTTAAAACAATAATTTTTAAACTCTTGTTAACCTTAAACAAAGTGTACTCAACTGCTGTGGAATATTCCTTCATAGCAGCGTGCATGGTTCACTTTTACATTCTTGTGTGTTGGCCTTCAGGGTTCTTGCAGGAATGGCTCCTCTTATGCTAACTAAATCATCCCTGATGCTGAACATAAATAAGGCGCTGAAATTACTCCCGATGCTGTGAACCGCTCCCTAACTACGGCCTGGAGACTCGTGCTAACCCAGGCGCTGACACTGTCCCTAACCAAGACCCTGACATTACACGTAACTCGGACCCTGACACTACTCCTAGCTCACTCCCTGACACTATACCTGACAAAGGCCATAATGATATTCCTAACTCAGACCCTGACACTGACTCTAACTAAGGCCCTACTGCCGCCAATATCTAAAGTCCTGATACTATCCTGAGTTAATATCCTGACCCAGGTCTTACCAAGGTCCTGAAACTGACCCAAAGTAAGCCTTGATGCTGTCCGAAAATGAGGTCCTGAGGCTCTCCCTAACAGAGGCCCTGATAATGTCTTTAATGAAGACCCTCAGGCTGATCCCACAGAGGCCCTTCTGCTGCTCCTAAGTCATGCCCTGACACTTTCCCTAACTCAGATCCTAAAGATAGGCCTCACTTAGGCACTTGGGCTGTACCTTACTTAGGCTCTGATGCTGTCCTTATATGAAGCCAGGGCAGTGGTCGTGATTTAGGGCCTGACTCTGGTCCTAAGTCAGGCCCCGATGCTCTCAATAACTAAGGTTTTAACGCTTTCTCTTGGTCGTTTCCTGACACTATCCCTGGCCCGGAACCTGACTCTGTCCCAAGCTCATGTCCTGCATCTTATCCTAAATGAAACCCTAACACTCTCCGTAACTAGGGCCCTGAATAATCCTGCCTAAGGCCTTGACACGACTTCTCACTAAGGCCCGGAACCTGACATTGTCCCTAGAAAAGGCCCTGACTATACCTAACAAAGGCTATAATGCTAGTCCTAACTCAGGCCCTGACACTGTTTCTAACTAAAGCCCAGCTGCCGCCAATATCTAAAATCCTGATATTATCCTGAGTTAATATCCTGACCCAGGTCTTACCAAGGTCCTGAAACTGACCCAAAGTAAGCCTTGATGCTGTCTGAAAATGAGGCCCTGAGGCTCTCCCTAACAGAGGCCCTGATAATGTCTTTAATGAAGAACCTGACACTGATCCCACAGAGGCCCTTCTGCTGCTCCTAAGTCATGCCCTGACAGTGTCCCGAACTCAGGCCCTAAAGATAAGCCTCACTTAGGCCCTTTGGCTGTACCTTCCTTATGCTCTGACGCTGTCTGTATAGGAAGCCCTGGCAGTGGTCCTGATTTAGGCCCTCACGCTGGTCCTAAGTAAGGCCCTGAGGCTCTCAATAACGAAGGTCTTCACGCTTTTCCTGGGTCATTTCGTGACGCTATCCCTGGCCCGGAACCTGACTCTGTCCCAAGCTCATGTCCTGCATCTTATCCTAAATGAAACCCTAGTACTCTCCCTAACTAAGCCCCGACTAAACCTAACAAAGGCCGTCACACTATCTGTCACCAACACCCAGAATCTATCCCTAATGGTCCCTGCTGCAATCAATAACTAAAATCCGGACACTGTCCTGAGCTATTACCCTGATTGATTTCTATCCACTGTCCTGATACTTTCCAAAAGAAAGCCTGTTGCAGTCCTTAAGTGAAGACCTGAGGCTGTGCCTAACTCAGGCCCTGAAACTTTCCCTAACTGAGGCCTTGATTCTGTGACTAACACAGGCCCTGCTCATGTCTTTCACTATGACCCGAATGCTGACCCAGCAAAGGCCCTGATGCTGTTCCTACGTCATGCCCTGACTGTGTCTCCAGCTAGTGGGCTGACACTAGGCCTCACTCAGGCCTAGACGTTCTCCCTAAGTCAGGCTCTGATGCTGTCCCTACCCGAAGCCCTGACACACGTCCTAAATTAGGCCCCGATTCTCTAAGTAACTAAGGTCTTGACACCAACCCAGGTCATTGGCTGACACTATCCCTGGCTCGGATCATGAGTCTGTCCCAAGCTAATGTCCTGCATCTTATCCTAATTGAAACCCTAATACTCTCCCTAACTAAGGCGCTCATGGATCCTAACTAAGACTTTCACCTTATCTCTCATTAAGGCCCAGAATCTGTCCCTGACATGGGCCGTGCTCCAGTCAATAATGAACATCCCGACACTATCCTGAGCTAATATCCTGACACATTTCTATCCACGGACCTGACACAGTCCCAAAGAAAGGCCTGTCGCTGTCCTTAAATGAAGACGAGAGGCTGTGCCTAACTCAGACCCTGAAGCTTTCCCTAACGGAGGCCTCGATTCTCTGACTCACTCAGGCCCTGCTCATATCTTTAACTATGACCCGAATGCTGACCCAACAAAGGCCCGGATGCTGCTTCGACGTCATGCCCTGACACTGTCTCCAGCTAGGAGCCTGAAGCTGGGCCTCACTCAGGCCCTGTTTCTTGCCCAATTCCGGCCCTGATGCTGGTCCTAAATAAGGCCCTCAGGTTCTCAGTAACTAAGGTCTTGACACTATCCCGAGGTCATTTGCTGACACAATCCCTAGACTTTACCCTAACCCTGTCCCTAGCTAATGTCCTGCCTCTTATGCTAACTGAAGCCCTTATGCTGTGCGGACGTCAGGACCTGAATTGGTTCCCCATGCCCTGACACTGTCCCTAACTAAGGCCTGGATGTTAGGCCTAACTCACAGCCTGACACTGTCCCTAACTAAGTCCCTGATGCCATCAATATCTAAAGTCCTCACACTATCCTCAGCTAATTTACTATCCCATCTCTTACTAAGGTCCTGAAAATATCGCTAAGTAAGCCGTGACGCTGTCCCTAACAGAAGGCCTGCTCATGTCTTTAACGAAGACCATAATGCTGATCCAACAATGGCACTGATGCTGCTCCTGTGTCACGCGCTGACAGTGTCCCCACCTACAGGAATGACGCTAGGCCTCACTCAGGCCCTGTCGCTCGCCCGAAGCCAGTCCGTGATGCTATTTTTACACGAAGCCCTAACATTGCTTCTAAAGAAGGCCCTGATGCTCTCAGTAACTAAGGTCTTGACACTATCTCTCACTAAGGCCTGGAATCTGTCCCTAACATGGGTCCTGCTGCAATCAATAACTAAAATCCGGACACTATCCTGAGCTAATATGCTGACACATTTCTATCCAAGGTTCTGACACTGTCCCAAAGAGAGCCCTGTCGCTCTCCTTAACTGAAGACGTGAGGCTGTGCCTAACTCAGGCCCTGAAGCTTTCCTTAACCCAGGCCTTGATTCTGTGACTCACTCAAGCCCTGCTCATGTCTTTCACTATGATCTGAATGCTGACTCCACAAACGCCCTGATGCTGCTCCTAAGTCATGCCCTGACAGTGTCTGCATCTAGGTGCCTGACGCTAGGCCTCACTCAGGCTCTCACATTCTCCCTATATCAGGCTCTGACACTGTCCCTACCCGAAGCCCTGGCACAGGTCCTAAATTAGGCCCTGATTCTCTACGTAACTAAGGGCTTGTTTCCAAACCTAGGTCATTACCTGACACTAGCCCTAGACCTGAACGTAAACTTCTCATTTGCTAATGTTAAATTTAGCTAAAGAGATTCTTTAGGATGAAATTCCTTCATCTTCTGAATAGAGTTTTCTGAAAAAAATAATGTTTAAACTCTTACGCACCTTAAACAAAATGTACTCAACTTATGTGGAATATTCCTTTATACCAGCGTGCATGGTTTACTTCTGCATCTGCGTGTGTTGGCTTAAAGGGTGCTTGTAGGAATTCCTCCTGTTATGCTAACTAAATCCCTGATGCTGTCCCTAAATAACGCCCTGAAATTAGTCCCGAGGCTGTGAATCTGTCCCAAACTTAGGCCTGGAGGCTCCTCCTAGCTCAGTCCCTGACACTATACCTAACAAAGGCTATAATGCTACTCCTAACTCAGGCCCTGACACTGTGTCTAACTAAGGCACTAGTGCCGTCAATATCTAGAGTCCTGATACTATCCTGAGTTAATATCTTGACCCAGGTCTTACCAAGGTCCGGAAACTGACCCAAAGTTAGCCTTGATGCTGTCCATAAATGAGGCCCTGAGGCTCTCCCTAACAGAGGCCCTGATAATGTCTTTAATGAAGAACCTGACGCTGATCCCACAGAGGACCTTCTGCTGCTCCTAAGTCATGCCCTGACAGTGTCCCGAACTCAGGCCCTAAAGATAAGCCTCACTTAGGCCCTTTGGTTGTACCTTCCTTATGCTCTGACGGTGTCTGTATAGGAAGCCCTGGCAGTGGTCCTGATTTAGGCCCTCACGCTGGTCCTAACTACGGCCCTGAGGCTCTCAATAACGAAGGTCTTCACGCTTCTCCTGGGTCATTTCGTGACGCTATCCCTGGCCCGCAACCTGACTCTGTCCCAAGCTAATATCCTGCATCTTATCCTAACTGAAACCCTAATAGTCTCCCTAACTAAGCCCTGACTAACCCTAAATAAGTCCTTCACACTCGCTCTCACTAAGGCCCGGAATCTGTCCCTAACATGAGACCTGTTGAAATCAATAGCTAAAATCTGGACACTCTCCTGAGATAATTTCCTGCCACATTTCTATGCACGTTCCTGACTCTGTCCCAAAGAAAGCCCTGTCAGTGTCCTTAAGTGAAGTCCTGAGG
Source organism: Kogia breviceps (assembly GCF_026419965.1). Classification (NCBI taxonomy): domain Eukaryota; kingdom Metazoa; phylum Chordata; class Mammalia; order Artiodactyla; family Physeteridae; genus Kogia; species Kogia breviceps. The sequence continues at coordinate 117,285 of NW_026711581.1, forward strand.
CTGTGCCTAACTCAGGCCCTGAAGCTTTTCCTAAATGAAGCCTTGATGTTCTTAGTAACTCAGGTTCTGATCATATCTTTCACTGAGACCATAATGTTGACCCAACAAAGGCCCTGATGCTGCTCTTAAGTCATGCCCTGACAGTTTCTCCAGCTAAGATCCTGTTAATGTACACATTCAACGCAATCCTTACCAAAAGTCCAATGACATTTTCCATAGAAACAGGACGAACCATCTTAGGTTGTGTGTGGAACCACAAAGGACCCAGAAGAACCAAAGCGACCCTGAGGCAGGGGAATGTGTGGAGGCATCTCGTTCCCTGACTTCACACTTCATTATGAAGCTAGTCCCCCAAAATTGTGGCATTGGCAGAAAAACAGGCACACAGACCAGAGGAATAGAGCAGAGAGCCCAGGAATCAACCTACAGGTATGTGATCAGTTAATTCACAAGAAAGGAGCCAAGAACATACACCAGGGAAAGGACAGGCCCCTCAATAAACGGTGCTGGGAAAACCAGACACTACACGCCAAAGAACAACATTCAACTGTCTACACCCCACACAAAATGGGCCAAAAACCCAGTTTTCCACATCAAGCCCTTCCTCTCCTGGGTCCTCTGGAGACAGACACCCACAGCGGTCAGCCCTGCACAGGAACCTTCTCCCCACTTTTCCTCACCTTCTCCCTCAGCGGCATCACCTCCTAGCAGGTCCTGAGGAGATCAGGCTCATGTCAGCCTGAACTGGACCCCCCAGTGTCCCAGAGCTGAAGCCTCGGCGGGTCCTGAGGAGACCCGGTTTCCGTTAGTGTGGACTTGACCCCGGGTTGTACCGAAGCCAGGCCATCAGCGTGGACTCAGCCCCGCGTGTTCCTGAAGCCAAAGCCCCAGCAGGTCCCGAGGAGACAGGGCTCCTCCCAGCATGAACATGAACAGCGTGATCTGAACAGACATCCTGCCAAAAAAGTTACAGATAGTAAAAGTCATACAGAAAAAAGCTCAACATCATATACCATTAGGGAACTACAAATTAAAATCATGAGACACCATAGCACACCAATTGGGACTGCTAAGCTCCAAAAATATGACAATACCAATTGCTAGAGGGTGAGGAACAAAAGGAACTCTCCCTCATAGCTGGGGGGATGCCTGTGCAGCCACTTTGTAAGACAATTTGGCAGTTTTTTCCAAAGCTAAACAAGTCTCACGTTGGGATCCAACAATCATACTTCCAGTATTTAGGCAACTGCTTTGAAAATCTATGTCCAAATGCAAACAAGGATGCAATTATGCACAGCAGCACTTCCATAATGGCTAAAAACTTGAAATCAGGATATCCTTCAAAAGATGAATGCATAAGCAAATTGGGATACATCCATGTCAAGGCGAGTAGAATATGCCACCTCAAAATATGTCTCTCTGGCATAAGGGTTATTGGTCTGCTTTAAAAAGAATAGGGCTTCCCTGGTGGCTCAGTGAGTAAGAGTCCACCTGCCGATTCAGGGGACACAGGTTCGAGGCCCGGTCCGGGAAGATCCCACATGCCGCAGAGCAACTAAGCCTGTGCGCCACAACTACTGAGCCTGTGCTCTAGAGCCCGCGAGCCACAACTACTGAGCCCGTGTGCCACAACTACTGAAGCCTGCATGCCTAGAGCCTGTGCTCCGTGACAAGAAAAGCCACCACAATGAGAAGCCCCTGCTCGCCAACACCCAGAGAAAAGACTGCACGCAGCAACGAAGACCCAATGAAGCCAAAAATAAAATAATAAATTTATTTTTTAAAAAATCTCAGAAAACTGAGATTGCCGTTTTATGAAGGGCATTTACAATAGAGAAATCTCCATTTATAAGGGTATGTCCCTCTTTGCACCAAACATAGAAGGATAATTAAATCTTAAGTAACTCTTTTCAATGGGGAAGTCCTGACTTAAATGTGCACACAGCCATACCCTTGTTTACTGTGCTTTGCATGATAACCTTCCATAACTGGCCTTCCCCCCTTCCCCAGCATCTTTTCTGTTTTTAGCTGAAGACGGTATTGAAGGGGATGGTTTGGGGAGTGACTCAGTTTTCCGTGGTATCCCCCCTCTATTCAGAAGGTATACATGTTATTAAACTTCTGCTTTTCTCCTGGTAATCTGTCTTTTATTACAGGGGCGGGGGGGGGCCTCAACCAAGAACCTAGAAAAGTAGAGGGAAAATTGTTTTTCCTCCCATACACATGCAGTGGAATACTACTCAGCAGAAAGGAATGCACCATCCACCTATGGAAAGACATGGATAAACCTTCAGCGTGTACTGCTAAGTGAAAACTCCAGCCTGAGCAGGCTGCACACAGTATGACCCCATTGATGACATCCCGGGAAAGGCAAAGCTACATAGATGATAAGCAGATCATGGGGTGGGGGGTTTGAAGTAGTCCATGTGATACTCTAGGATGGATACCTGTCACTATGCATTTGTCTAAGCCCATAGATGTGTGTAGCCCAAGGGGCCAATCATAATCTACTCAAATTTAGTTATTTAGGGTGTAGGATGTTGCACGATGGAATACGTCATGTGACAGAATCTAACTGTATTAGAAATATATGGAAACAACTCACTGTAGGGGATGGGGTAAAAGCTGCTGACTTAAGTTACCTTTGGAAATGAATGGAATCTGTAGGCTAAAGGCAAAATGGCCCGTATATATACAGTGGGCTTTGTTTTATGAAGTTCTTTCCAGGGTGTAGTAGCTAACAATTCTGAAACCTCTGCACATGTAATGTGGAAAGGAGCAATGCATAGATAAATGGCAGATGGTGGGAGCCAGGCTCCTTGCTGTGGGAGTGCGAAGTTACAGGTACGCAAGGGGAGAGCCTCTGCCCTCGTAATCCTGGATCTGGGCTTCCTGGGAGGATGCCGACTGGCCGGGGGGAACACACAGATCTTCACGCCGGGAAGACCCTGCAGACATAGGAACTTCGCACCCCATCTTTCCATCCACACCTGCTGGAAACACTCAGCACTCCGTAATCAGTCAACTGCAGCGTTTAAGACATTCTCACCCCTAAGCAAATAAAGGAGCGTGAGGGTCTTGCTTACCCCTAAGCTGTCCCAGAATCTAGGCCCTGGGTGGAGACAGTTTGGGGATTCCTGGGACACTGAATCCTGGCTCTGGGGGTGGAGCCAAGTTGGGGGCTCCTGGGCCTCTGAATCCAGGCCCTGGGGGTGGAGCCAGGTTGGGGGTTCCTGGGTCTCTGACCAGCAGGTGAGAGGAAGGAGGAAGACCAGTCCTGAGGACAGAGGTGCCCTGAAGTCTGTGAGCCCAGGAGCCCCGATGGGACTCATTCCCAGTGAGGACATGGGCGGGGCCTGCAGTGGTTCTGTGTTCCCCCTGGGCCCTTTGATGAAGCCATGGCAGCACTGGGCCCAGACGTCTCCTGGCGGCGTCTCAAACTCTGACACAGTGGTTTTACAAAGGAACAAGAGAATGGAGCTGAGCCCCTGACGGCCACTCCTTTCTGGCTCTGAGTTGCTTCCAACAAGACCGCAGTCACCTGCATTAGTCTGCTGTGACCCATCTGCCCCCACTTTGCCTTTCCTCTCCCTCCCTGCCATGATTCCAGTGACATTTCCAGCCCGGACCCCTCTCCCAGGCCAGAAGCCTCCGTCCAGTCACTGCACACCCATCTCACCTTGGGGGCTTAGCAGGGTTTCAGAGGACTGGGATCCTGCAGCTCCCCACACCCAGGAGCAGCCCCACCTTCCCAGGTTGCTGAGCCCAGGCACCAGGTGTAACCGAGCAGGACCCTGTGGGGCCTTCCCAGGACAGACCCCTCCCCCACACCCTCTGCTGTAGCTCCCCTCTGAAGTACCTGGATAACAGTGCCCGATGCATGCTTCCTCCACCACCAAGTGGAAGAAATTAACTACTTGATGATCAGGAACAGGTAACCCCGGAGCTCCTGGTGCTTAAGAATTTATAACGTTAACCGCCCGTTACCTCACCATCAATCAGAGAATTGTGCACCAGCTGATCACATACCCTGCGACCCCCCTCCTTCACTTGGCCTTGAAAATTGCTTTGCTGAAATCCTTCAGGGAGCTCGGGGTTTTAGAGCACAGGCCACCTGGCCTCCTTGTATCCGCACTTTGACAATTTAGGCTGCACCTTCCTCCACCACCCCCGGTGTCAGTAGACTGGCTCTGCTGCCCTCGGGCGAGCGGACCCACGTTCGGTTCGGTAACACTGGGGCCTCCCAGGCTCCCACTCGCCTTGTGCCCCAGTGACTGTCAGCTCCTCCTCCACAGTCTTGTTGCAGCAAAAACAGAAACGAAGTTTCCCTGCCCTGAGAACAAGGGGACAGCGAAAAGACTAGAGAAGAAACGTAACCTGGCCTGAAAGAGCTCATCACTCCTTGTTTCACTTTGTCATTCATTTGTAGTAACTAGATTTGTACTCTACAAAGCTAACCTCACTCCGACACTATGGAATTTACCTTCGGCACCCATCACCCCTCACTGTGTGTGTTACAGCCCCTGCTTCTCACTCCCTAACCTTATTATGTAACGCACTTAGATTCTATACGCTCCTCATAACAAATCACCCCCTAGTTTTTCATTTCAGAAACAAGGTCACTGGCCAATAAACCAGAGGCAAACGGACGCAATTACCAGTCTGCTGGACCCCAATTACCGGCGACCTGATGCCAGCGATGACTGTTTTGAAATAATGCAAAGGAAAGGAGGAATGCAAGACCTTCACTACTTTGATCCTTATCCTCTACCCTGGACTGCAGAAGCCCCACATATAAAATCTTCCCTGATTCTCAAAGAGGGGTGCCCAGTTCTTGAGGTGCTAGCCAGCTGTGTCTTCCCTGCTGCCTGGCAGAAAAATAAAGCCATCTGTCTCTTCCTCCAAAACCCCTGTCTCCGTATTTCTGTTCGGCCTCGGTGCACAGGGAAACCGATATTTCGACAACAGCCTGTGGCCAGTTCCCACACTAATTCCCCTCTACGCCCACAGCCGTGGCCCAAGCCCGATCTTGTGCCTGGTTCCTCCATCAGACCTGACAAACCTCCCTGCCCCACGGTGCGTCTCACATCCCACCCCAACGTGGTCTTTCTGAAGCATAAACGAGACTGTGACTCTCTCCCTCCTGTAATCCCCCAAAGTTTCCCCACTTTCGCTAGGGTATCTGCCAAGGCCCTGAGAGTCCCCGGCAGCCCCACTAGGCTGCTGACTCCTGGGTTCCCAGACACTGAGCACCTCAGCAGGCCAGGTGACACGGCAGGAAACCCCAGAACTGCTCACCTCAGGAGGGGGCTGGCACTGCCACTGCCTGATCAAAGAGAGCAGAGAAGGGTTCCCCAGCTGGGACACAAACTCTGCACGAGTGGCCTCTCCTTGAGCCATTAGCTCACCTCGTATGACTTGAGGGAAGGAAGGACCGAGGCACACTTGCTTCCTAAGGAGGATGCTATAGGCTCAGTCATGTCTCCCCAAATCCACATGCTGAATGCCTAACCCCCAGGACCCCAGGATGTGTCTGTATTTGGAGATGGGATTTTTAAAGAGATGATCAAAGTAAAAATGACGTCACTAGGGTGGATCCTAATCCAATAGGATTGATGTCCTACAAGAAGAGATTAGGACACAGATAGGCACAGGGGGAGACCATGTGAGGACCTGGGGAGAAGGTGGCTGTCTAAGCACCAAGGAGCGAGGCCTCAGGAGAAGCCAGCGTGCAGACACCTTGATCTCCGACAGCATCCAGGACTGGGAGATAGGCCTGTTATTCAAGCTGCGCAGTCTGTGGTATTTGTTACGGTGGTCCCGAGCAGACTCACAGGGCTCAGACTGGACAGACCCCGCTCTCCATCCCCTTGTACGTGAGTTACAGGAGCCCCAGGCACTGAGGAGGGGGTCCCTGAGGAGGCACAAGATAGAAGATGCTAGGCATTAACATGACTGCATTCATGTTAAACGTGCCTGAAGTCCATTCACCTGAGATGGTTTTGTCCTGCATGTACATCGGCACCTTCAGTCTGAACTGCAGACCTTTGGCTTCACCACCTCCACTGCGAGCATTAGCTTCACCTGCTGTGGACCATCTCCTATAGGATTTCCAGAACCACAGAGCATCGAAGCTTCACAGAACCCAGAATCTGTGCGCTAGTGTCTGGGCGACCCTCACAACAGAGCCGCACAGCTGCCCATCAGAACCCATTTCCCTTTTTCCTGTGCACAGCTACCCTGCACATCCCAGCCTTCCCACCCCTTACAGCTGGGGCACAGTGTCTCGTGTTACCAAGGGGAAGGGGTGGAGGTGGTGAGGGCCTTGGCCAGCCTGCATCCTAGGACGGAGGGCACGATGTCCCTGTGGTCACCCCACCCCGCTGGTTGAAACACTCACCTGGAAGCAGGGAGGAGAAACAAAGTGGGGGCAGAGCCTGGGAACTGACACCCACCTGCCCTGGACTCTCACAGGAAGGGGACAGAGACATCTTGAGCTTCAGCCCAGTCTTGGGAGACACTATGTTCCAGCAACAAACTTGGCCTTAAACGCTAAGTTGCTTTACAAACCCCTCCCCAGCTGTCACAGAAAGTCAGGCTTCATCTCATCACACGTTTCTCAAACACCAGCTCACGCTGAGACCACCTCTCAGGTGATGGTGTTTCAGAGCAGCCCCTTTAAAAGATCCCTGGATTTCAGCTCTCCCCGCCCTGCCTTCAGTTTAAGGGAGAAGTTTCCTTGACAACCTACCTTGACAAACCTGCTCAGTTTCCTTAACAACCAAGCTTCGCAATCTCCCAAACTCTTCTCCTTCAAACATTCCTATTCTAAGCTTGATGAGCCTAAAGTGACAGTGCTGTCATCACGTGCCACAGGGTGACTCCTCCAAGCCCGTAGTTACTGGTTACATGATGCTACTGATGATGACATCCCAGAAGAGCCAGCTTTGCAATATCACCATTTCTGGACTCGGCACTGGGTCCCTTTCCACGGACAGAGTGGAGTGGCTGTTTCCACGGGCCCCGTGGTGGAAGAGCTCACCGAATGCAGCCAGGACTTCATCCTTTCCAGGTGATTCCAGGGTCCTCATTCTCCCCAGACCCCCACCCACATGGCTGCTGGCTGCTATCTATACGGGACCTTGGTAATCTCCTAAAATTAGGGTTATTTTATACACAGGTAATGGGTTGAATGCTGGTCCCAAAATATGTTCCCCCCAGAACACAGGAACCGGACCATATCTGGGAAAAGCGTCTTTGTATATGTAGTTAAGGGTCTCAAGGTGAGGCCATCTGGGGTTAGCGTGGCCCCCAATCCAATTGAGAGAGTCCTTATGAGACAAAAGAGGAGAAACACAAACATAGAGGAGAAGCCACGTGAAGGCAGAGACAGGAGGGCTGCAGCCGCAAGCCTGGGGATGCCTGGAGCCCCCCAAAGCTGGAAAAGGCAGGAAGAGCCCTATCCTGGAGCCTCTGGAGGGACGTCCATCCTGGAACACCTGGATCTCAGATGTCTGGTCTCCAGGACTGGGGGAGGGTGAATTCCTGTTGTTTTAAACCACCCAGCTTGTGGTCATTTGTTACAGAAGCCACAGAACAGTCACACGGACCCTGCTCTGTGGGACCCTGGAAGTGCGGGTCTCATTAAAGACCAACAGAGCCTGGGTTACAGAACCCTTAGAGTCAGCACTGGGCCCCAGAAATTCTAAAGCAGTGGCTGGACACCAGAACGTTGAGGGGTCAGTCGGAAGCCAAGCCCTAAGGGTGCCGGCTGCACACGGCCTCCCCAGGTTTTTATGCCTGCCTGTACAAGTTGGGGATAAGTATTTCCATCCTGATTCGGGACCTCTGATATCACCGTTCACGCTGCCAATTAAGAACCCACTAGTTACACAGAGGAAAACCCTATCAGGAAAACCCTTGCTCCAGTGGTAAACAATTCTGAAGTTGGTCAGAGGTGGGGAATCATCTCTCATGCAGCCAGCAGCCCCCCCGCAAGGAACGTCCTCATTGCAAAGCTGGGGGACCATGTCAAGGCGTCCCTGAGTAAACATGAGCTGACCCCCAGGCCAGCTGCTGCTGAACTGTTCCCACCCTTCCCAGCTAAAACACCTGAATGTGTGCAAGGACTTGAAAGCCTAGAGGAAGGGCCATGGAGCCACACCAGCACGGAGGCCGACTTGGGGCCTGCAGGCCAGCCAGCATGGTCCTGGCCCCGGGCGCTCTTCTGGAAGCTTTCCATCTCCCTGCCCAATGTACCCCTCCTGTCCCGGCGCCCACCGCTTTTCTCCGTCCTCACCTCTGCCCGGGGAGAAATTCCAGCGGCAGGTATGGGTGACACATCCTCTTCTTTAGCAGGTGGCAGCGCGGCAACTCCTGCAGAAAGTCCACCAGAGCCCCACTCGCACCGGGCCACGCACAGAGCCGTGGGCCCTACTCCCTCCCACCAGCCCAGCCCCGAGACTGCCGATGGGGCAGAGAATATGGCGTCAGGCACAGCTGCAGGGGCTCTTGCTGCCTGGAGCGGTGTTTATATTGACCTCAGCCCAGGCACACCTGGGGAGGACTGGCCGGCCGGGTCAGACTGCCCAGGTCAGCCACTCCTCGCCCCTCAGGGGCTCACAGTTGCATAAAATGGACCTTCCTGCACCGGTCAGTTCCAAGGAACACGTGTAGGTCCTGAGGGTCAGGATAGACAAGGGGCTGCAGCCCTGGCTTGTTTTCTAACCATTTTATCTGGCCCATGAGTGGGAGACAACTTCAAGAAGACCCTCTCCTAATAAGAGGAACCCAGGAGTCAGGGAGAGGAGGGGTGGTGGGTGGAGACAGAGACCTGGTGCCCCGGCTGCAGTGGAAGTCTCTGGAAGACCAGGCGGAGGGAGGCCACACAGAGTGAAGCCCAGGGTCACAGACCTGTCGGAGCTGCTGTTTGTTAGTTCAAGTCCTGCTCTGAGGTGCTCTGTGTCAGCTCTGAGGGACAGGTGAGATGGGGGTGCTCTGCAATGAGGGCTATGTGCACGGTTCCTGTGTGCCCAGCCCTGCCGTGGTACCTGCACAAGGGTGTTCCGTATCCAAGGAGGGGCCTGACCACGAGAGCCCCGTGGGCTGCTGGGTAGCTGCACAGGTGAGCTCCATATCCTGGGAGGGGCCTGACCACGAGAGCCCCGTGGGCTGCTGGGTACCTGCCCAGGTGAGCTGTATATCCTGCGAGGGGCCTGACCACGAGAGCCCCATGGGCTACTGGGGAACTGGTAAAGATGTCGGGACAGTCAGTGAAGCCACTGAGGATATGCATCCAATAGTTCCTAATTCCTACACCCTGCTGGTCATTGTACCATCCCCCAGGACATAGTATTCTGTATGAGACGTACATGATGCTTTCTTCTGTATTCCATTAGTCCCAGAGGTCACAGAAATTTTGGCTTGTGACTGGCAGGACTCAACATACAAGGAAGACAGTACTGCTGGGCCGTCCTCCCCCAAGGGTTCAAAACTTCCCGCACCACCTTTGGGGAAACTTAACTAAAACCTCAAAGATCTACCTCTGGAGAAGGGAACCCTCCTTCAATATGCAGACGACATTCTGATCCCCAGCCCTACTAAGGAGGCCTCTGAACTACCTAGCCAATAAAGGATAGAAGGTGTCCAAGACAAAGGCTCAAATATCACAGACTAAGGTGACCTGCCTGGGCTTCATTCTCACAGAAGGTCAGAGAAGCCCATCCCAGGAAAGGGAAGAAGTCATTTGCAGCCTTACCCCTTCTAAACCTAGAAGACAGCTTAAGGGTTCCTAGGGAGGTCGGGGTTTGCTGCATCTGGATCCCTAACTACAGTCTAATAGCTGGGCCTCTATAGGAAACATTGAAAGGAAAAGATGATGATCTGTTCGCATAGAATCCAGAAGCGGTCTTTCAAGAATGGAAAGAGCAGTTAATTCAGACCCTTGCCCTGGACCTCCCTAATTTAGCTAAACCCTTTGACCTTTACATTCTGGGTAGAAAGTGAATCGCCCTTGGAGTATTAGTGCAAAAACTGGGACCTCTTGAAATGGAACAATGCAAGAATGCCCTCCAGGTAGGAGAAAGTACGGTCACCAAGGGCTTGGCCCGCCGCCCCATCCAGCCAAGATACTGGGGGTATCTAAAAACCTGGAATCCGCAGCCCGCAAGGCCAACTCCCTCCTAAGGGGAAAGGACCGCACACGGTGATCCTAACCACCCACCATGCCCTGAAGTTGCAGGCATCGCTCCGTGGGCACACTGACCTCGAGTGAGGAAGCCCTCCAACTCCAACCTCCAGAGGGACAACTGGGGGCAACGGGTCCCCATGATGACCCGTGTGACCATCACTTGACGTGGATCTTCTCTCAGAAAACAACAAGAGCGTGCCCCAAAAGAGCAGACTACTGCTTGCAGGACTTACTGCACCCAGAGCGGAGCTCATAAGCTTGGCGGGGGAACCCTAAATAACGCTGTCACCATAGAAACGCCTACAGACACCGCGGTGACGGCGGCGGCCATGAGACCGGCTGCACTCCTGGCTACTTGAAAAGGCCGTTGACTCAGTGGCCGTCATGGGTCTGGATCACCACCGGCCCTGGACTGTGTGGGAGTTGAGCAGGCAGGGTTCTGACACCTGGTGCTGTTTGTACGTTAATTCAGGGGCCTAATTGAAGAAAGCGCAGACTACTGGTCAGAGCATCTAGGCTGGCAGAAACCGTCTGCCTAAGGTGGCCGAACAAATGTGGGCGGGGTAAAACCGGCCCCCCCAGCGTCTCTGCGCATCTCTTTCCTGCACCCTTAAAGGTCATTAGAATCTATAACACTTCAAATGCTGGGGCTCAGGCGGACGAGCAGTGAGGGAAGAGCCCTGGGGACAGTCAACCTCACCTGGAGGCTGCTGGGGAGAAGTTCTGCCCCTCCCCCCGGGTATGAGGCCTCCCGACTCAGCACGAAGCAGTTACAGAAGCGGGGTCTGCACCCTCAGCGCCCCAACAATGAGGAATGGGACAAAAGGCAGAGGAGGGGTTTGTCACCGGCAGAGCCCATGAAAAAATCCTGGGAGATAAAAATAGAATCCGGGCAATAAAGTAAAGTCTAACGTTTATTCCTTTGTGCTTTGTCTAATTTCACTTGCTCCTAGGTTTCCACATGCAGAGGTCCCACACCCGGCACTTCAGAACCTATTTCCTGGTGCAAAATGGCTGGGCCGACACCTCAGCTCGCGGGGCCCCATGCAGACTCTGCGACATGGAGCCTGAGCTCCAGCCAACCCGGCCCTCGAGACTCCGCCCCTTCCGTCCCGCTGATGCTGCCTGGATCCCCACACAGCAGCCCCGCCCACAGCCCTCGGGGGAGCGCACGCTCTCACCTCTCCCCGTTCTCTGATCAGAATCTAAAGTTTCCTTTGCTTCTGAACCAAACTCAGTCTCGTTCTCTTGGCTCCAATGACACGGGGCAGGGGACCCTTGTTGGGGCCCACTCTGCAGGATCAGTGACAGAAATTGAGAACATTGTAACTTCAATGAACAGATGTGTGAGCCAAACTGTAATTAACCTAGAGCCGTGTATAAGGCTCAGGTAAAATAAGATGTTTCCAACACTTCCATTTGATATTTCCATCACTTTAGTATAGGCAAGTTCAGTGAAGGGGATTGTCTTATTTGTCAGGTCAACATTGGAGAAATGAAGTGATTTCTTTCCAAGGATGTACATCGAATAATCTTGACTGAAGCTTCAATATAGTTTTGAATGCTTTTCCATTGAAAATGATACCTCTCTTTCAGCTCCCCCATTTCTGAGAAGCATAAAATCTTATAATTTATTATTACCAAAGGGGAAAGGTGCAGGGAGGGATAAATGAACAGTTTGGGATTAACACGTACACACTGCTATGTATAAATAGATCATCAACACAGAACTACTGTACAGCACAGGGAACTACACTCAATATTTTGTAATACCTAGAAGCGGAAATAATCTGAAAACGAATAGATATTTTTATTGACATCATCTATCAATGACAGATACAATGTACCCTAAGGGAGGCCGATGGTCAGCGCTTCTGACCCTGAAGACTTTAATCATCTTAAGTTCGGACTCTGCCTACTGCCCAAGGCCCTTAATGAACATACGTGTAGCCATAGCGTAAAATTCCCCAGTTTAGGGTTCAGGGAGACACTGATTTGGAAACATCCCTGGTGTTCTCTTACCATGCACGGGACCCTTCCTACAGCTAAAACATGACTCTGACACCCAGAAGGTGGTACACCATTTGATCGGGAAGAGTTTGGAAAAGGCATCTCATCTCCTCATCTCCAGGGAGTCGGGTTCACCCCTCCAGCGTCTTTCCTAACAATCTCCCCACTTGGGGATGTCAGCACCTTCAACCTCCTGTTGCGCACAGTTTGGAATTTGTCCAGAGGATGAAGCGGAAGGATGAGAAACAATGAGAGAAAAGTCCTAGGTGTTCGGACAGGCACATGTCACTCTCATTTCCAATCAGGAAGACGAAATGACCAGAGGCTAAGATTGCCCATGGAAAAAGAATACGGTTTGAGGAAATCCCACTATTTTGTGGCCAGTTCCAAAAAACACAAGTTGAAAAATGGAACTCAGGATCACTAAAATTCACGAAACTGCAGAGTTGAAAATATCTATCATTGAAAAATGTCTTGAGGGAAGTCACCGAAAAGGAATTGTAAACAAGGGAGAATGGCAGGAAAGGGATTTGAAGAGGTAAAAAGGACTCATCATGAAAGCACAAAAAAGGGGCTGAACATCGCCAACGGTGCAGTTAGCCAAAAAGGGCGTATGCTTTTTTCCTGAATATATTCAAGAAAAGGGCATACACCCTTTTTAGCCAACCAAACAGGTGGGCATTGCAAATCAATACTACAAAAAGTATCACACTTCGCATCAGTCAGAAGAGCCATCCTCATAAAGTGTAAACACCAGAAATGCAGGACAGGGCGAGGAGTGAAGGGAGCCCTGTGAGGCTGATAGTGGAAATGTAAATTGCCAACGGGCACACTGAAGAAGTGTACTGTGTTTACTAAAACATCTAAACAGATGAGCTACAGAGCATAGGGCACTTGCACTCATGGGCGAATATCTTGGGAAAAACAAAAATCGTCAGGATACAGGCACCCCAACGTTTACCGCCTCTCTGTTTAAAAGAGCCTCGACTTGGATAAAACCTAAATATACCTGGAAGGAAAAAATGGATAAAAGAGATGTGGTACATATGTAGAGTGGAATATAACTCAGCCAGGAAATCAATGAAATAAGGCCAGTTGCATCAACTCAGGAGGAGTTATGTAAGATCATTCTAGGTAACATAAGTCAGAAAGAAAAAGACACATATCGTAAGATATAACTTAAAGGTAGAATCAACAATGGCTACACATGAAACAAATTACAAAACAGAAACATAGTCAAATATGTAGAAAACACACATAAGGCTGCCAAAGGGGAAAGGTGGGGAGGGGTGAGGCATTATCCAGGAGGTTGAAATTAGCAAAGATACCGTTCCAAATACCAAATTGATAATAGACGAGGCCTACACAGAACCTCAAAGAACTGCACTCAGCACACTCAAGTCACCAGAAAAAATTCTATACGACTGTTAAGAATCTGAAAAAGAATTTATTGATGTCTGTTTCTACGTGAATCAAGTGGATGTAGAACAGCAACAAACAGCGTTGAAAATCAGCTGTAACCAATATAACAATAGTAGAAAAAGACAGTGACAGACATAAAAACCCTTATAACTTTTGCTCAGGGGCTATGATGCAACATGGATTGAACACACCTAGACACACAGCAGGATGAGACATAAGGTTGGACACTCTTGGGACTGAGAGGATTGGTGAGGTTGAGTGAGCAAATGCAGACCCTTTAAAGTAATACTGTGTGCTACCCATTCCATGGGTCCCAACTCTCCAGGTGCAACGCAACCTTCCTACAGCTAAAAGCTGCATGGGAAGCCCAGAGGATGATACACCGTGTGATCATGAAAGGTTTCGACAGCGCACCTCATTTTTCATCTCCTGGTGCTCGGGTTCACCATTCCAGCCGCTTTACTAACAATCTCCCCACTTGGAGAATCAGCACCTTTAACCTCCTGTTTCGAACAGTTTGCAATATGTGCCGAGGATGAACGGGAAAAGGGGGAACCAATGAGAGACTCGCTGGAGGTGTTTGGTCGGGCACATGTTACTCTCATTTCCCATCACGAAGAAGAATTCACCAAAGGCTCAGCCTGACGCCCCGAAACCAGGATAGGGCCTGAGGCGATGCTGTGGTTTTCTGGGCCAGCTCACAAAAAGGGCAGTTGAAACATGGAGCTCAGGGGCACTGCAACTCACAAACCTGCACAGTGATAAATGACAACTACCATCCAAAAATACATTGAGTTAAGGCAACGAAGAGGATTTGAAAGCAAGGCAGAATTGCAGGAAACAGATTTCAAGAGGTAGATTGGAGTTTCCTTGAAAGCACATGAAAAGCGGCAGAACTTGGACAATGATGCAGTTGGCCAAAAAGGGAGTATGTGTTCCTTCCTGAATATATTCAGGTAAAAAAGCATACACACGTTTTGGCCAACCAAGCAAGCTGGGAGAGCAAATCAGCACTACAAAGAAGTCTCACTTCCCCCCGGTCAAAACGGCCATCTGAAAAAAGTGTAAAAAACCACAAATGCAGGACAGGCCATGGAGAACAGGAAACCTTGTTATGCTGACGGGCGGGATGAAAATTGCCGCAGACACTCTACAAAAGTGTATGGTGTTTCCTAAAACATCTAAACAACAGAGCTACAGAGCATAGGGCACTTCCACTCATGGGCGTATATCTTGGGAAGACTAAAAATCAACAAGACACAGGCACCCCAAAGCTTAGGGCTGCTCTGTTTACAAGAACCTCGACTTCGGTACCCGTTCCATATCCCAGGAAAGAGAAAAATGGATACAGAAGTTGTGAAACTTATGTACAATGGAATATCACTCAGCCATGAAATCAATGTCATAAGGCTAGTAGCAGCATAATGAGTGGATTTAGGTACGATAATTCAAAGTGAAAAAGGTCACACAGAAAAAGAAATTTATCAAAACATATCACTTATAGAGGGAATGTAAACATGGCTACAAAGAACTGAATTAAAACAGAACAGAGTCACGCTTTTAGAAAACACACTTATGCCTGCTTCAGGGGAAAGGTGAGGGGGGGTTTTCATAAAACAAGAGTTTGAAATTAGCACAGATACCGTTCCAAAAACCAAATATGTAATAGACAAGACCTACTCCTTGCTCAATGAACTGGACTCAACAGCTCCTATTCATCGCAGAAGAAAAATTCCAGCCCTTGTTTCTCAGGAGCTCTGGGGTCTACCTGCGAGGTAAACTTAACTCACCTGGCACAAGGCGGCCATCCCGGGTTTCACATCAACATGATCTCAGGCACAAACCTCCTGGCTTTTCCATTGTGTCTTTAAGTTACTTCTTGAAACAACTGCACAAATATGACAAAGATATAAAATCAGGCATCTTCTGCCCCAGTGCCTGCTCATAAATGATTTTCTGCCACTTTAATGATAAAGATAGAACATTTCAACATTCTGCTGCCCTTATTATTTGTCATTTTTCTTGATATTTCTATTGAATACTCTTTCAATATTTTAACAATGGAACATTTATTTACCTTGTTCCAGACCCAGCCTGTAGTGGTAAAGGTTTTGTTGTTATATTTCTATTATGTTTCCTTTAAAAATCATTATGCTATTTAACTGGATTAAGTCAATTCTACAGGCATTTATCTTATGATATTGATGAAATTAATACATAGAGGGCAGTAGTACAAGTTGATTGTACTCCAGAGCCTCTATTAGCACAGTTAAGTAAGTATAACTATTATCTATATGTAAACCAAAGTACATGCCAAGTGAGACTCTCCGACGCTTCTTCACTGTCTGCCCCTCAAGCCTGTGAGAAATGGAATATTTCTTGCCATCTCAGTAAACAAAAGATGCCACAGTCATCCTCTCCAATGTGAGCGGGCAGGCCCTGAGGAACTCAGGATGTGCAATTACAGAATGCAGGCCCCAGAGAGCTGAGGTGCATATCAAAGGAAGGAATTCGTGAGCCTGACTCCGGCATCTTCGCATAAGGAAAGCCCTGCATTCCTGTAGAACCTGGGAGAGCAGGTTCTCCTTAGCTGACAATCACCTTTTCCCGTCCCCCATCACCTGCGCCAGCCCCCCGCCCTGTCCCCTCCCCCCCCCCCCGGTGCTTTAGCTCAGGGACGAAGGGGCGCACAGGGCCTCGGCTGAACAAGAGGCCTGGGAGCCTCGGGAGGAACTTTCGCCGCTTTCCCCGCCGTCGGGAGGAGGGTCGCTGACGCTGCGGCCGGACCCTGCGCCTCCCTCGCCCCGTGTCCCCTCAGGACGTTCAGCCGCCCTCTCCCCACGTCCCCCGGGCCCCGCGAGCCAGGCCGAGGGCAGGGCCGAGAGGAGGGGCCGAAGTTCCCCGGGACCAGACCCCGAGGCCGCTCGTTCTGCACAGCAGCGGCGGGTGGCCGCGAAACCCTTCCCCTCAGAAGCTGCTCTTGCGCGGCCGCCCGGGCACCAGACCCACTTACCCGGCCCGCCGTCCCCACGACTGTCGCGGCTTCGGCCGCCGGGGCCCCTCCGCAGCCGGCAGCGTCAGTGAGGCCGCCCTCCCCTTGGGCTCCGGGGCAGCTCCGTGACGGCGGAGGGAAGAGACCCCGAGCCGGGAGCTCCAGCTCTGAGGAAACGCGGGCTCCGTTCCGGGCGCAGTGGGTGGGGCCGTTCTGCCCCGAGGCCTCCTGGGAGGGGGCGGGGCGCCGGGGGAGGAGCCGCCAGGAGCTCAGGGCCCCGTCGGGGGGCCTGGAGGGGCGGCCCGGCCTGAGGGCCCCGCCCACTGTGGCCGCAGCACAGGCCTTTTACCTGCAATCCTACACAAAAAGTCAGAAAGATACACACGGTCTACAGTGAATGTTCACAAATGGTGGTTGCTGCTGTGCTTACTATCCTATTAAACGTGGGAAATCCATAACACACTTGAAGTTAGAAGTTAACTATGAATGTTTACCTTTCCTTATTATGTCTCTGCTATTCACAATTGTCGTTAATGAATCAGAGACTGTGGCATCACTAGTTAAAAATGAGCTCGTTTAAAAAATAGAACTCAGGCCCACCGGCCCTACTGTATCAGAATCTGCAATTTTACACTCTCTCCAGTGTACTTGTGGACCCATGAATAGTTGAAAGATACATTTCTACCTCGACATGTCTTTTCTGTCTGAGAAATACGCACATTTTATCCAGTTTGATATAAATAAAACACTCAAAAATGCATATGTCCGTGTTGAAACCACCATTTTATCATTTCTTTTCCAGATGACTATAGTCTCTATACTGGTTTTATGGATCACATGACATACTCTTTTTTGTAGTTAGAAATAGAGAAAGTTACTTTGTGAAAAAAAATATATATGTATATATATATATTAGTGGATGATTGAAGACACTCTTCTAAATTAAAACCAGTTCTCTTAATTTGCTCTTTTCTTCTTGCGTCACATTATGAACTCTTCCCGTGGCCAAATGTCATGTGTACTTTTAATTTCAGGGACTGCTGACATCCCAGGATGTGCCCATAGATTTCTCTCAAGAGAACTGGGAATGCCTGGACCGAGATCAATGGGAATTGTACAGGGATGTGATGTGACAAAAGTATAGGATCATGCTCTCCTTGAGTGAGGATACCTTCCTTCCAGAATTCCTTATCCACCCACAGGGTTTAGAGGCCTTGATTTGTAGAATGTCTCCTGGAATGTTCTGCTTCCTACAATAGGGTTTCAGATTGCAACGATTCAGGAAATATTGGGAGTTTGTGGGTATAATTTATGTTGTTCTTTGCAAACTGCAGCCTCCTTTATAATATACTTTGTAACTGCTTGGGATGTGTCTATATGAACAGTGTACTATATGCTTCTGTTATAGTCCTTACAATATTTTATTCTCTTATTATCTGTAACAATCTTCCATGGATTCTTTGGGCTTAAGGTGTATTAAAAGGGAGACGGCGATTCTGGGACTTCCCTGGTGATGCAGTGGTTAAGACTGCGCCTGCCAATTCAGGGGACACGGGTTCGATCCCTAGTCTGGGAAGATCCCACGTGCAACGGAGCAACTAACCCAGTGGGCCACAACTACTGAGCCTGCGTGCCACAACTACTGAAGCTGGTGCACCTTGAGCCCGTGTGCCATTCATTTTTAGAGAATAAAATCACCTCTGAGTGATTACAATTTAGACCAGCTAGTCAAAATTCTTTATCACCTGTTCTTCTCAAACACTGATCAATGGAACAAGTTTTACTAGGGATAAGAGTGTAATTGTATTCTAGAGTTCATATCGGCAATATGGTTTTTGACCTTGATGCTGGATCACGACATTTCAATGGTATAACTGCTATTAATTGTCTCTTTGTTCAATGATTAAAGTCTCACATGATCTGAGTTCAGACTGGAGCCATCCTGCTTGGTTTCTGTCTATTGCAGATTTCTTCCAGTATGAAAGGACAAGAGCAATACGGCTTACTTTACACAATGTCTTCAAACTAAATGATGACATAATCTACATTCAATTAATTTATACATACCCTACTGTAGAGCAGGGTTTGTTACGGTGGCAGAGCCCGGTAATTATGTAAAACTGAAACTTTTATCTGCACTGGTTCAAGTCCTCTTCCTAAGAATATGTTTATAATCAACACTCTTTCACAAGTTACCCAATTTAATTCACCATAGCATTCCTCATATTAACTAAATGGAAAATCCTAAGCTATATACAAATCCAGAAAGGGCCAAAAATCATCTGCCCACATGGATTATTACAACCCATTGCTGAGGCATTCAAATTACTTATTAAAGACCCACTATGTCCATCAACAGCATCAATTTATATATTATTGCCCCAATGCTAGCCTTAACCCTGGCTCTCACAACATGAATTCCTCTTCCCATATCTTAGCCACTAATTAATATAAATGTAGGCATACTCTTTATATTAGCCATATCACACCTAGCCATTTATTCCATCCTCAGTTCTGGATGAGCTTCACATTCACCATACTCACTCACTGGAGCTCTAGGGACAGTAGCATAGACAATCTCATATGAAGTAATGTAGCAGTTATTCTATTCTCAGTCTTACTGATAAATGGATCATTTACACTTTCAACAGTAATTATTACACAGGAACACCTATGACTATTTTCTTCTGACCCCTACTCAGAATTTTATTATCTCCGCAGTAGCAGAAATTCAATGAAGCCTCACTTGATTCAACAGAAGTAGAATCAAAACCTGTATATGACTTCAATGTAGAAGATGTAGCAGGCCCATTCACCTCTTCCTTGCTAGACAATATGTCAATTTCCTTATAATAAACATTTCCACAACAATCCATTTGTAGGAGCATTCGACAATCCCTAGGTGCCAGAATTATATGCACCCCAAGTCATCATTAAAACACATCTAACAATCTCCTTTCTATGAATTTGAGCATCCTACCCACAATTTTGATATGATCAACGTCTACATCTCGTATAAAAATTTTTTTCTACTAACATTAGCCCGATGTATATGAGAGTTTTCACCACCTGTCATCATACCAGGCAACCCACCACAAACTTAAGAAATATGTCTGACAAAAGAGTTACTGTGATAGAGTAAATTATAGAGGTTTCAATGCTCTTATTCCTGGAATTGAATTCTTCCTAAGAATTTTATATTCTCCATGTTACCACATTACAGCACATGCTATATACTAAGGTTCACTAGGTAAGCTTCAGGCCCATACCCCCAACATGTTGTCGTAGATCCTTCCTGTACTAATAAACTCTCATTGTTTTTACTATCATTCTACTGACCATTATCACAGGAAATATAATTGTATAAGAAGCTCACACTGGTTAATGGTATCCCCATTCTAATAAAAAACACAAACCCATAAGCTACAGAAGCATCCAACAAATATTTCCTAAAACAATCCACCACACCAATACTACTTATAATGGCTAGTATCATTAATCTAATATACTCTGGTCATGGAACACAATGAATAACAAAAATCTTTCATCCAGCAGCATCCACCCTCATGACAATCGCCCTTGTCACAAAAGTAGGACTTTCCCCATTTCACTTCTGAGTGCCTCACGTCACACAAGGCGTCCCATGAACAGCAGGCCTGATGCTATTAATATGACAAAAGTGCACCCCTGTCACTTTTATACCACATGTCACCATCCATCAACTTAAATATACTATTAATCATAGTGATATTATAAATCATAGCTGGAGGCTGAGGGAGATTTAGTCAGACTCACCTGGAAAAAATTAAACCCTCCTCATCAATTGCCCATATAGGATGAATAACAGCCGTTATAAAGTATATTCCGATTATAACAATCCTAAACATACTAATTTATATCATAACAGTACTCTCTTCTTATTATTTATGCCCAGAGCATGGACTACAAGAGTGTCATTATCACACACATGAGGTAAAACACCTCCCATCACAATCCTTTTCCTCACCATTATAGTATCATTAGGACATAGTCCATCACTATCAGGGTTTTTACCCAAATGAATACTTATCCAAGAGATAACGAAAATGACAACATCATTCTACCAACATTAATAGCCATCACAGCAGTGCTCAGCATATATTTCTACTTGCAGCTAACATACTCCACATCACTAACTGTATTCCCTTCATGAAACAACACAAAAACAAAGCACATTGAACATTCAAAGAAATAACCTTCCTATCATTACTAATCATAAAACCCAGACAATTACTCCACATAACACCCATTCCATCCGTGCTGGACTAGGAATTTAGGTTAGTTCAGACCAAGAGCTTTCATAACCCAAAACAAGTAAAATTTACTTAATTTCTAAAAATAAGGATTGAAAGACTTCATCCTACATCAATTGAATGTAAAGCAAACATTGTAGTTAAGCCAAATCTTTACGAGACTGATGAGTTTTAACCCCAGGAAACTTTAGTTAACAGGCAAATCCTCTAGTCAACTGGCTTCAATCTGCTTCTTCTTCATTTGAGAAAGAAAAAAAGAAAAAAGGCAGGAAAATCTCTGGCAGAATTGAAGCTGCTTCTCTGAAATTACAATTCAATTTGTTGATTCACCACAGGGTTTGTGAGAAAGAGGGCTCAATCTCTGTCTTCAGATTTACAGTCGAATGCTAGCTCAGTCATTTTACCTCTGTTCATACACTGTTGATTATTTTCAACAAATCACAAAGATATCGGCATCTTATAATTACTATTTGGTGCTTGAGCTGGAGTAGCAGGCAGCACCTTAAGAATATTAATCCAGGCTGAGCTATGCTAACCTGGAGCGCTACTTGGAGATGCACAAATCTGTAACGTGGTCATAACAGTCCCTGCATTTGTAATAATTTTCTTTATTGTTGTACCCCTTATATTGCAGGGTTTGAAAACTCACTTGGGCCACTAATAACTCGCACACCTGAGGTAGCATTTCCCCGAGTAAACCATGTAAATTTTTGACTACTTCCCCCATCGTTCTTACTCCTACTCATATCACCAATAGTAGAAGCTTGTTCTGGTACCAGTGGACCGTGTATTCAGCTCTAGCCTGCAACCTGGCCCACGCAGGAGCCTCTGTCGACATAACCATTTCCTCCTTACATTTATCAGGTGTCTCCTCAATTCTTGGTGCTATTGCTTTTATTACTATAGTCTTTCATACAAAACCAGCAGTCATACCCCAATACCAAACACCATTATTTGTTTAATCTTCACCAACTATAGCCATATTACTATAATTACCACTCTCAGTCCGAGCAGCCAGAATTGCCATACTCTTAAGAGATAGAAATCTCAACACTACTTTCTCTGACCCTGCAGGAGGAGGCCGAATCCTATACCAACACCTATTTTGATTCTTTGGTCACCCTGAAGTCTGTATTCATGGCCTACCAGGGTTTGTTATAAATTCACACATCATTACACACTATTTAGGACAAAAGGTGCCTTTCAGCTATTTGGGAATAGTATGAGTCATGCCCACTGGCTTTTTAGGATTTCTCTTGTGGGCCCATCATATATTTACCATAGGGAGAGCTGTCCACTCAGGAGCATACTTTGCAAAAGCTACCATAATTGCTTCTATCCCTACAGGAGTGTGCTTTCTCTGGTTGCAGTGAGCAGTAGCGACTCTACGCTGCGGTGCATTGCCTTTTCACTGAAAAGGCTTTCTTTATTGCAGAGCATGGCTTTCACGCTCTAGAGGGCAGGCTCAGTAGTTGTGGCACATGGGCTTTTTGCTCCACGGCAGGTGGAATATTCCCACACGATGGCTCGAACCCGTGTCCCCTGCATTGGCAGGCAAATTCTTAACCACTGCACCACCAGGGAAGTCCCTGGTTAGCAACTGTTCACGGAGGTAATATTATATGACCTCCAATATATTATGAGTTTTAGGCTTTAGTTTTTCTTTTTACAGTAGGAGGTTTCACAGGAATCATCTTAGTGAACTCATCCCCGGACACTATCCTCCAGGATACATACTATGTAGCAGCACACTTCCATGATCTAATGTCCATGGGAGCGGGCTTCACTATTACGGGAGGCTTCCTACACGGATTCCCACTATTCTCAGGTTACACAGTGAACTCAGCATGAGCAAAAAGTCACTTCACGCGTATATTTGTAGTAGTAAATATGACTTCCCGCAGCACTTTCTGGCCTCTCAGGAATGTCATTACTTTAGTCTCACTACTCGGAGGCACACACAACATGAAATATTGTGTCTTTTGGCTCACTCATCTCAATAGCAGCAGTAATGCTAATCATAATCTTCATACTTTGAAAAGCATTTGCATCTAAACAAGAAGGCTAAGCACTAGAAACTGATACTCCTAACCTAGAATTGTTACATAAATGCCCTCCACCATATCCTATGTTTCAAGATCCTACCTATGTAAATATAAAATAAGGAAGGTCTCAAGTCCTTTTCAACCACTTTCAAGCCAACACCATAACAATTATGTCTTTCTCAATAAATGAGAGAAAAGTAAAAAGTGATGTAGCTTTGTCAAACTTAAATCAGAGGCTAAAATCCTGTATATCACGAAGGCATATCAATTTCACCTAGGATCTCAAGATATAACATCACCGATTATGGAAGAACATTTACATTCTCATCATCACACATTAATAGTGATTTTTGAAACTAGTTCTCTATATTATTTCTCTAACATTGACAACTAAACTAACTCATATACATATAATAGATGCACAGGTAGAGAAAATGTGAACAATTTATCAGCCATTATTGTAATCTTAATTGCTCTATCATCATTGTGAATCCTTTACATGATACATGAAATCAATAACTCTTCCCAAACCATAAAATCGATGGGTCAGTAATGATACTGAAGCTACAAATACACAGATTATGAAGATTTAAATGTTGGCTCCTCTGTAATCCCCACATCAGGGCTAAAACCAGGAGAATAATGACTAATAGAAGTCAACAACCACGGAGTTAGAGAGAGTCATAGAATATTAGTTTCATCTGAAATTGTTGTACACTCCTGAGCTGTTCCTTCTCAGGCCTAAAAAGGGCTGCTATCCCAGGACGCCTAAATTAAAGAATCCTAATACCAACAGGACCAGGCCTATGTTGTAGACAAGAGAGCTCATTTTCCTGAGTTCAAAGACAGGCCAGAGGGATATGGCTGAGATGAGGGGTGAATCTGGAGCCCATGGGGATGCACTCTCCAAGCTCCAGGATAGGAATGGGCCATTATTGGTTTAATGGACCTCTGGGGTCCCAGGCCACCCACACCACGCCCTCCCGAGCAGGATCTTGGCAACATTCCCTGTCAGTGATGAGGCAACCTAGCACTTGTCACGCCCCGATGTTGTGTCCTATGTGGGCACCATGCTGTGGGGACCACACCCACACTCTGCAGGTCCATGCTACAGGGTCCTTCTTGCCTCAGGAGTAGAGACCACCCAGCAAGCAGTTCGCTCCCCAACCAGCAGGAGGAGGGGAGGAGAGCAGGGGCACCAGGGGAATCTCACTCAGACAACAACACCCAGGGGTGCCAGCGGGGACAGTGATGATGCAGATGAGGCCCAGACCAAGAGATGCGACCAGAGGACACAAAAGGCAGCTGATCAGGTCCTGACTCAACTGCATCCCGGACACCTTTGTCCCTCCTACGCCCCTTCCTCATACATCCCCTCCTTAAATGCAGATTCTTCAGATGCAAACAGGCAGAGCCTCAGACTGAAAGTCAGCTCTTCCAAAATGACCCGTCAGCAAACACTGCAGGATTGTGCTCCAGTGGGGGCCCTGGAGTCCACAACTCAGGGACTGAAGGGGACATCGGTGCCAGGGCCAGTGTGAGGGGATGGGGAGTGAGACTTTCATGGTTGTGGAATGTTGGTTTTGCAAGATGAAAAGTTCTAGGCGTGGTGGTGATGGCTCCACGAGAAAGTGAATAGATCTGATGCCTCAGAAACGTGCACTTAAAATGGTGACGATGGTAAAGGGTATGTGACGTGTGTTTTATTTCACTTAAATTCATAAAATAATGTCTTTTTAAATCAGAGTCCATTTCGACTCCCGTTCATCACAAATGTCGGAGACCCAAACACATTCCCCTACCTTAGGGGCCATCACGGTGCCCTCACATGGCACATGGGAGACCGTTCTCACAGGGGCCTAGTCTGTGCTCACCTCACCTCTGTCCAGGGAGACCCAGGCAGTGGTGACCCCCATAGATTAGACATATGATATGCTATGATATTCATATGACACCACCGAACATTGTCACTCACCAGCACACAGAGCAGCACCCCACTCAAACATGCATGACCTCATATGAATGCGACAAGATTAAGGGAAGAAAAGGAACCACCAGTTAATCAGGGCAACACCCTTAACGCAGAGGTTGGAAATGTCAAAGGGGTAAAGACACACTGCAGGCAAAGAGCACATAGGGGTCTCCCCATACATGTGATCCTGACCCATGCAGATGTGGTGAGACCCATACAGTGCCCGTACCCTATAGCTGGGGTCACACATCCACACTCACCACAGTGACCCCACCTCCCCAGACCCTGCACCTAAAGTCACACGTTCTCTCTCAACACGTGACCCCACCTCCTCAGACCCCTCCACCTGGGTCACATGTCCACAGTCCCAGGGTGAACTGCCCTCCACAGACTCCCCCAACTGGGGTCACACGTGCACATCCTCCAGGGTGACCTCACCTCACCAGACCGTGCACCTGGGGTCACATGTCCCCTTGGTCAGGGCACCATAGCTCTGCTCTTGGCTCCCTAATTTGGAAACAAGCTGGGTTCCTGGGCCCTGCTGGGATGAGAAAAAGTGTAAGGTGGGTCTCCTGTCCCCACACTTGTCCCACAGAAGTCCTCCTCTTTTCACTTTGGTTCTGTGTGATTTTACCTCTTTTTAAAGCTTTCATGCTAAAGTTGAACACATTACTTGGTTCTGGCAGGCACAGTCTCACTTTCTTGTCTCACTTACTTGTTGAGAAAACTCATAGGACAGCAGGGCTGAAAGCCGAAGGGCAGCTCTGGACGCTGCTGACTAGGGACGGCAGACAGGAAGGAGAGCTCAGCAGCAGCCTCAGCTGTTACCCATCGGCCTTTTGCCCGATCTGCGTGCCCTGCAATCAATTCACCAGCTAAACCTGCCTCCCTTCGCACCATGCACGTGCTGGTAAATTGGAATAATCAGCAGGTAGCCCTCCTGAGGATTATCCACGAGCCCCAAGGAAGGTGAACCTTGCAGGAATAAGGACTAAGGCCCTGCCCATAGCACTGCCCTTGGGAGGACCAGGTCACCACAGTCAGAAGAGAGGGTGTTACCTAGACAAGCCCACCTCGGCTCCAGACCCAGACATCTAAGCACTGACTTTCAAATGCAGGCACGGAGCTTCCCAGTACTGAGGCCAGGCCGGCTCTCTTCCCAGCTCTCCAGACTCCTAGCATACACGGAACATGGTCAGGTCTAAATCTTCTTATTATAGACAACACATGGTCAGCTCTAAACATAAACAGTAGACAGCACATGGAGAGGTCTAAATTTACCATGTAGACAGGACTTGATCATGTTTCAACTAGCTTAGGGCTGAGCTCATAGGAGGTACAGATCACACATATGGGTCTCTCATCTTTGGACACCCACATCAGGAAACTGAACAATATCGTTGTCATTAAACATTTCAACAGGCAAAACAGAAATGTTACCAGTGTGTCTGGCCACCTGATGGTCAGGATCCTCATGTGATGCAAGAACTTCTTAGAGTGCAGCCCAGTCTGCGGCCAGGCCAGGCAAGAAGTGGCCTGATTGCAGCCTCCCAGGCTTCCAGAAGGAGGCGGCCGCACAGGAGGCCCAGGCAGGACAGTTCTGCATGGTGCGGGCCAGGAGAGCCTGTCTGTCCATTCCACTGGCCGATTCCGGGCGGGGTGCTCAGGGTCGCTGAGAGCCCCGCGCTCAGGCCCTGCTTCCCTGCACCATGTGCGTGTGCGTGCGTGTGTGTGTGTGTGTGTGTGTGTATCTGTGTGTGTGTAGAGGGGGCAGTGGCTGACGGCTCCCACGGCTCCCGTCCCGGGCACCGTGATATCTTCGAGGGGAGGTACGGGGAGAGGTAGGGGCACAGAAGCCGTTGGAGAGGAGAACCCACCGTGGAAACGCTTGCACACTGGCTGGCCCCACCCGGGGACCCGAGAGCCCATCGTGGGCCAAATGTCCCCCCCAGCCCCCACCCCCGAGGGCAGGGCACCTGCTCTTTCAACAGCACAGGGTCTCACATGAAGTAGACTCAGTGGGGACTGTCACCCCTCCCACTCCTAATGCTCAGTTTGGGGAGAATGAACCCCCTTGACTGGGCGATGGGACCCTGTGATGAAACATGTGGTGCCCCATCCAAGTCGGGGTCTGGCTGACAGATGGGAACACAGGAGCCACGTGCATGGCCTGGAGGCCAGGCCAACAGGACGAGCACCTCCAGCCTTGGTCTAGCTCTCCAACTGTGACATTGTAGTTTATAGGGGACCTGGGGCAGGTGACTGAATGTAATGGGGGCCTCAGGTGGACATCAAAGCTAAGAAAAAGGGAAAAATACATGTCAGCTTCACTTGCTTTCAGGAATTAATGCTTTACGGATTCACTTTATTCCCTGTGTGTGTGCTACGTGTGTGCATGTGCCTGTATGCGTACATGTGCTGTGCATGTGCATAGGTATGTGCACCGGCACACGTTAGTGTGTGCGTGGGTACACGCGTGCGTGTGTGTTCATAGGCTAGTGTGTGAATATATTTGTGCTGTGCGCATGCGTATGTTTGTGTGTGTGCTGTGTCTACCTTTGCGCACACCTGTGTGTTTTCTGCAACCACTTGCAAGTTGATTGCAGACTGAATTGTGCCCCAGTTATGTCCGCACGCACCTGCTCTAACAATCCTGCGTAGCCACGTAAAGTTCAGAGATCGCAGGGATTTAAATGGATGGAGCAGGATGTCCTCACACAGGGTCTGTCTTCCAGTGACTGTCACTGTCTGAGTGACATCCTTCACACGTTCTTTAAGCCCCATTCAGGGTCCAGTTTAGACCCCATTACATTCAGTCACCTGCCTCAGGTCCCTTAATGCTACAATGTCACAGTTGGAGAGCTAGACCAAGGCTGGAGGTGCTTGTCCTGTTGGCCTGGCCTCCAGGCCATGCACGTGGCTCCTGTGTTCCCATCTGTCAGCCAGACCCCGACTTGGATGGGGCACCACATGTTTCATCACAGGGTCCCATCGCCCAGTCAAGGGGGTTCATTCTCCCCAAACGGAGCATCAGGACTGGGGGAGTGGGTGACATTCCCCACTGAGTCTCCTTCATGTGAGACCCTGTGCTATTGAAAGAGCAGGTGCCCTGCCTTTTGGGGTGCGGGGCTGGGGGGTGGCATGTGGCCCACGATGGGTAGGCTGGTCCCCGGGTGGGGCGAGCCAGTGTGCAAGGAGCTCCGTGGTGGGTTCTCCTCTCCAATGGCTTCTGTGCCCCTACCTCTCCCCGTACCTCCCCTCGAAGATATCACGGTGCCCGGGACGGGAGCCGTGGGAGCCGTCAGCCACTGCCCCCTCTACACACACACAGATACACACACACACACACACACACACGCACGCACACGCACATGGTGCAGGGAAGCAGGGCCTGAGCGCGGGGCTCTCAGCGACCCTGAGCACCCCGCCCGGAATCGGCCAGTGGAATGGACAGACAGGCTCTCCTGGCCCGCACCATGCAGAACTGTCCTGCCTGGGCCTCCTGTGCGGCCGCCTCCTTCTGGAAGCCTGGGAGGCTGCAATCAGGCCACTTCTTGCCTGGCCTGGCCGCAGACTGGGCTGCACTCTAAGAAGTTCTTGCATCACATGAGGATCCTGACCATCAGGTGGCCAGACACACTGGTAACATTTCTGTTTTGCCTGTTGAAATGTTTAATGACAACGATATTGTTCAGTTTCCTGATGTGGGTGTCCAAAGATGAGAGACCCATATGTGTGATCTGTACCTCCTATGAGCTCAGCCCTAAGCTAGTTGAAACATGATCAAGTCCTGTCTACATGGTAAATTTAGACCTCTCCATGTGCTGTCTACTGTTTATGTTTAGAGCTGACCATGTGTTGTCTATAATAAGAAGATTTAGACCTGACCATGTTCCGTGTATGCTAGGAGTCTGGAGAGCTGGGAAGAGAGCCGGCCTGGCCTCAGTACTGGGAAGCTCCGTGCCTGCATTTGAAAGTCAGTGCTTAGATGTCTGGGTCTGGAGCCGAGGTGGGCTTGTCTAGGTAACACCCTCTCTTCTGACTGTGGTGACCTGGTCCTCCCAAGGGCAGTGCTATGGGCAGGGCCTTAGTCCTTATTCCTGCAAGGTTCACCTTCCTTGGGGCTCGTGGATAATCCTCAGGAGGGCTACCTGCTGATTATTCCAATTTACCAGCACGTGCATGGTGCGAAGGGAGGCAGGTTTAGCTGGTGAATTGATTGCAGGGCACGCAGATCGGGCAAAAGGCCGATGGGTAACAGCTGAGGCTGCTGCTGAGCTCTCCTTCCTGTCTGCCGTCCCTAGTCAGCAGCGTCCAGAGCTGCCCTTCGGCTTTCAGCCCTGCTGTCCTATGAGTTTTCTCAACAAGTAAGTGAGACAAGAAAGTGAGACTGTGCCTGCCAGAACCAAGTAATGTGTTCAACTTTAGCATGAAAGCTTTAAAAAGAGGTAAAATCACACAGAACCAAAGTGAAAAGAGGAGGACTTCTGTGGGACAAGTGTGGGGACAGGAGACCCACCTTACACTTTTTCTCATCCCAGCAGGGCCCAGGAACCCAGCTTGTTTCCAAATTAGGGAGCCAAGAGCAGAGCTATGGTGCCCTGACCAAGGGGACATGTGACCCCAGGTGCACGGTCTGGTGAGGTGAGGTCACCCTGGAGGATGTGCACGTGTGACCCCAGTTGGGGGAGTCTGTGGAGGGCAGTTCACCCTGGGACTGTGGACATGTGACCCAGGTGGAGGGGTCTGAGGAGGTGGGGTCACGTGTTGAGAGAGAACGTGTGACTTTAGGTGCAGGGTCTGGGGAGGTGGGGTCACTGTGGTGAGTGTGGATGTGTGACCCCAGCTATAGGGTACGGGCACTGTATGGGTCTCACCACATCTGCATGGGTCAGGATCACATGTATGGGGAGACCCCTATGTGCTCTTTGCCTGCAGTGTGTCTTTACCCCTTTGACATTTCCAACCTCTGCGTTAAGGGTGTTGCCCTGATTAACTGGTGGTTCCTTTTCTTCCCTTAATCTTGTCGCATTCATATGAGGTCATGCATGTTTGAGTGGGGTGCTGCTCTGTGTGCTGGTGAGTGACAATGTTCGGTGGTGTCATATGAATATCATAGCATATCATATGTCTAATCTATGGGGGTCACCACTGCCTGGGTCTCCCTGGACAGAGGTGAGGTGAGCACAGACTAGGCCCCTGTGAGAACGGTCTCCCATGTGCCATGTGAGGGCACCGTGATGGCCCCTAAGGTAGGGGAATGTGTTTGGGTCTCCGACATTTGTGATGAACGGGAGTCGAAATGGACTCTGATTTAAAAAGACATTATTTTATGAATTTAAGTGAAATAAAACACACGTCACATACCCTTTACCATCGTCACCATTTTAAGTGCACGTTTCTGAGGCATCAGATCTATTCACTTTCTCGTGGAGCCATCACCACCACGCCTAGAACTTTTCATCTTGCAAAACCAACATTCCACAACCATGAAAGTCTCACTCCCCATCCCCTCACACTGGCCCTGGCACCGATGTCCCCTTCAGTCCCTGAGTTGTGGACTCCAGGGCCCCCACTGGAGCACAATCCTGCAGTGTTTGCTGACGGGTCATTTTGGAAGAGCTGACTTTCAGTCTGAGGCTCTGCCTGTTTGCATCTGAAGAATCTGCATTTAAGGAGGGGATGTATGAGGAAGGGGCGTAGGAGGGACAAAGGTGTCCGGGATGCAGTTGAGTCAGGACCTGATCAGCTGCCTTTTGTGTCCTCTGGTCGCATCTCTTGGTCTGGGCCTCATCTGCATCATCACTGTCCCCGCTGGCACCCCTGGGTGTTGTTGTCTGAGTGAGATTCCCCTGGTGCCCCTGCTCTCCTCCCCTCCTCCTGCTGGTTGGGGAGCGAACTGCTTGCTGGGTGGTCTCTACTCCTGAGGCAAGAAGGACCCTGTAGCATGGACCTGCAGAGTGTGGGTGTGGTCCCCACAGCATGGTGCCCACATAGGACACAACATCGGGGCGTGACAAGTGCTAGGTTGCCTCATCACTGACAGGGAATGTTGCCAAGATCCTGCTCGGGAGGGCGTGGTGTGGGTGGCCTGGGACCCCAGAGGTCCATTAAACCAATAATGGCCCATTCCTATCCTGGAGCTTGGAGAGTGCATCCCCATGGGCTCCAGATTCACCCCTCATCTCAGCCATATCCCTCTGGCCTGTCTTTGAACTCAGGAAAATGAGCTCTCTTGTCTACAACATAGGCCTGGTCCTGTTGGTATTAGGATTCTTTAATTTAGGCGTCCTGGGATAGCAGCCCTTTTTAGGCCTGAGAAGGAACAGCTCAGGAGTGTACAACAATTTCAGATGAAACTAATATTCTATGACTCTCTCTAACTCCGTGGTTGTTGACTTCTATTAGTCATTATTCTCCTGGTTTTAGCCCTGATGTGGGGATTACAGAGGAGCCAACATTTAAATCTTCATAATCTGTGTATTTGTAGCTTCAGTATCATTACTGACCCATCGATTTTATGGTTTGGGAAGAGTTATTGATTTCATGTATCATGTAAAGGATTCACAATGATGATAGAGCAATTAAGATTACAATAATGGCTGATAAATTGTTCACATTTTCTCTACCTGTGCATCTATTATATGTATATGAGTTAGTTTAGTTGTCAATGTTAGAGAAATAATATAGAGAACTAGTTTCAAAAATCACTATTAATGTGTGATGATGAGAATGTAAATGTTCTTCCATAATCGGTGATGTTATATCTTGAGATCCTAGGTGAAATTGATATGCCTTCGTGATATACAGGATTTTAGCCTCTGATTTAAGTTTGACAAAGCTACATCACTTTTTACTTTTCTCTCATTTATTGAGAAAGACATAATTGTTATGGTGTTGGCTTGAAAGTGGTTGAAAAGGACTTGAGACCTTCCTTATTTTATATTTACATAGGTAGGATCTTGAAACATAGGATATGGTGGAGGGCATTTATGTAACAATTCTAGGTTAGGAGTATCAGTTTCTAGTGCTTAGCCTTCTTGTTTAGATGCAAATGCTTTTCAAAGTATGAAGATTATGATTAGCATTACTGCTGCTATTGAGATGAGTGAGCCAAAAGACACAATATTTCATGTTGTGTGTGCCTCCGAGTAGTGAGACTAAAGTAATGACATTCCTGAGAGGCCAGAAAGTGCTGCGGGAAGTCATATTTACTACTACAAATATACGCGTGAAGTGACTTTTTGCTCATGCTGAGTTCACTGTGTAACCTGAGAATAGTGGGAATCCGTGTAGGAAGCCTCCCGTAATAGTGAAGCCCGCTCCCATGGACATTAGATCATGGAAGTGTGCTGCTACATAGTATGTATCCTGGAGGATAGTGTCCGGGGATGAGTTCACTAAGATGATTCCTGTGAAACCTCCTACTGTAAAAAGAAAAACTAAAGCCTAAAACTCATAATATATTGGAGGTCATATAATATTACCTCCGTGAACAGTTGCTAACCAGGGACTTCCCTGGTGGTGCAGTGGTTAAGAATTTGCCTGCCAATGCAGGGGACACGGGTTCGAGCCATCGTGTGGGAATATTCCACCTGCCGTGGAGCAAAAAGCCCATGTGCCACAACTACTGAGCCTGCCCTCTAGAGCGTGAAAGCCATGCTCTGCAATAAAGAAAGCCTTTTCAGTGAAAAGGCAATGCACCGCAGCGTAGAGTCGCTACTGCTCACTGCAACCAGAGAAAGCACACTCCTGTAGGGATAGAAGCAATTATGGTAGCTTTTGCAAAGTATGCTCCTGAGTGGACAGCTCTCCCTATGGTAAATATATGATGGGCCCACAAGAGAAATCCTAAAAAGCCAGTGGGCATGACTCATACTATTCCCAAATAGCTGAAAGGCACCTTTTGTCCTAAATAGTGTGTAATGATGTGTGAATTTATAACAAACCCTGGTAGGCCATGAATACAGACTTCAGGGTGACCAAAGAATCAAAATAGGTGTTGGTATAGGATTCGGCCTCCTCCTGCAGGGTCAGAGAAAGTAGTGTTGAGATTTCTATCTCTTAAGAGTATGGCAATTCTGGCTGCTCGGACTGAGAGTGGTAATTATAGTAATATGGCTATAGTTGGTGAAGATTAAACAAATAATGGTGTTTGGTATTGGGGTATGACTGCTGGTTTTGTATGAAAGACTATAGTAATAAAAGCAATAGCACCAAGAATTGAGGAGACACCTGATAAATGTAAGGAGGAAATGGTTATGTCGACAGAGGCTCCTGCGTGGGCCAGGTTGCAGGCTAGAGCTGAATACACGGTCCACTGGTACCAGAACAAGCTTCTACTATTGGTGATATGAGTAGGAGTAAGAACGATGGGGGAAGTAGTCAAAAATTTACATGGTTTACTCGGGGAAATGCTACCTCAGGTGTGCGAGTTATTAGTGGCCCAAGTGAGTTTTCAAACCCTGCAATATAAGGGGTACAACAATAAAGAAAATTATTACAAATGCAGGGACTGTTATGACCACGTTACAGATTTGTGCATCTCCAAGTAGCGCTCCAGGTTAGCATAGCTCAGCCTGGATTAATATTCTTAAGGTGCTGCCTGCTACTCCAGCTCAAGCACCAAATAGTAATTATAAGATGCCGATATCTTTGTGATTTGTTGAAAATAATCAACAGTGTATGAACAGAGGTAAAATGACTGAGCTAGCATTCGACTGTAAATCTGAAGACAGAGATTGAGCCCTCTTTCTCACAAACCCTGTGGTGAATCAACAAATTGAATTGTAATTTCAGAGAAGCAGCTTCAATTCTGCCAGAGATTTTCCTGCCTTTTTTCTTTTTTTCTTTCTCAAATGAAGAAGAAGCAGATTGAAGCCAGTTGACTAGAGGATTTGCCTGTTAACTAAAGTTTCCTGGGGTTAAAACTCATCAGTCTCGTAAAGATTTGGCTTAACTACAATGTTTGCTTTACATTCAATTGATGTAGGATGAAGTCTTTCAATCCTTATTTTTAGAAATTAAGTAAATTTTACTTGTTTTGGGTTATGAAAGCTCTTGGTCTGAACTAACCTAAATTCCTAGTCCAGCACGGATGGAATGGGTGTTATGTGGAGTAATTGTCTGGGTTTTATGATTAGTAATGATAGGAAGGTTATTTCTTTGAATGTTCAATGTGCTTTGTTTTTGTGTTGTTTCATGAAGGGAATACAGTTAGTGATGTGGAGTATGTTAGCTGCAAGTAGAAATATATGCTGAGCACTGCTGTGATGGCTATTAATGTTGGTAGAATGATGTTGTCATTTTCGTTATCTCTTGGATAAGTATTCATTTGGGTAAAAACCCTGATAGTGATGGACTATGTCCTAATGATACTATAATGGTGAGGAAAAGGATTGTGATGGGAGGTGTTTTACCTCATGTGTGTGATAATGACACTCTTGTAGTCCATGCTCTGGGCATAAATAATAAGAAGAGAGTACTGTTATGATATAAATTAGTATGTTTAGGATTGTTATAATCGGAATATACTTTATAACGGCTGTTATTCATCCTATATGGGCAATTGATGAGGAGGGTTT
Organism: Kogia breviceps; assembly: GCF_026419965.1. Classification (NCBI taxonomy): domain Eukaryota; kingdom Metazoa; phylum Chordata; class Mammalia; order Artiodactyla; family Physeteridae; genus Kogia; species Kogia breviceps. The sequence continues at coordinate 151,791 of NW_026711581.1, forward strand.
AATTTTTTCCAGGTGAGTCTGACTAAATCTCCCTCAGCCTCCAGCTATGATTTATAATATCACTATGATTAATAGTATATTTAGGTTGATGGATGGTGACATGTGGTATAAAAGTGACAGGGGTGCACTTTTGTCATATTAATAGCATCAGGCCTGCTGTTCATGGGACGCCTTGTGTGACGTGAGGCACTCAGAAGTGAAATGGGGAAAGTCCTACTTTTGTGACAAGGGCGATTGTCATGAGGGTGGATGCTGCTGGATGAAAGATTTTTGTTATTCATTGTGTTCCATGACCAGAGTATATTAGATTAATGATACTAGCCATTATAAGTAGTATTGGTGTGGTGGATTGTTTTAGGAAATATTTGTTGGATGCTTCTGTAGCTTATGGGTTTGTGTTTTTTATTAGAATGGGGATACCATTAACCAGTGTGAGCTTCTTATACAATTATATTTCCTGTGATAATGGTCAGTAGAATGATAGTAAAAACAATGAGAGTTTATTAGTACAGGAAGGATCTACGACAACATGTTGGGGGTATGGGCCTGAAGCTTACCTAGTGAACCTTAGTATATAGCATGTGCTGTAATGTGGTAACATGGAGAATATAAAATTCTTAGGAAGAATTCAATTCCAGGAATAAGAGCATTGAAACCTCTATAATTTACTCTATCACAGTAACTCTTTTGTCAGACATATTTCTTAAGTTTGTGGTGGGTTGCCTGGTATGATGACAGGTGGTGAAAACTCTCATATACATCGGGCTAATGTTAGTAGAAAAAAATTTTTATACGAGATGTAGACGTTGATCATATCAAAATTGTGGGTAGGATGCTCAAACTCATAGAAAGGAGATTGTTAGATGTGTTTTAATGATGACTTGGGGTGCATATAATTCTGGCACCTAGGGATTGTCGAATGCTCCTACAAATGGATTGTTGTGGAAATGTTTATTATAAGGAAATTGACATATTGTCTAGCAAGGAAGAGGTGAATGGGCCTGCTACATCTTCTACATTGAAGTCATATACAGGTTTTGATTCTACTTCTGTTGAATCAAGTGAGGCTTCATTGAATTTCTGCTACTGCGGAGATAATAAAATTCTGAGTAGGGGTCAGAAGAAAATAGTCATAGGTGTTCCTGTGTAATAATTACTGTTGAAAGTGTAAATGATCCATTTATCAGTAAGACTGAGAATAGAATAACTGCTACATTACTTCATATGAGATTGTCTATGCTACTGTCCCTAGAGCTCCAGTGAGTGAGTATGGTGAATGTGAAGCTCATCCAGAACTGAGGATGGAATAAATGGCTAGGTGTGATATGGCTAATATAAAGAGTATGCCTACATTTATATTAATTAGTGGCTAAGATATGGGAAGAGGAATTCATGTTGTGAGAGCCAGGGTTAAGGCTAGCATTGGGGCAATAATATATAAATTGATGCTGTTGATGGACATAGTGGGTCTTTAATAAGTAATTTGAATGCCTCAGCAATGGGTTGTAATAATCCATGTGGGCAGATGATTTTTGGCCCTTTCTGGATTTGTATATAGCTTAGGATTTTCCATTTAGTTAATATGAGGAATGCTATGGTGAATTAAATTGGGTAACTTGTGAAAGAGTGTTGATTATAAACATATTCTTAGGAAGAGGACTTGAACCAGTGCAGATAAAAGTTTCAGTTTTACATAATTACCGGGCTCTGCCACCGTAACAAACCCTGCTCTACAGTAGGGTATGTATAAATTAATTGAATGTAGATTATGTCATCATTTAGTTTGAAGACATTGTGTAAAGTAAGCCGTATTGCTCTTGTCCTTTCATACTGGAAGAAATCTGCAATAGACAGAAACCAAGCAGGATGGCTCCAGTCTGAACTCAGATCATGTGAGACTTTAATCATTGAACAAAGAGACAATTAATAGCAGTTATACCATTGAAATGTCGTGATCCAGCATCAAGGTCAAAAACCATATTGCCGATATGAACTCTAGAATACAATTACACTCTTATCCCTAGTAAAACTTGTTCCATTGATCAGTGTTTGAGAAGAACAGGTGATAAAGAATTTTGACTAGCTGGTCTAAATTGTAATCACTCAGAGGTGATTTTATTCTCTAAAAATGAATGGCACACGGGCTCAAGGTGCACCAGCTTCAGTAGTTGTGGCACGCAGGCTCAGTAGTTGTGGCCCACTGGGTTAGTTGCTCCGTTGCACGTGGGATCTTCCCAGACTAGGGATCGAACCCGTGTCCCCTGAATTGGCAGGCGCAGTCTTAACCACTGCATCACCAGGGAAGTCCCAGAATCGCCGTCTCCCTTTTAATACACCTTAAGCCCAAAGAATCCATGGAAGATTGTTACAGATAATAAGAGAATAAAATATTGTAAGGACTATAACAGAAGCATATAGTACACTGTTCATATAGACACATCCCAAGCAGTTACAAAGTATATTATAAAGGAGGCTGCAGTTTGCAAAGAATAACATAAATTATACCCACAAACTCCCAATATTTCCTGAATCGTTGCAATCTGAAACCCTATTGTAGGAAGCAGAACATTCCAGGAGACATTCTACAAATGAAGGACTCTAAATCCTGTGGGTGGATAAGGAATTCTGGAAGGAAGGTGTCCTCACTCAAGGAGTGCATGATCCTATACTTTTATCACATCAGATCCCTGTACAATTCCCATTGATCTCGGTCCAGGCATTCCCAGTCCTCTTGAGAGAAATCTATGGGCACATCCTGGGATGTCAGCAGTCCCTGAAATTAAAAGTACACATGACATGTGGCCACGGGAAGAGTTCATAATGTGACGCAAGAAGAAAAGAGCAAATTAAGAGAACTGGTTTTAATTTAGAAGAGTGTCTTCAATCATCCACTAATATATATATATATATATATATATATACATATATTTTTTTTTCACAAAGTAACTTTCTCTATTTCTAACTACAAAAAAGAGTATGTCATGTGATCCATAAAACCAGTAAAGAGACTATAGTTATCTGGAAAAAAATGATAAAATGGTGGTTTCAACACGGACATATGCATTTTTGAGTGTTTTATTTATATCAAACTGGATAAAATGTGCGTATTTCTCAGACAGAAAAGACATGTCGAGGTAGAAATGTACCTTTCAACTATTCATGGGTCCACAAATACACTGGAGAGAGTGTAAAATTGCAGATTCTGATACAGTAGGGCCGGTGGGCCTGAGTTCTATTTTTTTAACGAGCTCAGTTTTAACTAGTGATGCCACAGTCTCTGATTCATTAACGACAATTGTGAATAGCAGAGACATAATAAGGAAAGGTAAACATTCATAGTTAACTTCTAACTTCAAGTGTGTTATGGATTTCCCACGTTTAATAGGATAGTAAGCACAGCAGCAACCACCATTTGTGAACATTCACTGTAGACCGTGTGTATCTTTCTGACTTTTTGTGTAGGATTGCAGGAAAAAGGCCTGCGCTGTGGCCACAGTGGGCGGGGCCCTCAGGCCGGGCCGCCCCTCCAGGCCCCCCGACGGGGCCCTGAGCTCCTGGCGGCTCCTCCCCCGGCGCCCCGCTCCCTCCCAGGAGGCTTCAGGCAGAGCGGCCCCACCCGCAGCGCCCAGAACGGAGCCCGCGTTTCCTCAGAGCTGGAGCTCCCGGCTCGGGGTCTCTTCCCTCCGCCGTCACGGAGCTGCCCCGGAGCCCAAGGGGAGGGCGGCCTCACTGACGCTGCCGGCTGCGGAGGGGCCCCGGCGGCCGAAGCCGCGACAGTCGTGGGGACGGCGGGCCGGGTAAGTGGGTCTGGTGCCCGGGCGGCCGCGCAAGAGCAGCTTCTGAGGGGAAGGGTTTCGCGGCCACCCGCCGCTGCTGTGCAGAACGAGCGGCCTGGGGTCTGGTCCCGGGGAACTTCGGCGCCTCCTCCCGGCCCTGCCCTCGGCCTGGCTCGCGGGGCCCAGGGGACGTGGGGAGAGGGCGGCTGAACGTCCTGAGGGGACACGGGGCGAGGGAGGCGCAGGGTCCGGCCGCAGCGTCAGCGACCCTCCTCCCGACGGCGGGGATAGCGGCCGAAAGTTCCTCCCGAGGCTTCCAGGCCTCTTGTTCAGCCAAGGCCCTGTGCGCCCCATCCTCCCTGAGCTAAAGCACCCGGGGGGCGGGAGGGGACAGGGCGGGGGGCTGGCGCAGGTGATGGGGGACGGGAAAAGGTGATTGTCAGCTAAGGAGAACCTGCTCTCCCAAGGTGAGCAATGCAGGGCTTTCCTTTGTATGCGAAGATGCTGGAGTCAGGCTCACGAATTCCTTCCTTTGATATGCACCTCAGCTCTCTGGGGCCTGCATCCTGTATTTGCATATCCTGAGTTCCTCAGGGCCTGCCCGCTCACATTGGAGAGGATGACTGTGGCATCTTTTGTTTACTGAGGTGGCAAGAAATATTCCATTTCTCACAGGCTTGAGGGGCAGACAGTGAAGAAGCGTCGGAGAGTCTCACTTGGCATGTACTTTGGTTTACATATAGATAATAGTTATACTTACTTAACTGTGCTAATAGAGAGAGGCTCTGGAGTACAATCAACTTGTACTACTGCCCTCTATGTATTAATTTCATCAATATCATAAGATAAATGCCTGTAGAATTGACTTAATCCAGTTAAATAGCATAATGATTTTTAAAGGAAACATAATAGAAATATAACAACAAAACCTTTACCACTACAGGCTGGGTCTGGAACAAGGTAAATAAATGTTCCATTGTTAAAATATTGAAAGAGTATTCAATAGAAATATCAAGAAAAATGACAAATAATAAGGGCAGCAGAATGTTGAAATGTTCTATCTTTATCATTAAAGTGGCAGAAAATCATTTATGAGCAGGCACTGGGGCAGAAGATGCCTGATTTTATATCTTTGTCATAGTTGTGCAGTTGTTTCAACAAGTAACTTAAAGACACAATGGAAAAGCCAGGAGGTTTGTGCCTGAGATCATGTTGATGTGAAACCCGGGATGGCCGCCTTGTGCCAGGTGTGTTAAGTTTACCTCGCAGGTAGACCTCAGAGCTCCTGAGAAACAAGGTCTGGAATTTTCCTGCTGGGTGCCCCTTAGGTTCTGTGACTTGATTGATTGTGAGTCATGTTGGGAGAAAGACCTGATCACAGGAAGAGGGTGGGAATAGAGTGATTTGAGGAGCAGCTGACAACATTCATCACAGCTCATTGCCTGAATGAATTTTAAAGAAACAGGAAAACAAATGATTCTTATGGAATCAGAGAATGTGAGGGCTGGACAATCCCAGGAAATGAGGAACACCCATCCCGTTTTCCAGATGAGAAAACAGAGGCCCAGCAAGTTGAATCCCTCAGCCAAGTTGCACCCGTCTTTCCTCCCCACTACATGGTTTGTGTAAGCAGGACTCTTCCTGTCTTGATCACTGCTGAACCCCGAAAAGGGCCACGCATCTAGTAGCTGCTCCAAAATTTTTGATTGACTGTATGAACAATGCTATTTCTTTCTTTCTCACTCTTATTCAGGATTGTGCCAAGAACTCCCCAGGTTGCAATGTAATTCGATAAATGTCAATATGAATTGAGTTTTGTTGTGATGAGGACTTAGGCTTTAAGGTAACAGACTTGGTTCAGATCCTGGTTCTGCCACTCAATAGCTGTTTGGCTTCGGGAAAATTACCAAACCTCTCTGAGATTATTTCCTCCTTTGTAAAAGTGGGGATAAAACTATCTGAGCCAGCAGAGCACCTGCATGAGACATGTGCACTAAATGTTGGTCTTTCTCACTCTCCCACGCCATCTCTCTGTTCTTCCCAGAGAAGTTGTACAGAAGGATATAGTACTTTAAAAAAATATTTATTTATTTATTTATTTATTTTTGGCTGCGTTGGGTCTTCTTTGCTATGCATGGGCTTTCTCTAGTTGCAGCAAGCAGGGGTTACTTTTTGTTGCAGTGCGTGGGCTTCTCATTGCAGTGGCTTCTCTTGCTGTGCTTGTGGTGGAGCATCGGCTCTAGGCGTGCGGGCTTCAGTAGTTGTGGCCTGAAGGCTCAGTAGTTGTGGCACATGGGCTTAGCTACTCCGCGGCATGTGAGATCTTCCCTGACCAGGGCTCGAACCCATGTCCCCTGCCTTAGCATGCAGATTATTAACCACTGCGCCACCAGGGAAGTCAGATACAGTACTTTATAAAGAGGGGTTTTAATTTAATTCGGATAGTGTACATTTTTCTCGTAGAAAAGATTATTCCACTATAGAGACATTAGCACGCAATACCACTACAAATGCAGTATTCTATGGGTTAGATATTATCAGTAAATTTTATAAGGAATTGGACAAATGCCAAAACACTAGCAACTGTTGAGTAAGAGGATTCAAATCTGGGGTGCCCCCACCCCAATTTCAAGAGCAGCATGTGATTTTCAAATCCATGTTTCATCTGGTCTTTGTTTCTCATCCATCCTCTGGGTTTGCCTTTGTCAAGAAGGCTCAGATCCTCTGCTTTCACAGCCTCGCGGCTGGCTGTGCCCCAGCTCCCGTCCTGGAACCTCTGCATGCCTGGCTGTGCCTGCTCTCCCTGTGCATCACCAGCTTTGCCTGGGAGCTGCTGCGTCCTGCACTGCTTGCTGTACCCCAGAGTACCTAGACCCTTCTGGTACATGAAGTACACCCTCATACCATGTGTGGGATCAAAGTGAAGTTCCCAACTTTGGAAGTTGCAGGCTTGAGGGGCACACAGTGATTTAAAGTCGGGTCACCTGACTTAAAGGGGGGGGGGTTGATTGTTTTAAAGCCAGGGCAGCTGACTTAAAGTCTGCGTCCCTCAGCTGCAGGACGAGACCAATTTTGGCAGTGCACGGGTTCGCTCCAAGCCAGCACTGCTGTTCAGGAAGAGCTCCAGTAGCGCCTTAGTGCAGGGGGACTTGGTCCGTTGTCTTCCCTTGCCCTCAGAGGGGGGCCACCTGCTCTTCTGGAGGAGAATCAGGGAGGGGGAAGTGCAGAGTCCCGGCTGGAGTTGCGGCACCCCTTGTCTGATGGCAGGGAAAGGGGGGAGGGGCTTTGTGGTGTCCTGGGGCTGGACTCACCAGGTCGACTCAGCCTCTCAATCTCCTAACCTCCCCCTACACACTCCACAAGAGTTTCCAATAATATGTAATTGCGCTTTAGATTCTCGGTCTTCAAACTCATACCCAGGCTCCCGGGTCCCTTGATTCAGCCAATTCCTCTGTGCTCTCTCTTCTATTAGATACAGTCCCAGAGGGAGGGGCCGGGGGATGGGACTGGAGGGACCCCGGCAGCACTGGCCTCAGTCGAGTGCATAGATCCTGGGCCTGTGCTCTCACACATGTGCGAGGACCCTTAAGGCGGAATGGAGGGGGCCAGTTAGAGGCAGTCCTTGCTGCCTCAAGTGAGTATGGATCACCGTCGGGTGGGGAACCCGCTGAGACCTGAGAAGTACTGTTAGGAAGATGCGTTCCTTCCCCGGCTTCAAGGACGTGGGTGGGCTTCATGACTCCAGTTCCCCTCCAGGCCTCCAGGTCCGGCTGCAACCCAGCGCCCTTGCAGACCTGCCTTCCTGTCCCAGAACGTGCCAGGCTCCAGGAAGAATCCAGACTGCAGAGATGGTGCCTGAGCGCTCCAGCTTAAGAAGTGCTGTCCCTGGGGACCCAACAGTGGAGGCAGGAAGGGTGAAAGGAGTAGCGGGGTGGGGTAGAGAGGGGTGGCTGCTCTGGGAGACGTTGAGAGAGAAATATCGCCCCTACACCCCCTGCAACTGACCCACTGATGCCATAGGATCTCAGGGCCCTTTAGTCAGAGATGCCTCTGCTTCTTTACTCCTATGTTCAAAACTATGCAAAACCAACTCTTCATCCTCTTGCTGCCTTGCCAGGACTTTTACAGCCCTGTTATTTTGAAGCACTCATTCCCTAAACTGCAGTTTGGAGCTGCCCCAGCTACTTAAAAGTGTTCTCCTTAAACTGAGACTAAATCCTACTCTTTTGGAAAAACGACCTTCACTTCAGAGAAGATCGTCTTTTCTGCCCATTCCCTCCTTCTACTGCCCTCTTAAAAACCCCTGTGCTTAAAGAGCTTGGTGATTTATTTTTTGCTTGATGTCAAAAAGAAACCTTCCCCATGCACCCCAAAAATCTTTCCTGGAAAATAGGTATTTCAAAACCATGACAGTGTTTTGCAGTTAGTATACACTGGGTAGACTGCCTAGCAATCCCTCCAAGTGGCAGAGGTGAGCAACACCTTTACTTATTTGATTGGATGCCCTTCAAATTGAGGAAGGTCCCATTCTTATGGGACCTGAGCCCTGGATGGCTGTGGCTGTGATTAGATAATTACTGGTGATTTTATTTCCCTTACTGAGCTGCTGCTTCTAGGTTACATTCATTTTGTTACCTGTCCATTTTTAAAGAAAGACTGACGACAAAGTCACTGTCATAGGTCAGGAGCCTGAGCTCAGGGTTGGTCAAAGGTACTCACAGGGAGAAAGGTGGATAAAAATAGGTGGGTAAATGAGGAGGGTTGGCAAGTACAGCCAGGACACCCGTGTTCACCGTGCGTACTAATAAAGGCCCGAATCTCCTCATTTATCTCCCGTGGGAAGTTCTGATGGTTCACAGGATCAAACTCAAATCATATTTAAACTAGGGCATATTCCTGAGCATAAAAGGAAGTATCCATCCTTAGCAGGAGTCGCTGCAGAGGAATAAAGACGTAGAGAACGGACTTGAGGACACAGGGAGGGGGAAGGGTAAGCTGGAATGAAGTGAGAGAGTGGCATGGACATATATACACTAGCAAAGGTGAAGTGGATAGCTAGTGGAAAGCAGCTGCCTATAGCACAGGGGGATCAGCTCGGTGCTTTGTGACCACCTAGAGGGGTGGGATAGGGAGGGTGGGAGGGAGACACAAGAGGGCGGGGATATGGCGATATATGTATACGAATAGCTGATTCACTTTGTTATACAGCAGAAGCTAACACAACATGGTAAAGCAATTGTACTCCAATAAGGATGTTAACAACAACAACAACAAAACCCCCAAAACTAAGTCAATCACGCCAACGGAGACATTGTATATGCTTACAGTTCAAGAAATCCACAAGAGAATCCTTTATTCCGTATCCAATGAATGGTCCATTCGAAAAGAAAAAAAAACACTTTCTAAAATGTTGCTTTTCCATTTATTGTTCAGAACATTTTTATACCTCTTCATTTCTTACTGTTCAAAGCCAAGTCACCTGAGTTACAGGGAAGCAGCTGATTGATTTAAAGTTGGGTCATGTGATTTAAAAACCAGTGGCAGTTGATTGATTTAAATCCCAGTCATATGACATGAGGAGAGGGTGCTAAAAACTGTTTTTTCATCTCTGGCTCAGAAGATCATATTTACCTTGGTTTTTCTTATGATTTAGAAAACTTGAGCTGTCTCTCCTTGGAATCATCAGGAGAAAAATATAGTATTTCAGGTTCATTCTTGAAATCAACTTCTCACTGTTAAGGTGTATTGACTAAAAGATCTTCCTTCTTCAAGAGATTCCATACCTCTGTAGGACACTTCAATTGTAATTGGAGAAAAAAGAAGAATGAAATCAGGCCAGCAGCTGCAGGAGGCCAAGGCAGCCCCCAGGACTAGGGAAGGGGGAGGAGGAAGGGCTGAGAGTTGCCATTAGAGCAGACAACCTCCAGAGGGCGCTGAAGCACCGGCACAGCCCACCTGCCACTTCCAGTTCGGCACTCCAGGGGCAGATTTGGGCTTGGAGATGGGGTTGCTGTAACCCCAAGGAGCTGAGCAGAGAGGAGGAGTTGATTAATAGTCTCCTCTGACCCTCTGGCCAAAATTGCCTGGCTTCACAGGGGGGACAAAGTTTCGCTTTCAGCAACTGATGGGGCACTTCCAGGCTGCTCGGGTTGGCAGTGGCCCGACAGCCTGACAGGCTGACTGCGGTGTGACCGCCCTTTGTTTCTCCAGAATGTGTACATCAGGAAGTGCACGGTTGTGGGAGCCTATTCACCGCCACCCCCCCGCAAGGGGGATGGCACTTTCCCTGGCTGTACCCTATGATCACCAGGTACTTGAAATGAATGTAAGAGTTTTGACTTCAAGGAAAAGCTCACATAACTGCTTCTGCCTCATCATGTGTGGGATTTACTCTAATGGAAGGACATTATAAAGAACAGGTAGAAAACTCACCCGTTGGTCTCCTTGTAGGAGTTTATTTTGCATGAATCCCTCCTACATGAGTAGATAGCAGAGGTTTATTTTTGTTCCCGTGTGTGTGTAGTTGTGGCAGAAGTTGTAGGTATGGTGATTTGAAGCCCTCAAAGAAATATTCTCAGAACTCTCAAGACTTCTCTTGATTGGAACCGAAAGAGACCTGGAAAAGGAGGAAAAGAAAAGGAGGAGGGAGAACGAATGGCTGTTTCTCAGTAAATTCACCTTCCTGGTTGATTGTTCTGTCTTCTTGTTTCTTTTCACTTCTATGTATGTCTAATGGAATAATGCAGAAAGGCTGATTTTATGCTTTAAAAGATTTTACATCACAAAGAAACTAGAAGTGGCTAACAGAACTTATTCAAATCAATTTGACATGGAGACTTTGATATTAAATTTGTATACTAAAATGGGTTAATCCAAATTTTCTCTTTCTTTTAGAGTGAATATTTGTAAAATATTTTTGTAGATAATAATTTACCCTAGATATACAAAATTGTGAGAATGGGTACCATTTTTCACCACTTAAATGATTTCTTTTCTTTCTTTTATTTTTTATTTATTTTTATTTATTTATTATTATTTTTTTGCGGTACATGGGCCTCTCACCATTGTGGCCTCTCCCGTTGCGGAGCACAGGCTCCAGACGCGCAGGTTCAGCGGCCATGGCTCATGGGCCCAGCCGCTCCGCAGCACGTGGGATCCTCCCGGACCGGGATACGAACCCATGTCCTCTGCATGAGCAGGTGGATGCTCAACCACTGCGCCACCAGGGAAGCCCATGATTTCTTTTAAATAAATAGATTATACACTTCAAATGCCAATGTTGTGTCTTACATGTTGTTTTTTAATTCCTTGATTTTCAAAACTTGTGTTTATTTAATTGATTTCTATCTAATAATCTGTCTCCCTTTTATTGTTCCTTACTTTATATTTTATTGATCTATAGTTAATATACATTATTATATTAGTTTCAGAGGTACAACATAGCGATTCATAAAAGTTTAGGTTCTTCTCCACTTATACTTACTATAAAAGAGTGGCTATATTCCCCATGCTATACAGTACATCACTGTAGATGATTGATTATATACCTAGTGATTATACCTCCAAATCTGCTACCACTCTTTTGCTCCTCCACCCTATCTCTCCCTGCTGGTAACCACTAGTCTGTTCTTTAACCTGTGAGGCTGTTTTTTCTTGTTCTTGTTGTTGTATTCAATTTTTTAGATGCCATGCTTGTTTTCTCTGTGGCCTATTTTACTAAGCATAATAGCCTCCAAATCCATCCATGTTCTTGCAAATGGCAAAATTTCATTTTTTGCTGAAGTCATCATAAAAAATCTGTTTTATCCCCTAACCTAGTGATGAACACTTAGTTTGACTGAAGTCATCATAAAAAATCTGTTTTATCCCCTAACCTAGTGATGAACACTGAGTTTGACTCTGTCTCTTGGCTATGGCAAACAACACTGTTACGAATATTGATGTGCAGTTATTTTTTTGAAATAGTGTTTTTGTTTTCTTCTGATATACCCAAGAGTGAAATTGTTGGATATTATGGTAGTTCTCTTTTTAGTTTTTTGTGGAACCTCCATTCTGCTTTCCACAGTAGCTGCACTACTTCACCTCCACATCAAGAGTGTACATGTGTTTCCCTTTCTCCACATCCTCACTAACCTTTGTTATTTGTGATCTTTTTGATGACAGCCATTCTGACAAAACTGAGGTGATATATCTCAGTTTTGATTTGCATTTTACTGCCAATTAGCTATGTTTAGCATCTTTGTGAGTTCTGTCTGTCTATCTGTATTTTTTCCTTGGAAAAATGTCTATTTAGGTCTTCTCATTTTTTAAAAAAGATTTTGGGTATTTTTTTGATATTGAGTTGTATGTGCCATTTCTGTAGTTTAGATATGAACTCTTGCTTGGTCATCTTTTTGATGTTCACGTCTTATCATGTGCAAATATTGTCACTACTTCAGCAGCTTGTCTTTTCATTTTGTCTTTGGTTTCCTTTGCTATTCAAAATCTTTTAAGTTTAGTGAAGTCCCACTTGTTTATTTTTGCTTTTGTTTCATTTGCCTTAGTAGACTGAACCTAAAACTGTTGCTATCATTTATGTTCAAGAATGTTCTATATTTTCCTCTAGGGGTTTTATGGTTTCTGGTCCTACGTTTAGGTCTTTATTCAGTTTTGCATTTATTTTATATATGGTGTGCTAAAATAATCTAATTTTATTCTTTTCCATGTAGCTGACCAGTTTTCCCAGTACCCCTTATTGAAAAGACGTGTTTTCTCCATATTTCCTGCTTCATCATAAATCAATTAAATAGAAGTGTGTGGGCTTATTTCTGGGATATCTATTCTATTCCGGTGATCTTTGTGTCTGTTTTTGCTCCGGTACGATTCTCTTTGATTACTGTCGCTTTGCAGTCTAATCTGAAGTCAAGGTGTGTGATGCCTCCAGCTCTGTTCTTTCTCAAGATTGTTTGGCTATTTGGGGTCTTTGTGTTTCTATACAAATTTTCAAATTACTTTTTCAAGTTCTGTGAAAATGCTTTGGTATTCTGATAGGGATTGCATTAAATCTGTAGGTTGTCTTTGGTAGTAAGTTTATTTTCACAGTATTAATTCTGCCATCCACACACATGCTATATTCTCCCCATCTTTTTCTGTTGCCTTCAACTTCTTTCACCAACGGCTGATAGATTTCTGAGTACATGTCTTTTACTGCTTAGGTGTGTTTGTTCCTAGGTATCTTATTCTTTTTGGTGTGATTGCATATGGTATTGTTTTCTTAATTTTTTTCTTTCTGACAGCTTTGAGTTTTGTTTTCTTCTTCTTTTTCTAATTCCTTCAGGTGTAATGTTAGGTTGTTTATTTGATGTTTTTCTTGTTTCCTAACAATAAGCTTGTATCACTATAACTTCTCCCTGTGAACTGCGTTGGCTGTGTCCCATAGATTTTGGATCATTGTGTGTTCATTTTCATCTGTCTTGGGTATTTTTAGAATCCCTCTTTAATTTTTTCAGTGTTCCTTTCTTCTCCTTTTATTCTCTTCATCTGTGATGTGAGGACTATCTTTAATGTTATGTTTGGATTTCTTTCAGTTTTTTTAAATGTGTGTGTGTGTGTGTGTGTGTGTGTGTGTGCGTGCGCGTGTGTGTGATTATTGAAGTTGCTGAGCTCTTAATTTCACGTGGACACTAACAACCCTGCACTGTTACTCTGCTCCACCACAGTTACTGAATTGGACCTTATATTTTACATCTACTTGTCTTGTGTGTCCCTTACCTTCTTATTGTGAATATAGATGATTTTATTAGTATTTTCTTTCATCCTTCCTATTAGCTGTGTTCATGGTTGATTTACTACCTGTGTTGAATATTTGCCTTATCCAATGAGGTTTTTCCTTTAGTAAGTTTCCTTTCCTAATTTTTATGTTTCAGTCGTGGCCTTTTCTTTTTCACTTAGAAAAGCCCCTTTCAGATTTCTCATCCCGCTGGTTTGACGATGCTGAGCTCTTTTAGTTTTGTTTCTCTGTAAAACTTGAGATCTCACCACCAAATCTGAAGGAGAGCCTTGCTGGGTAGAGTATTTTTGGTTATAGGCTTTTCCCTTTCACGACTTTAAATATACCATGCCACTCCCTTCTGGCATGCAGAGGTTATCCTGAAAAGTCAGCTGATAACTTGATGCAAGTTCCCATGTTTGTAACTTGTTGCTTTTCCTTTGCTCCTTTTACTAGTGTCTTTTTCTCTTTATTTTGTTGCCAGATTAATGACAATGAGTCTTGGTGTGGTCCTCCTTGGCTTGATCCTGTTTGGGCCTTACTGTGTTTACTGGACTTGGATGTCTGTTTTCTTTCCCAGGTTATGGAACTTTTCAGCTCTTATGTCTTCAGGTATGTTCTACATTGCTTTCTCGTACCTTTTTGCTTCTGGGACCAGTATGATGCAAATATTAGTACACTTGATGTTGTGTCACACGTCTGTTCAACTTTCCTCATTGCATTTTAATCTATTGTTTTCCCGTTCATCCTCAGTGACCGCCCGTGCTCTGTCCTTCCGTTTTCGGATGCATTCCTCTGTATCATTTAGTCTACAGTAGTTTCCTTTTAGTGTATTTTTCATTTCAGTTACTGTATTCCTAATCTCTGTTTTGTTGTTCTTTAATGGTCTAACTCTTTCTAAAAACATTCTAACTTCTTGCTCTGGATGTCCATTCTTCTGAGTTTTTTGATCATCTTTACAGTCATTACCTTGAACTCTTTGTTGAGGAGATTGGCTCTCTCCACTTCACTTAGATCTTCTTCTGAGTTCTTATCTTGTTCCTTCATTTGGATCGTGTTTCTGTATCACCTCATTTTTCTTAACTTGCTGTTTTTATTGCTCTGTATGTAGTAAGTTCATTTCGTTTCCTGACCTTGGAGAAGTGGCTTTTTGTAGGAGAGGTCTTATGTGTCCCAGCAACCCACTGTCCCCTGGTCACTAGAACTATATGTTCTAGGTGTACCCCCTATGTGGGCTGCTTGGGCTCTTCTGTTGTGGTGGGCTGACTACTGTGGATGGTCTGGTAGGCTTGGCTGCCCCCAGAGTGCTTGTTTGCCAGACCCTGCCTTGTGTGGAGGCTGTCTGTGCTACTTGCTGAGGCTAAATCGTGAGGCAGCTCGCTGAAAAACTCTGGGAGACACCAAATCTAGTGCTGGTTCACTTCTGGGTAGAATTGCAGTGCAGGTGGTATCAGGGCTAGTGCCCAGTCCCTGGTCCTGGGGCTATGCTGGCGACTGGGAGGAAGACCCAGGTCCCGAGTTCTGGCTGCAGGCCCCAGGAGTCGCAGAGTTGGTGTTGGATCACTGTCCCTGACACAGCTCTCTGCAGGGTCTGGGCTGTCCCTAGTCTTGTGTTGGCATTCTGACGGGCAGGGTCAGGACCCAGCTGAGCCCGTGGTTGCTTCTGGCCTGCAAGGGAGTGTTCTGGTCACACAGGCTGCTGGGCTGTGGTATTCCTGGGGCCGGTGTGTACCTGTTGGTGTACGAGGCCGATCCCACTGCTGGAGCAGGTTTGCGGTTGTGTAGGTCAAAGCTCCATCCAGTCCCTGGGCAGTAATCACCTGCCGACAGTGAGGCTGATTCCAAGGCCAGAGGAGGCTCACTGGTCAGAGGGGTCAGGGACTCTGGGGCTGGCGCCTGTCCACTGAGGTCTGGAGGCTGGTCCTTGGGCTTTTGGTGGCTGGGCCCATGTCCAGGGGCAGCTGTGCACTGAGGGTCTGAAGGCATCGTGTTCGCTGGTGGATGTGGCTATGCGCCTGCTCAGTTAGTTGCTTGGCCTGCAGCCCCCTAGTGCTTGTGTGTATAGTGTGGTGGAAATGGGTAAGGCTAGGTCCTGAGGCTAAATAGATAGAGGGAGGATTCTGAAATTTTGCTTGCTGGTGCCAGTGGCCGCGAGGTAGAATGAGCTCCCCCAGATGGCTGCTGCCAGTGTCCATGTCCCTGAGGCTGTGCTGTAAATGCCTCTTGCGTCTCTGGGAGACTCTCTAAGATCAGGGGGTAGGTGTAACGCAGGATCCTTGCAAATGACTGCTTCTGTTCTGATTCTCGGATCACGTGGGATTTTGTGAGCATCTTCTAAGAGTGGAATCTCTATTTCCCACAACCCTCTGGCTCTCTGGAAAATAAGCACTACTGGTGTTCAAAGCCCAACTTTCTAGGAACTCTTCTTCCCAGCACAGGATCCCTGGGCTCTCTGGGAGCCCCTCAGAAATTGTAATTATTCTCCCATGTGTGGGCCACCCCCAGGTGGTGTGGGTCTTGATGCTATTGAGATGTTGCCCTGTCCTTCCTGCCTTGCCGAGGGGCCTCTTATGTCTTTAGCTGTAAAACATCTTTCATGGTGAGTCCCGCTCTTTTCTTCAGTTGCTGCTCTGTAAACAATTGTGACTTTGGTGTGCGTCTGAGAGGCATCCAGCTCTGAGTTTCTGAATGCTACCATCTTGGACAGTCTCTCCACTTCATTCTTAAATCATATTATTTAATTTTTCTTAGTATCTTGTTTGATTCGTGACAGTTTGAAATTTATTATCACTCATGTTTACTTCGCCTGTTTTAAAAAATGGAATAGTGCATTCATTCAGTTTGAAATGAAGGTAGTGACCTGTGAATTTCCATACCTCAAAACTCAAGGATAGGACAAAAGCCTTTTCTACCTGTGTTACCCTCAAACTGTGCACCCCAGCCCAGCCTGGGGATTAACCTCTTGTACCCATGCTCACCTTCTGCTTTTGGACCGTAAACCATCACTGCATCTGTATGTGTGTTGACAACGTGAACTCTAGTCTTTCCAGTTTTTGTGTTTTGTTTTTTTGGTTTAGGGAATGGTCCTACTATGAATGTACATTTACTGGTCTGCTGAAGTTCATATATAAACCTGTCAAACACACATTACCAGAATTGGAATTGCTTGTATATACACTTTGCTAAATTTTAGAGACAATGCTAGAACAGAAGTAAATTGTATTTCAGGTCCCACAATATTCTCACACCATGAAAACCCTTCCCTTTTTCATATATCTGTGTGTAGTTTATCTTTATACCCATACTATATTTCCCAGAGATGGGTAAGTGTTATGTTTCTTGCCAGCACATTTACCGTATTGTTCAAAGTGAGGTGTTTACTGGTTTTAGCATGATCATATTTCCATGAACTCGCAAATACAAGATCTTCTCTCACACTGTCTTTTACTTCCTGCTGTTTTATATTGCCCTCCTAATTCTCAGTCCTGGTCTTTCTTTATGTTCTTCATCAACCTGGATAGGTTATACTATTTTCTCCTCTATTCAAGACCAACAGAATAGAATAGAACACCTAGAAATAAACCCTGATATATGGCCAAATGATTTTTGACAAGTTGCCAGACTTTTCAAAGTAAAAAGGATAGTATTTTCAACAAATGGTGCTGAGAAGTCTTGTTGTCAACGTGCAAAATAAGGAAGATGGACCCCTTACCTAACATCATATGCAAAAAATAATGAAAACGTATCAAGAAACTAAATATAAGACCTAATAAACTAAACAGTCTTAGAAGAAGACACAAGACAAGAGCTTCATGACATTGGATTTGGCAGTGTCTTCCTCAGTATGAAATGAAGGAACAACAAATGTACAGCTAACAAAAAATAAACAATTTGCAGTACATAATTAAAAAATAATGTGTATGAAAGAAATGTAAACAGAATAAAATGGCAACCCACAGATGGGAGAAAATATTTGAAAGCCATCTATCTGACAAGAGATTTCTCTTCAGAATATACCAAGAACTTCTACAACTCAACAAAAAGCAAACACCCTGATTCAAAAATGGATAAAAGACTTGAATAGATGGTTCTTCAAAAAGATGTACAAACGACTAAGCACTTGAATAGATGCTCCATATCACTAAATGCGTGTTTATATATTTGTGTGCATGCATACACACACAAGCACACACACACACATACACAAGCAGAAAACAAGTATTGGTGAGGAAGTGAGGGAGTAGGAAGCATTGTGATGTGTCAGAGGGAATGTAGAATGATACAGCTGCTTTGCAAAAGAGTGTGGCAGTTTTTCAGATATTGAAAAATAGAATTACTCCATGATCCAGGAATCTTACTCTGAGGTATACCCAAAGGAACTGAAATCAGGGTCTTAAATATTTGTACTCTAGTGTTTAGAGCAGTAATAATCAGAGTAACTAAAATATGAGAGCAACCTACGTGTTCATTCACTGGTTCCTGGATAAGCAAAGTGTGGTATACTCATAGAATACAATATTATTCAGTGTGAAGAAGGAAAAGATCTAGGAATGTGCTACAACATGGATGAATCTTGAGGACATTTAGCTTCCAAAAATGCCACTTTTGTGACTTTTAGTGAGTCATAACAATACAACTACTTATTTCAATTATATGGGGTACTTAGTGTAGTCAAAACCATAGATCTGGGAGGGTAATGATGCTTTTCATGTGTTTATGGAACAAAAAGGAAAGTTAGGTTTAAAAGATATAGAGTTACAGTTTTAAAACGTAGAAAAGAATTAGAAAGATAAATGGCGATGTTGATCGCCCGATAATATGAATGTATTTAATATTACTGAACGCTGCACTTTATAATAATTAACATGTTATATTTTATGTTATTTGATTTTACCAACATACAAAATTGGGAAAGAATGTAATACGAGGGAAGGGAGTGGACCTGGGATACAGCAGACAGTAATCAGATGGGCGAGACACTGCATACGTTGAAGGAGAAGAGCTGAGAGTCTTCATTACTCTGAGGGTGTATTAAATAGATATGTGTGGGTGTACTGCTATCCCCCGTGGGTTATCTTAAAGAGTCTTTAATAAAGTCCATAAGGCTTGCTGAGGCTTTTTTAAAAACTGGATAACCTAGGAGATAATTAAAGGGTGGTACTTAAGTCTATGTCTAGGTTGACAGATTTTGCAGGGAACACGAACCCGAGAACAGTGGAAGTCCTGAGAGTGTAAGTACATGGAAATTAGAAAAAAAATAAAGGGAATTAGGAAAACTTTGGACTTGGAAGGTCATGTATTAATGAGTCAGACCTGAGGTCTCTAAGGAGTTATATACACAGTTGCTATTTGGATTACTTGTTGATAAAGACCAGTGGAAAAACTAGAGTCGTTTCCAAGTGTAGGTAAGATATACTGAGAGGATGGAGGTGGAAAGTAGGGAGGCCCAGAGAAAAGTGGGAAGGTCATATTGGGCTACGGTGGTGGTAATATCCAGCAGAACAGATGCTAGGGGAGAGTATGGATTCATCTTTCTTCTTTCGATTCCCCACCTCATCCTTAATAATTCTTTGGGACTGTTTCATTGCTCTGTGACGCAGGTACAGAATTCGCGTGAGGAGACTACACCCTCAGTGTCCAGCTGTCTGAGGCCTCAGTGTGCTTCAAGTGATGGAGAACTCTTTCTTCTTTATGAGAAGAGTTAGTACCTCGTAGCTAAACTTAGGCTGGAGCTTATGCAATATTGATTCCGTTTTATATATACTGTTGGCATAAAGGTTCCTCCTCCTCTTTTCTTGACCATTCTGAAATGAATCTATATTTCTCAATATTTGGGTATATCAGATAAATACATTAAGGAAAGGAATCTTATATATTGCTCCCTGCATAGTTTGCTCTTTCTTGTTTCTCCTTTACCTTTACTAAATTAGCACAGGGAGAGACCTTGAAATGTTCTAATCAGGAGAGGTTAGAACATCATATTTCTAGAGAGGTTGGTTGGACAGAGCAGGGGTCCCAGTGAAAATCAAAGCTTCTGTTTCTACTTGGAAGTGTACCTGTATAGAGTAGAGGGCTCCAGGAAATATCCTGGAATATTCCAATGTCCCTGCAGGAGATCATTAAGCGAGGCAGGATGTGGTAGCAGATCAGGGTCCTATGACATGTTTGTCAGTCATCTGATGTGAGATTCTCAGAGCCAATCCCATATGGTAGGGCTGACTGCAGAGTGAGGCAGCACCTGTGAAAACCTTTGATCGCATGTTAAAGATGAAGCTCTGATTCTGGGGAGAATTCTGTTGCCTGACTGAATGTCACTCTTCGGTGGGGATGAGATTCTGTGCTTTTCTTCTCTTGATGACCACTGACTGAAAATCTTTAGAGGATCATGTCTAGAAAGCATTCTTGATTTAATTTCTTAAAGAAGAAAACATAGAAAACATTTTTATCCACTTCCAAATTGAGGATCAAGGGGAATGACATCAGCGAAAACGTCAGAGTCGGGAGCTCTGGCTTGTGTCCATCGCCAGAAACACGGACATACGTGGTCAAACCTGTCAGAATGATCTTTTCAACACATGTCAGTTTTCTTTTCTTTTCACCCTGTAGATTTATCTTTCATTGAAACTTAACTTACTACAGGATGTGGAGAATAAACAGGAAAGGTGAAACTGTATTTCCTGATGAACGAATCAGTAAGTCACATTAGCTGTTCTGAGCTATGTCTTACCCACCGTGACTGTAATTAAAACAAACAAACACTTTTTTTTTTGTTAAGTCAGTTCTGACATTTCCTCGTTAAAGACGAGGTAACAGATACGGACTTAGATCTCCCAGAATTGAGCAAACTTTTGATTGTACCTGTGCTGAATATATGAGCATGACCTGCTATAAATCTTCATGATACTGATTGCCACAACTGACAAATTCCCTTTTTCCACTCCTGATATGTTGCATGTAAGGAATGCACAGGTCACTAACCCCAGCTGGTCACAGGTAAACTCTGCCACATGGATTACTGCATGTTTTCCTGCCGGAAGACTACACATTCTTTTTTTTTTTTTTTTTGGTGGTACGCGGGCCTCTCACTGCTGTGGCCTCTCCCGTTGCGGAGCACAGGCTCCGGACGCACGTGCCCAGCGGCCATGGCTCACGGGCCCAGCCGCTCCGCGGCATGTGGGATCTTCTCGGACCGGGGCACGAACCCGTGCCCCCTGCATCCGCAGGCAGATTCTCAACCACTGCGCCACCAGGGAAGCCCGACTACACATTCTTGAGTATCATGCCTGCAGAGTATCAGGACTCTTCTTTTTTCTGGATAATTTTATGAGAAAAATATAAATTGTATTTGCATATTCTTCATGTTTTTATTTATCAATTCTCTTTCAAGTCCTAAGTGCAGATATTAAAATGATTTCCAAGAGGGTGGTAAATAAGACAGCTACGTATATGCTCCAAAATTAGCAATAAAGCATAATACAATTGTAAATGCATTAATGTGTGATTAATATGTAGATATTTATGTAAAAGCAATTTTAGTAATGCTTTGTGGAGAGCTTCAGAATCTAGGTATTAAAATAAAAGAAGAAGGAGTTCTTGAAACTCTCAGGGAATTATAGAGAATTCTTTGTGTCTATAAATATCAACCTGAAATAATGCATATTCTCAGAAATAAACTAAGCATAAAATTGTAGGAAGAAACTTCATGAAATGAAAGAGCGTGTGCTGGCCATACAAGAAAAATAATATTCTCAGAGAATAATGAACAGTGTGGAGTTCAGCAGAAGGGTAATACAGACTCAGGCAGTAAATCTTTGGAGACCCTAATTATGAGTTCCTGATATTTCATCTTTGGAGAGACAGTAGTCAGTCATTTGAAATATGATGTTATAAGATGACGTTAACATACTTAAATACTTTCGTTTAGAAATGACCACTTAGAACCAGAATAAATGAAAGAGATCACAAAAGTATGTTTTTGTTGATTTTTAAAGACCTCAGGTGAGTGCTGATAATTTAAAAATCCATGATGTCTTTCACTGCAAAGTAAAGAAACTGTTAGAGTGGAGCGATGACTGGACTGGATGTCAATATTCTGACATCGGCTGAGTGTGATTCGTGTTTGGTAATTGCAGTCATTGTTGCTTTTGTTGTGGTCATCCATTTACAATGCTTGGTGTCAGTTGATTTATCTGTTGTAAAAATAAAATACAGTCTGTGTGTGTAAAAAAACATACGTGATGTCTTGATAAAGTTGTATGGAATTTGAGATCCAGAAAAAAGCATTTATTTTCTGTAATGCTAGGATGCTAATTGGACATTTTTGCAAGAAAGGGATTTCAGGATGCAAAAATCTCATGTCTCTAAGGTGGGAAGTCAGTTCATTGTGGAACATTCTATTAAACTTGTGTGAGTGGAGAAATAATCCTTTGCAAGGAAGAGGTCTCGATTCCCTTTTTAATAGTTAGTGGTTTATAGTATACCGAATGAGGAAAATGGCTATTTCTGAACTTTAGAAAAAAAGAATATAGTTTTTCTGCGTTTATATTGAGAAGCTGATGTAGAATATCCAAAATTCTTTATTTTGAAAAACAATGTAATTAATTTGACATAATTCATATATATTGAACCTGTGGTACACACACACAATAAAACTTACATTCAAAAAATGTTTTGCACTTAAGAAATATTTTCTAGTGTAGTCAATTTACAATGTTGTGGGTTTTTTAATACATGTTTATTGGAGTATAATTGCTTTCTAACACTGTATTACTTTGTGCTTTACAACAAAGTGAATCACCTATAGGTATACGTATATTCCCCTTATCCCCCCTCTTGAGCCTCCCTCCACCCTCCCTATCCCACCCCTCTGGGGGTCATAAAGCACCGAGCTGATCTCCCTGGCTATGTGGCCGCTTACCACTAGCTCTTTTACATTTGGTAATGTATATATGTCAGTGCTACTCTCTCACTACGTCCCTGTCTCCCCTTCCACCCTGTGTCCTTAAGTCCGTTCTCTACATCTGTGCCTCTAGTCCTGTCCTATCACTAGGTTCGTCAGTACCATTTTTCTACATTCCATATATATGTGTTCATGTATGGTATTTGCTTTTCTCTTTCTAACTTACTTCACTCTGTATGACAGACTCTAGGTCCAACGACCTCACTACAAATAACTAAATTTTGTTCCTTTTTATGGCTGAGTAATATTCCATTATATATATGGGCTACATCTTCTTTATATATTCATCCATCAGTGGACATTTAGGTTGCTTCTATATCCTGGCTATTGTAAACAGTGCTACAGTGAACATTGTGGTACATGTATCTTTTTTTTTTTTTTTGTGGTACGCGGGCCTCTCACTGTTGTGGCCTCTCCCATTGCAGAGCGCAGGCTCCGGACGCGCAGGCTCAGCGGCCATGGCTCACGGGCCCAGCCGCTCTGCGGCATGTGGGATCTTCCCGGACCGGGGCACGAAGCCGTGTCCCCTGCATCGGCAGGTGGATTCTCAACCACTGCGCCACCAGGGAAGCCCCATGTATCTTCTTGAATTATGGTTTTCTCCAGGTATATGCCCAGTAGTGGGATTGCTGGGTCATATGATAGTTCTATTTTTAGCTTTTAAGGAACCTCCATACTGTTCTCCATAGTGACTGTATCAGTTTACATTCCCACCAACAGTGCAGGAGGGTTCCCTTTTCTCCACCCCTCTGCAGCCTTTATACATTGTTGTATTAATTTCTGTATAATTAATTAATTATAATTAATTATATATACATATAATTAATATATATATTCTTTTCCATTATGGTTTAACACAGGATATTGAATATAGTTTCCTCTGCTATACAGTAGGTCTTTGTGGGTTGTCCATCCTATGTAGAATAGTTTGCTTCTGCTATTCCAAAACTCCCAATCTTTCCTTCGCTCTCTCCTTGGCAACCACAACTCTGTTTTCTGTATCTGTGTGTTTGTTTCTGTTTCACTGACATATTCATTTGTGTCCTGTTTTCGATCCCACATATAAGTGATATTATATGCTACTTGTCTTTCTGTTTCTGACTTACTTCACTTAGTATCATTATCTCTAGGTCCATCCATGTTGCTGCAAATGCCATTATTTCATTCTTTTTATGTCTGAGTAATATCTGTTGTATATGTATGCCACACCTTCTTTATACATTCATTTTTCAATGAGCATTTAGGTTGTTTCCAAGTCTTGGCTATTATAAATAGTGCTGCTATGAACATAGGGTTTCATGTGTCTTTTTGAATTATAGTTTTGTCTGGATATATGTCCACAAGTGAGATTGCTAGATCATATGGCAACTCTCTTTATAGCATTTTTGAGGAACCTCCATACCGTTTTCCATAGTGGGTGCACCTACTTACATGGCCACCAACAGTGTAGAAGGGTTCCTTTTTCTCCATATCCCCTCCAGCATTTGTTAATTGTAGATTTTTTTAATGATGGCCATTCTGATCTGTGTGAAGTGATACCTCATTGTAATTTGGATTTGCATTTCTCTAATCATTAGTGATGATGAGCATCTTTTCATGTGCCTGTTGGCTCTACTTATGTCTTCTTTGGAGAAATGTTTATTTAGGTCTTCTACCCATTTTTCCACTGAGTTATTTGTTATTTTGTTGTTGAGTCGTATGAGCTGTTTGTATAGTTTGGAAATTAAGCCCTTGTCAGTCTCATCATTTGCTAATATTTTCTCCCAGTCCATAGGGTGTATTTTCATTTTGATTATGGTTTCCTTTGCTGTGCAACAGCTTATAAGTTTGGTTAGTTCTTGTTTCTTTTTTGATTTTACAGTAAGTCTCCTCCATATGAACAAGTTCTGTTCCAAGAGTGCGTTTGTAAGTCCAATTTGTTTGTAAGTCCCACAAAGTTAGCCTAGGTACCCAACTTACACAGTCGGCTCTATGGTATTGTACCGTAATATGTTTATAATACTTTCCATGCAAACAATACATAAAAAACAAACACAAAAATAAAGAAAATGTTTTTAATCTGATAGTACAGTAAGTAGAAAAGTACAGTAGTACAGTACGACAGCTTTGATACTGGGGCTGGCATGGAGGGAAGAGGCAAGAAGAGTTACTGACTGGAGGAGGCAGAGGAGGTGGGAGAAGGTAGAGGTGGAGGATTATCAGCAGTAGGAGACAGAGGGCAAGCTGCCATTTCACTCACGCCTGACATTGATGGCAGAGGTTCTGGTTCCTTGCTGGATTTCATTCTATCTACCCTCTTGAAAAAATGATCCATTGATGTCTGGGTAGTAGTTCCTTTTTTCTCATCATAGGTGACAAGGTAGCGTAGCACTGGATTGCATTCTGAATGGTTGCCACCTTTGGGTACCATTCTAGGTTCGGGTCCTATACCTCAAAAACGAACAGTGCTTCCTCAAATAAAGAAGATTCCGTTGCCATTCTCTGTGTCGTGAATCTCTTCAGTTCTTCTGTTACCTCGTCTTCCTCCTGTCCCTCTTCATCCTTTCTCTGGACCTCCAATTCCATCAGCAAGCTCCTCATGTTGCACAGCAAGGAGTTCAATGAAGTCGTCCTCTTGCAGATCTAGCTGCAGCTTCTCTCTGTGGGTCACTACGTTGCTGAAGACCTCTTCAGACTTCTGATCTACCTTCTCAAATCCACAAAAATCACGAACAAACTGTGGGCAAAGTTTCTTCCAAACTCCATCCACGGTGCCCACCATACCCTCACACCGTGCAAAGTCAGTGTTTTTTATGGTCTTGTGGATGTTATAGTCCTTCCAAAGTTGTCCCTAGGTTGTTCCTGATTTGTCACTTACCTTCACTGCCTGACAAAAAGTGGGACATAAGTAATATTTCTTGAAAGTCACTTTAACTCCCTGGTCCATAGGTTGAATGAGCAATGTAGTATTCGGTGGCAGATGCACTACTTTGACGTTGAGATGAAAGTCATTCGTGGATGGGGGATGGCCCAGAGCATTGTTGAGCAGCAAAAGAATGTTTTGCTGGAATGTCCTTCTCCAAGCGATATTTCTCTACATCTGGGATAAAGTGGTGGTAAAAGCAGTCCTGGAACGTGGCCTGTGCAATCCAGGATTTAGGGTTATGCTTCCACACAACAGGAAGAGAGCCCTTGGCTATGTTTTTAAGGGTTCTTGGGTTCTCTGAATGATAAACTAAGAGAGGCTTCAGCTTCAATTCACCAGAAGCATTGCCACGAAACAACAGTTAGCCTATCCTTTGCTGTTTTACAGCCCGGCATCAACTTTTCCTCCTTACTGATGTAATTTTGGTCTGGCATCTTCCAGTACAGTTGTGTCTCATACACATTAAAAACCTGGTCGGGTAAATACACACCATCATCAATCATTTCTTAAAGTGTTTCCGGAAGTTCCTGGACATCTACCCTATATGCACTTGCTGCCTCTCCACTTACTTTTACATTGTGAAATTTGGCTCTAGCCTTGAACCGATGAAACCAGCCATGGCTGACATTAAAAGATGTGCCCTCTGATTCTTTTCCGTGTTTCTTCAAGTCTTCATAAAGGCCTTTAGCTTTCTCTTGAATCAGCATTAAGCTGAGCAGGACTCAGCGCTGATGTTGGTCTTGCATCTGCACACTGAGAAGTTTCTCCATCTCCTCCACCACTTTTCCATGCTTCTTCGATATTTTGTCAACATCGTCAGCACAGCAGACTTCACATGTTCCAAGATCTTGTCCTTGGTCTTTAGATTTGTGCCAGTGATTGAATGATTCATGTTATAAGAATGAGCGATGTCTAACATCTTTTTGCCTCGATCCACTCTCTCAATTACTTTCACTTTTCTTTCCATCATTATCGCTTGGCGCTTCTTAACAGTACCAGCTACATCACCACTGCTTTTACACTTGCCTCCAGACATCTTGGCCTTGAAATAAAGGTACTGTACTACTGTACTCTATAATACAGTACTGTAAAGCACACAAAAGCACAACCACTTATAGAGGATGCATGCACGTGACAATGTATGCCAGATACACAAACTAACTTACATGATTTGACACGCGAATGGACGTTTGCATCTTTGAAAGTTTTCAACTTGAAAGTTTGTATGTAGGTGACACTGTATTTCTGCTGCCTCGGGAGAACTACCTAGGAAAACTGTGGTATGATTTACGTCAGAGAATGTTTTGCTTATGTTCTCTTCTAGGAGTTTGAAGGTGTCTTATCTTATATTTAAGCATATAAGCCGTTTGGAGTTGATTTTTGTGTATGCTGTGAGGGTATGTTCTGACTTCACTGATTTGCATATGGCTGTCCAACTTTCAAAACACCACTTGCTGAAGAGACTATCTTTTCTCCACTGTATATTCTTGCCTCCTTTGTCGAAGGTTAATTGACCATAGGTGTGTGGGTTTATTTCTGGGATCTCTATTCCATTCCATTGATCCATGTATCTATTTCTGTGGCAATACCATGCGGCTTTGATTACTTTAACTTTGTAGTATTGTCTGAAATTTAGGAGGGTTATGCCTCCTGCTTTGTTCTTTTTCCTCAGGATTGTGTTGACAGTTCTGACTTTTTATGGTTCCAGATATATTTTAGGATTATTCTAGTTCTGGGGGAAATGTCATGGGTATTTTGATAGGGATCACATTAAATCTGTAGATTGCTTTGGGTAATATAGCCATTTTAACAGTATTAATTCTTCCCATCCAAGAGCATGGGATGTCTTTCCATTTCTTTGAATCATCTTCAGTTTCCTTTACTAATGTTTTGTAGTTTTCAGCATATAAATCTTTCACCTCCTTGATGAGAGTTTTATTCGTAAGTCTTTTATTTTTTTTGATGCCATTTAAAAAAGGGATTGTTTGTTCACATTTCCTTTCTGATATTTCATTGTTAGTGTAAAGAAATGCAACCAGGGACTTCCCTGGTGTCTCCATGGTTGAGAATCTGCCTGCAAATACAGGGGACATGGGTTTGAGCCCTGGTGCAGGAAGATCTCACATGCCGTGGAGAAACTAAACCTGTGTGCCACAGCTACTTAGCCTGCACACTAGAGCCCGTGAGCCACAAATACTGAGCCCGTGTGTCACAACTACTTATGCCCGCATGCCTAGAGCCCATGCTCTGCAACAAGAGAAGCCACTGCAATGAGAAGCCTGTGCACCACAATGAAGACTAGTCCCCAGTGGCCACAACTAGCAAAAACCTGTGCACAGCAATGAAGATCCAATGCAGCCAAAATAAATTAACAAAAAAGAAAAACAAGAAATGCAACCAATTTATGTATGTTAATCTTGTATCCTGCTACTTTGCTATATTTGTTTATCAATTCTAGTAGGTTTTGGGTGGAATTTTTAGGATTTCCTTTATATATATTATCATGTCATCTGCAAATGATGACAAATTTACCTCTTCCCTTCCAATTTGGTTAGAGTTTTTTCTTTTTTCTGTCTGATTGTTGTGGCTAGGACTTCCAGTACTATGTTGAAGAGAAGAGGTGAGAGTGGGAATCCTTGTCTTGTTCCGGATTTTAGCGGGAAGGCTTTCACCTTAGGAACATTGAGTATTATATTGCCTGTGGGCTTGTCATAAATAGCTTCTATTATGTTGAGATATGTTTCCTCTATACCCACTTTGGTGAGTGTTTTTATGATGAATGGATACTGAAGTTTTTCAAATGCTTTTTCGGCATCTATTGAGATGATCTTTTTTTTGTTTTTTTCCTTTGTTGATGGGGTGTATCATGTTGATTGATTTGCCTATGTTGAAACAACTTTGTGACACTGGGGTGAATCAAATTTGGTCATGGTGTATGATCCTCTTATGTGTTGTCAGATTCAGTTTTCTAATATTCAGATGAGAATTTTTGCATCTAAATTTATCGAAGATATTGGCCTGCAATTTTCTTTTTTGATAGTGTCTTTCTCTGTGCTTTTTTTTGGAAAGTCTTTATTGAATTTGTTCCAATATTGCTACTGTTTTGTTTTGGTTTGTTGTTTGTGAGGCATGTGGGATCTCAGCTCCACCACCAGGGATTGTACTCACACCCCCTGCACTGGAAGGTGAAATCTTAACTGCTGGACCACCAGAAAAGTCCTCATCTGTTTTTTGTTTGTTTGTTTTAGTCAATTTCTTTCTTTATTTTTGGATGCATTGGGTGTTCGTTGCTGTGCACGGGCTCTCTCTAGTTGTGGTGAGCAGGGGCTACTCTTCATTGTGGTGTGCAGGCTGTTCATTTCGGTGGCTTCTTTTTTTGCAGAGCATGGGCTCTAGGTGTGCAGGCTTCAGCAGTTGTGGCTATCAATCTCAGTAATTGTGGCTCATGGGATGTAGAGTGCAGGCACAGTCGTTGTGGCACACAGGCTTAGTTGTCCCATGGCATGTGGGATCTTCCCAGACCAGGGCTCGAACCGATGTCCCCTGCATTGGCAGATGGATTCTTAACCACTGTGCCACCAGAGAAGTCACCCCACCTGTTTTTGATATCAAGGTGATGATGGCTTCATAGAATGTCTTTGGAAGTATCCCTTACTCTTCAATCGTTTTGAAGAGTTTGAGAAGAATTAGTGTAAGTTCTTTTTTGTATATTTGGTAGAATTTGTCTGTGAAATCATCTGATCCTGGACTTTTGTTGGTAAGGAGTTTTTTAAAATTACAGATTCTATTTTGCTTTTAGTGATCAGTATGTTCAAGTTATCTATTTCTTCTTGATTCAGTTTTGTTTGGCTGTAAAAAACCAACATATATTTTAACGTAATTTTAGCAACTAAATACTTACCATGTATTAGACCACAAAAGAGTGAAGAAAACAATATTAAAACAGTTTTTCAAATAGAAAAAGTATTGAAATATTTTTAAGAAATTGGGATAATAATGCTAATTACAATAATGACAAATTGTTCTGAACTTAAAGACTACTTTATTGGGCTTCCCTGGTAACGCAGTGGTTGCGAGTCTGCCTGCCGATGCCTGAGACACGGGTTCATGCCCTGGTCTGGGAGGATCCCACATGCCATGGAGCGGCTGGGCCCGTGAGCCATGGCCGCTGAGCCTGCGCGTCCGGAGCCTGTGCTCCGCAACGGGAGAGGCCACAACAGTAAGAGGCCCGCCTACCACACACAAAAAAAGACTATCTAAGATGCTTATTATATGCTTATTATAAGCATGATATTATATGCTTATATATTATATATGCTTATTATATGCTTATTATATTCTTATTATAGGCATGATATATGCTTATTGTTTTATTGTTTTAAAATACATGGAATGTTTTCTCCTTTCTAATGTAATTCTTTTATTTTACCTGTATATTGTGAAAAAAATGTAGTTGCACATAATATAAAAATTATACTTTAATAGGAGATATTAATCCGTTTACAGTTACTATAGTACTGAAAACACTTAGGTTTAGAGTTACCATGTTATTGAGTGCTCTTATTTATTTATTTATTTAAAAATATTTAATTTGGGGGGGGCATAAATTATTTATTTATTTTTATCATCTTTATTGGACTATAATTGCTTTACAGTGGTGTGTTAGTTTCTGCTTTATAACAAAGTGAACAAGCTCTACATATACATATATCCCCTTATCTCCTCCCTCTTGCGTCTCCCTCCCACCCTCCGTATCCCACCGTCTAAGTGGTCACAAAGTACTGAGCTGATCTCCCTGTGCTATGCAGCTGTTTCCTACTAGTTATCTGTTTTACATTTGGTAGTATATATAAGTCCATGTCACTCTCTCACTTCGTCAAGGCTTACCCTTCCCCCTCCCCATGTCCTCAAGTCCATTCTCTATGTCTGCGTCTTTATTCCTGTCCTGCCCCTAGGTTCTTCCCAACCATTTTCTTTCTTTTTTTTTTAGATTCCATATATATGTGTTAGCATACAGTATTTGTTTTTCTCTTTCTGACTTACTGCACTCTGTATGACAGACTCTAGGTCCATCCACCTCAGTACAAATAACTCAATTACATTTCTTTTTATGGCTGAGTAATATTCCATTTTATATTGAAGATGTGCAACATCTTCTTGATCCATTCATCAGTTGATGGACACTTAGATTGCTTCCATGTGCTGGCTATTGCAAATAGAGCTCCAATGAACATTATGGAACATGACTCTTTTTGAATGATGGTATTCTCTAGGTGTATGCCCAGTACTGGGATTGCTGTATCATATGGTAGTTCTATTTTTAGGTTTTTAAAGAACCTCCATACTATTCTTGAGAGTGGGTGTATCAATTTACACTCCCACCAACGGGGCAAGAGGGTTCTATTTTCTCCACACCTCTGCAGCATTTATTGTTTCTAGATTTTTGGATGATGACCATTCTTACCTGTGTGTGGTGATACCTCATTGTAATTTTGATTTGCATTTCTCTGATGATCAGTGATGTTGAGCATTCTTTCATGTGTTTGTTGGCAATCTGTATAACTTCTTTGGAGAAATGTCTATTTAGGTCTTCTGCCCATTTATGGATTGGGTTGTTTGTTTTTTTGATATTGATCTGCACGGGCTGCTTGTAAAGTTTGGAGATTAATCCTTTGTCAGTTGCTTCATTGGAAAATATTTTCTCTCATTCTGAGGGTTGTCTTTTCATCTTGTTTACGTTTTCCTTTGTTGTGCAAAAGCTTTTAAGTCTCATTAGGTCTCATTTGTTTATTTTTGTTTTTATTTCCATTTCTCTAGGAGGTGGGTCAAAAAGGATCTTGCTGTGATTGATGTCATAGAGTGTTCTGCCTATGTTTTTTCCTCTAAGAGTTTTATAGTGTCTGGGCTTACATTTAGGTCTTTAATCCATTTTGAATTTATTTTTGTGTATGGTGTTAGGGAGTCTTCTAATTTCATTCTTTTACCTGTAGATGTCCAGTTTGCCCAGCACCACTTACTGAAGAGGCCATGATTTCTCCATTGTATATTCTTGTCTCCTTTATCAAAACTAAAGTGACCATATGTGCATAGGTTTATCTCTGGGTTTTCTCTCCTGTTCCATTGATCTATATTTCTGTTTTTGTGCCACTACCATACTGTCTTGACTACTGTAGCTTTGTAGTATTGTCTGACGTCAGGGAGCCTGATTTTTCTAGCTCTGTTCTTCTTCTCAAGATTGCTTTGGCTGTTCAGAGTCTTTTGTGTTTCCATACAAATTGTGAATTTTTTTTGTTCCAGTTGTCTGAAAAATGCCATTGGTACTTTGATATGGATTGCATTGAATCTGTAGGTTGCTTTGGGTAGTATAGTCATTTTCACTATGTTGATTCTTCCAATCCAAGAACATGGTATATCTCTCTATCTGTTTGTGTCATCTTTGATTTCTTTCCTCAGTGTCTTATAGTTTGTTGAGTAAACGTCTTTTGTCTCCTTAGGTAGGTTTATTCCTAGGTATTTTATTCTTTTTGTTGCAGTGGTAAATGGGAGTGTTTCCCTAATTTCTCTTTCAGATTTTTCATTTTAGTGTATAGGAATGAAAGAGATATGTGTACGTTAATTTTGTATGCTGCAACCTTACCAGATTGATTGATTAAGTCTAGTAGGTTTCTGGTAGCATCTTTAGGATTCTCTATGTATAGTATCATGTCATCTGCAAACAGTGAGAGCTTAACTTCTTATTTTCTGATTTGGATTCCTTTTATTTCCTTTTCTTCTCTGGTTGCTGTAGCTAAAAATTCCAGAAGTGTGTTGAATCATAGTGGTGAGAGTGGGCAACCTTGTCTTGCTTCTAATATTGGTGGAAATGGTTTCACTTTTTCACCATTGAGAATGATGTTGGCTGTGGGTTTGTCATATATGGCTTTTATTATGTTAAGGAAAGTTCCCTCTATGCCTACTTTCTTGGGTTTTTAAAAAATCATAAATGGTTATTTAATATTGTCAGAAGAATTTTCTGCATCTATTGAGATGATCATATGGTTTTTATCCTTCAGTTTTTTAGTATGGTGTATCACATTGATTTGCATATATTGAAGAATCCTTGCATCCCTTGGATAAACCCCACTTGATCTTGGTGTATGATCCTTTTAATGCTCTGTTGATTTCTGTTTGCTAGTATTTTGGTGTGGATTTTTCCATCTATGTTAATCAGTGATATTGACCTGTAGTTTTCTTTCTTTGTGACATCTTTGTCTTGTTTTGGTATCAGGGAGATGGTGGTCTCATAGAATAAGTTTGGGAGAGATCCTCCCTCTGCTCTATTTTGGAAGAGTTTGAGAAGGATAGGTGTTAACTCTTCTCTAAATGTTTGATGGAATTTGCATGTGAAGCCATCTGGTCCTGGGCTTTTGTTTGTTGGAATATTTATAATCACAGTCTCAATTTCAGTGCTTGGGATTGGTTTGTTTATAGTTTCTATTTCTTCCTGGTTCAGTCTTGGAAGGCTGTGCTTTTCTAAGAATTTGTCCATTTCTTCCAGGTTGTCCATTTTATTGGCCTATAGTTGCTTGCAGTAATCTCTCATGATCCTTTGTATTTCTGCAGTGTCAGTTGTTACTTCTCCTTTTTCATTTGTAATTCTATTGATTTGAGTCCTGTCCCTTCTTTTCTTGATGAGTCTGGCTAATGGTTTATCAATTTTGTCTATCTTCTCAGGGAACCAGCTTTTAGTTTGTTTGATCTTTGCTGTTGTTTCCTTCATTTATTTTTCATTTATTTCTGATATGATCTTTATGATTTCTTTCCTCTGCTGACTTTGTTTTTTTTTTTTTCTTTCTTTCTCTAATTGCTTTAGGTGTAAGGTTAGCTTGTTTATTTGAGATGTTTCTTGTTTCTTGAGGTAGGATTTTATTGCTATAAACTTCCCTCTTAGAACTCCTTTTGCTGCATCCCATAGGTTTTGGGTCTTCATGTTTTCATTGTCATTTGTTTCTAGGTATTTTTAAATTTCCTCTTTCATTTCATCAGTGATGCCTTGGTTATTAAGTAGAGTATTTTTTAGCGTCCATGTGTTTGTATTTTTTACAGATTTTTTTTCCTGTAATTGATATCTAGTCTGATAGCATTGTGGTTGGAAAAGATACTTGATAATGATTTCAATTTTCTTAAATTTACCAAGGCTTGATTTGTGACCCAAGATATGATCTATCCTGGAGAATGTTCCACGAGCCCTTGAGAAAAAGTGTATTCTGTTGTTTTTGGATGGAATGTCCTGTGAGTATCAATTAAGTCCATCTTGTTTAATGTATCATTTTAAAGCTTGTGTTTCTTTATTTATTTTCATTTTGGATGATCTGTTCATTGGTGAAAGAGGGGTGCTAAAGTCCCCTACTATGATTGTGTTACTGTCGATTTCCCCTTTTATGGCTGTTAGCATTTGCCTTATGTATTAAGTTGCTCCTATGTTGGGTGCATAAGTATATAGAATTGTTATATCTTTTTCTTGGATTGATCCCTTGATGATATGTAGTGTCCTTCTTTGTTTCCTGTAATAGTCTTTATTTTAAAGTCTTTTTTGTCGGATATGAGAATTGCTACTCTAGCTTTCTTTTGATTTCCATTTGCATGGATTATCTTATTCCATCCCCTAACTTTCAGTCTGCATGTGTCCCCAGGTCTCAAGTGGGTCTCTTGTAGACCACATATATACCAGTTATGTTTTTGGATCCATTCAGCCAGTCTATGTCTTTTGGTTGGAGCATTTAATCCATTTACATTTAAGGTAATTATTGATATGTATGTTCTTATGACCATTTTCTTAATTGTCTTGGGTTTGTTATTGTAGGTCTTTTCCTTCTCTTGTGTTTCCTGCCTAGAGAATTTCCTTTAGCATTTCTTGTAAAGCTGGTTTGGTGGTGCTAAATTCTCTTAGTTTTTGCTTGTCTGTAAAGATTTTAATTTCTCTGTCAAATCTGAATGAGATCTTTGCTGGTTCGAGTAATCTTGGTTGTAGCTTTTCCCCTTTCATCACTTTAAATATGTCCTGCCAGTCCCTTCTGGCTTGCAGAGTTTCTGCTGAAAGATCATCTGTTAACCTTACGGGGATTCCCTTGTATGTTATTTGTTGTTTTTCCCTTGCTGCTTTTAATATTTTTTCTTTGTTATTTAATTTTTGATAGTTTGATTAATATATGTTTTGGCATGTTTCTCCTTGGGTTTATCTTGTATGGGACTCTCTGCACTTCCCGGACTTGATTAATGATTCCCTTTCCCATATTAGGGAACTTTTCAACAAAAATCTCTTCAAATATTTTCTCAGTCTCTTTCTTTTTCTCTTCTACTTCTGGGACCCTGATATTCGAATGTTGGTGTGTTTAATGTGGTCCCAGAAGTGTCTCAGATTGTCCTCAATTCTTTTCATTCTTTTTTCTTTATTCTGCTCTGCAGTAGTTATTTCCACTATTTTATCTTCCAGGTCATTTATCCATTCTTCTGCCTCAGTTATTCTGCTATTGTTTCCTTCTTGAGAATTTTAAATTCCATTTATTGTGTTGTTCATCATTGTTTGTTTGCTCTTTAGTTCTTCTAGGTCCTTGTGAAATGTTTCTTGTATATTCTCCATTCCAGTTCCAAGATTTGGGATCATCTTTACTATCATTACTCTGAATTCTTTTTCAGGTAGACTGCCTGTTTTCTCTACATTTGTTTGGTCCGGTGAGTTTTTACCTTGCTCCTTCATCTGCTGTGTGTTTCTCTGTCTTCTCATTTGGCTTTGGGGACTGTGTTTGGGGTCACCTTTTTGCAGGCTGCAGATTCGTAATTCCCATTGTTTTGGTGTCTGCCTCCAGTGACTAAGGTTGGTTCAGTGGGTTGTGCAGGCTTTCTGGTGGAGGGGACTGGTGCCTGTGTTCTGGTGGGTATGTCTGGATCTTGTCCTTCTGGTGGGCAATTCTGCATCCGGTGGTGTGTTTTGGGGTGTCTGTGGCCTTATTATGATTTTAGTCAGCCCCTTTGCTAATGGGTGGGCCTGCATTCCTGTCTTGCTAGTTGTTTGGCATGGGATGTCCGGCACCATATCTTGCTGGTCTCTGACTGGAGCCAGGTCTCAGCATGGAGACGGATATCTCTGGGAGAGTTTTCATCGTTTGATATTATAAGGTGCTGGAGGTCTCTGGTAGATAAATGTCCTGAACTTGGCTCTCTCACCTCAGAGGCACAGGCCTGACACATGGCCGGAGCAGCAAGATCCTGTCAGCCACACGGCTGGGGGTGAGAGCAAGAGGTAGCTTTGGTACATCTCAAAGACCACCAATGGGATTCACTGACCATTTTCTCCCCAGACGTGAAGAAAACAAAATTCAGTCTTCGTCTAGTCAGCCACTTTGGTAGCCAGCCTCCAAGATGGCCCTAATTATCCCCTAATTATCTCCCAGTCTTCATCTACCTGTGTGTCTCCTCACACTTGAAAAAAGCTCACTGTTTAACTAATAAGAAATTGCAGAAATGACAAAGTGCAGTTTCCAAGTTTATCAAAGGCATTGCAGCTTCTGCTTTGGTTTCTGCTAGATCACTCATCCTGGGGTAATCCAGCTTCCATGTCATGAGGACACTCAAGCAGCCCTAAGGAGAGATCCATGTGTCAAGGAACTGAGGCCTCTTACTTACAACCATGTGAGTGAGTCATCTCAGAAGTCAAAAGATTTAATTTTATTTATTTTTTGTTGCATTGGGTCTTCGTTGCTGCACAAGGTTTCTCTAGTTGTGTCACACAGGGGTTACTCATCGTTGCGGCGCACGGGTTTCTCCTTGCAGTGGTTTCTCTTGTTGTGGAGTATGGACTCTAGGTGCATGGGCTTCGTAATTGTGTCATTCAGGCTCAATAGTTATTGCTTGCAGGCTCTAGAGTGCAGGCTCAGTAGTTGTAGTGCACGGGCTTAGTTGTTCCATGGCATGTGGGATCTTCCCAGACAGGGCTCAAACCTGTGTCCCCTTTATTGGTATGGAGATTCTTAACCACTGTGCCACCAGGGAAGCCCCTGGTAACTAGTTCTTGAACTTTTCAGCCTCAGCAATTATGAGAAAACAAAAATATTCTGTTGTTTATAAAATACCAAGTCTCTCGTATTTTGTTTTAGCAGTGAAGGGGCTGGCTGAGGAGTAATATCTGTGAGCTTGAAGACATATCAAGAGAAACCTTTAAATCTCAAAAGAAAAAATGGGCAGGAAAGAAATCAGCAGAACAGAGTAATCAATAATTGTGAAACAGTGAAAATGCTGTGACCTATACATAATGGATATAGCAGGAGGAAAATAAAGGTAACAAAGAACAGAAAGAATTTTTTTAAATGACTGAGAATCTCCCCAAATTAATGTCTCACACTAAATCCATAACATCCAAACTTAGAGAAACATATGAATAGTAAAGAAAATTGACCAATATCTCTCAGGACCATCAATGCAAAAATCGTCAACAAAATATTAACAAATCAAATCCAACAATATTTTGAGAGAATTTTATATCATGAATGAGAAGGAATAATCCCAGTCATGCAAGGCTTGTTCAACATTCTGAAATCAAATAATTATATTCATCATATCAACACCCTAAAGACAATCATTAACATATCACTAGATTCAGAAGACCTTTGAAAAAGCCTAAAACCCATTCTTCATAAAAACTCTTAGTTAAAGAAATAGACTGGAAGTTTCTCAAGTTGATAATAAAGATCTACAGGAAACTTTGATCTTACCTCATGATTAATGGTTAAAAACATGAAGCTTTGTCACTAAGTTCAGGTAAAAACAAGGATGTCCCCTTTCATGACTCCTTTTCCATATTTTACTCCAAGTCCTTACTAATGCAATAAGGCATAAAAAGAAATAAAACAGTACAGATTGGTTAGAAAAAAATGAAAGCAGCCTAAATAAAATGTGGACCATTATACTTTATGGGCACCTCACCAAAGAAAATAGACACCATGCATATAAGTATACAGAAGAATAATCCAGATTACATGCTGCCATAAAAAAGCAAATTAAAAATACAATTACATACCACTATGTAACACTTAGAATGGCTAAAATGTGTACAATGACAAGGACAAATTCTGTAGCGGATGTGGAACATTAGGAAATGACATTTGTTATTGGTGGAAATGAAAAATAATGCAGCTACTTTGGTAGTCTGATTGACACTTGCTATAATATTGAACATTCCATTACTGTACAATCCAGCAAGTGTTCTCATGGATATTAACTGAAAGTAGTTTAAAACATACTTCCAGATGAAAACCTGCATATGGATATTTATAGCACCTAATTCAATATTGCCAAAATGTGAATGAAACTAAGGTGTCCTCCAATAGGTGAATGAAATGATATAGTATTAATATATACTGGGAATGGGATAATATTGAGCACTAAGAAAGTAAGCTATCAAGCCATAAAAATATATGGGAATTCTTTTTTTCTTTTGAAATGAGGTGATTTTCTTTATTTTGTAATTTAAATTTTATTGGAGTATAGTTGATTTACAATGTTGTGTTCATTTCAGCTGCACAGAAAGTGATTCAGTTACACATATGCATATATTCATTCTTTTTCAGAGTCTTTTCTGATAAAGATATTCCCAGAATATTGAGTAGAGTTGCCTGTGCTATACAGTAGGTCCTTGTTGCTTACCTATATTATATAGAGTAGTATTCATATGTTTACCCCAAGTTCTTGATTTACCCCTCCCCCCACCTTTCCCCTTTGGTAACCATAAGTTTGTTTTCCAAGTCTGTGAGTCTGCCTCTGTTTTGTAAGTTAGTTCATTTGTATCAATTTTTAGTTTCCACCTAGAAGTGATATCATACAATATTTGTCTTACTCTGTCTGACTCACTTCACTTAGTACAATCATCTCTAGGTCCATCCATGTTACTGCAATTGACATTATTTTCTTCTATTTTTTTTTCCTTTTGCGGTACACAGGCCTCTCACTGTTGTGGCCTCTCCCATTGCGGAGCACAGGCTCAGGATACACAGGCTCCGGACGCGCAGGTTCGGCGGCCATGGCTCACGGGCCTAGTCGCCCCATGGCATGTGGGATCTTCCCAGACCGGGGCATGAACCCGTGTCCCCTGCATCAGCAGGCAGACTCTCAACCACTGCACCACCAGGGAAGCCCCTATTTTCTTCTATTTTATGGCTGAGTCATATTCCATTATATATATGTATCACATATTCTTTACCTATATTCGTATGTTGATGGACATTTTGGTTGCTTCCATGTCTTCACTATTGTAAAGAGTGTTGCAGTGAACATTGGGGAAGATGTGTCTTTTCGATTTATGCTTTCCTTCAGATATGCACACAGGAGTAAACTTGCTGGATCATCTGGTAACTCTATTTTATTTTATTTTCTTTCATTTCATTTCAATTTCTTTGGAGTATAGTTGATTTACAATGTTGTGTTACTTTCTGCTACACAGCAGAGTGAAGCAGTTATACATATATCCAATCCTTTTTGGATTCCTTTCCCACACAGGTCATTACAGAGTATTGTGTAGAGTTCCTCAAGTGCTATACAGTAGGCCCGTATTTGTTATTTTTAAAATATATAGTGGTGGGCTTCCTTGGTGGCGCAGTGGTTGAGAGTCCGCCTGCCGATGCAGGGGACACGGGTTCGTGTCCTGGTCTGGGAAGATCCCACATGCCGTGGAGCGGCCGGGCCCGTGAGCCATGGCCGCTGAGCCTGCGCGTCCGGAGCCTGTGCTCCGCAACGGGAGAGGCCACAGCAGTGAGAGGCCCGCGTACCGCAAAAAAAAAAAAAAAAATATATATATATATATATATAGTGGTGTGTATATGTCAATCCCAATTTATCCCTCCCGCCTCCCCTTACTCTGGTAACCTCCAGTCTGTGCTCCATAGTGGCTGTTGCCAATTGGCATTGCCACCAATAGTGAAGTATTTGTGGCACAGTAGTTAAGAATCTGCCTACCAGTGCAGGGGACACAGGTTTGAACCCTGACCCAGGAAGATCCCACACGCTGCAGAGCACCTAAGCCTGTGTGCCACAACTACTGAGTCTGCGCTCTAGAGCCCATGAGCCACAACTACTGAGCTCACGTGCCACAACTACTGAAGCCTGTGTGCCTAGAGCCTGTGCTCCACAACAAGAGAAGCCACCGCAAAGAGAAGGCTGCGTACCACAACGATGAGTAGCCCCCGCTTGCTGCAACTATAGAAAAGCCGCATGCAGCAACGGGGACCCAAAGCAGATTAAAATATACGAATAATATGTAGTAGGTTTCTCTTTTTTCCACACCTTCTGAAGCATTTCTTGTTTCTAGACATTGTGAGGATGGCTATTCTGAGTGGTTCTAGGTGATACTTCTTTGTACATCTGATTTGCATTTGTCTGACATAAAGCAATGGTGAGCATCTTCATGTGTGCTTTTTTTTGAACAGTGTGAGTAAAATGTACCCCTTGAAAAAGGGTTATTGAAAGGTTGCCTTGTTTTGAAGTCTATTTCGATTATCTACCCCAAGACATTTTTTTTGTGTGTGGTACACGGGTCTCTCACTGCCATGGCCTCTGCTACTGCAGAGCACAGGCTCAGGATGCACGGGCTCCGGATGCACAGATTCAGCGGCCATGGCTCACGGGCCCAGCTGGTCCATGGCGTGTGGGATCCTCCCGAACAGGGGCACGAACCCATGTCCCCTGCATCGGTAGGAGGACTCTCAACCACTGTCCCACCAGGGAAGCCCACCAAGACATTTTTTGAGGGCTGTTGTCACTTACAGCTTCCCAGGCATTGTGAATATGAAGTGCCTATAAGGTCCAGGTTTAGAATTGTTGTTATGGGAAAGAGAAGGTGGCAGGATTTCTCCTGTCCCTCTCTGGTTACTGACACAACCTTAGCTGTAGGGAAAGTCCTGTTCCTGGGTTTTAACTTAGAGCGGGATGTGCCTGACCAAACATGTAAGGGCTTCCGTCCCATTCCTCCTATCCCCTTCCCCTTCAGCCCCCGAACAAGCATAAACCCCTGCAGAGTCACCTGTTGAGGGGGCTGTCGTGTAGAGTCTGATGACCCTAACGAAGGAGTCAGAAGGTCGGAACCCAAACACCAGGGTATGTTGAGACCAGGTGATTTTCCAAATGTCATGCAGCCCAGAGAGCCCACCATCCTTTGGGTGTCAGAGGGTTGGTTTAGTAGTATGAGGGCACACTTCGATCTGGAGATTGTGATCCCATGCAGAGGGGACCAAGTACTACATGTTCAAGGGGGGTGAATTAGCTGGCGTATCCTTCCGAGGTCCTCAGGCCCACAACAGTCCAGCCTTGGGATCAAATTGTGTCTGTGTCCAAGGATGTGACACTAGCACGTCCACCGTGACTAAATGGATTTAGTGATCATTTTTCTTTTCTATAATTTAATTTTAAATTTATAATGGGGTATAGTTGATTTACCATGTTGTGTTCATTTTTGATATACACCAACATGATTCATTTATACAGAGATGACTATACATTCTCTTTGGAATTATTTTCCCATTGAGGTTACTAAAGGGTGTTGAGAAGAGTTCCAAGTGCTCTACAGCAGATCCAGTTTGATGACAAGTTTTCTCTCTGTAAATATGTATATACTAACTCCAACCTCATGATTTGTGCCTCCAACACACCTTTCCAGTTTGGTAACCATAAGTTTGTGTTCTAAGCCTGGGACTCTGTTTCTGTGTTGTAAGATAGTACCTTTGTATCAATATGTAGATTCCACAGATAAGTAATATCATATGATATTTATCATTGTCTGATTTATGCCACATAGTATGAATGCATCTACGTCCTTCTGAGTGGCTGCAAATGGCCTTATTTCATTCATTTCATGGCTGAGTAATATTCCACTGTACATATCTACCATAATTTCTTTATCCAGTCTTCCTTCCAAGGACGTTTACGTAACTTCCAAGTAGGGGCTCTTGTAAACAGGGCTGCATAAATTTTGGAGTGCCTGGGTACTGTCAATT
Source organism: Kogia breviceps (assembly GCF_026419965.1). NCBI lineage: Eukaryota > Metazoa > Chordata > Mammalia > Artiodactyla > Physeteridae > Kogia > Kogia breviceps. Next base: position 193,195 of record NW_026711581.1, read on the forward strand.
TACATTTTTTCCAAGATACAGGCCCAGGAGTGGAAGTGCCATATGCTCTGAAGCTCTGCTTTTTAGATTTTTAAGGAATCACCACCCACTTCTCCAGAGTGGCTGTTAGCAATTTACATTCCCACCATCAGCTTGTCAGGGTTCCCTTTTATCCACACCCTGTCCTGCATTTCAGGTTTTACACTTTGTGAGGTTGGCCATTCTGACTGGTGCAAAGCGATACCGCTTCCTCACTCTTCCCGAACAGACGGTGTACCATCCTCTGGATGTCCCATTCATGTTTTACCTGGAGGAAGGGTCCTCTGCACCTGGAGATATGGGACCCATGGAATGGGGGCCAGGCAGTGTTACTGTAAAAGTACTGCATTTGCTGTCCCATCCTCAGCAAGCCTCTCAGACCCACGAGTGTAGAGCCTTAGGTCCCATCCAGCTGTGTGTCTAGATGTGGTCAGTCCAGGTTGCATCACAGCCCTTGAACACATTTTGTAAGAATTTCTCTCTCTCTCACTGTCTTTTTTTGTTCTTTTAATTTAATTTTATAATGGGGTAGAGCTGATTTTCAATACTATGATTCTTCCTGCACTACATCTATCCACTTGATTCACTTAAAGAGAGACACCAATCAATTCTTTTACAGATTCTTACAGTCTTATATACGCTTTTCCAGTGACAGCAGTGTGCTGAGTCCAGCTACTTGAGCTATTCAGCAGGTCCTGTTGATTACGTATTTTGTTTATGGAACCGTATCTATGCTAATTCCAACCTCCTGGTTTATGCATCACCCCCACCACACCTTTCTCTTTTAGAAGTCATAAATGTGTTTTCTTTATGTGTGACTCGGTTTCTGTTTTGTAAGTGAGTTCATGTGTAGCTATTTTTAGATACCACGTATAATTGATACCTTATGATAAGTCTCTACTAATGTCTGACTTACGTCACTTAGAATGATCGTACGTGAGTCTCCACGAGTTGCTGCAACTGGCCTTATTTCATTGATTTAATTGCTCAGGAATATTACATTGTACATAAGTACCACAAATTCTTTATCCATTTCTTCCTTCAAGGACATGTATGTTGTACCCAAGTTGAGGCATTTTAAGCAGAGCAGCATTAAACGTAGGGATGCCTGTGTCCTGTCGACTTTTGGTATTACCACTATATACGCCCAAGATTGGAAGAGCCATATGGTCTGTAGCTCTATTTTTCTGGAAGGTTAAGGAAACAGCATGCACTTTTCCAGAGTGGCCGTTGACTATTTACATCCCCCCAATCAGGATAAAGAGGCTTCCTTTGCTCCATGGCCTGAGCTGCATTTCTGCTTTACACTTTTCCAAAATGGCACTATTGACTAATGAGAAGTCAGAATACTTTGTAGTGCTGATTTGCATTTCGTGGTTGTTTGGTTCGCCAAAAAGGGCGTATGGGTTTTGCCTGAAAATGTGTATGTTTATAATGGGGTTTAGCTGATTTTCACTGCTGTGGTTATGTCGCTTTACACTCACGTGATTCACTTACACAGGGATATCAATAAATACATTTTAATATTTGTACAACTCAGATATATTCTTCTGTGGTGAATAGGGTGGGTTGAGTACAGATCATTGAGCAATAAGTAGGTCTTGAGGATTACCTACTTGGTTTATGGAACGGTTTATGTGCTAATTTCAAACTCTTGTTTTATGCATCACCCCACATCACCAATGCCCTGAAGCAGGCATCAGTGTGTTTTCAAATATTTAACTCTCTTCTATATTGTAATTCGGTTGATCTGTAGCGATTTTTAAAGGGATGTTTCAGGCAATTCTGCCTTGCGTTCAACGCCTCTTCGTAGGCTGACCTCAATATATTTTGGGGCAATAGTTATCGTTTAGAACTCTGCAGGTTTGGGAAGTGCAGGGCCCCTGAGTTCCATTTCCCAAGTCTCTTTTTTGTGAGTGGGACGCAACACGGCTGGATGGCTTCACGCCCTATTGTCGATCCGGGGTGGCAGGCTGAACCTTTGGTGAATTCTTCTTCGTGACGGGAAATGAGAGTGACATGTGCCTGAGCACACACCTCCAGCGAGTCTCTCATTGGTTCCCCCTCTTGCAGTTCATCCTGCGGACAAATTGCAGACGGTACGAAAGAGGCATGGAAAGGCGCTGAGTCTCCAAGTGGGGAGATTGTTAGTAAGGGGGCCTGAATGGAGAACACGAGCACCAGGAGATGAAAACTGAGGTGAGTTTCAGAAAGCTTTCCCGATCCCACGGTGTAGCATCCGCTGGGTTTCCAATGAGTGCTTTCGCTGTCGGAAGATTGCGTTGAACCTGGAGAGTTGGGACCCCTGGAATGGGGAGCACGCAGGATTCCTTTCAAGGGTCTGCATTTGCTTTCCCAACCTCACCAATCGTCTCAGCCCCAAGAGTGTCCAGCCTTATGTCTTCTGCCGCTGGGGCTGTAGATGTGGTCAATCCTGGTTGCATGCCAGTCCCTGAACGCATTTTGGAAGAATTTCTCTCTGTTTTGCCCTGCTTGTTTCTTCTTTGTGTTGGAAATGTATCCTCAGAATGGGTCTGAGCTGATTTTCCCTGCTGTTTTTAGACCACTTTACACACACTTGATGCACTTACACAGAGATATCAAGACTTAGCTTTTAAGATGCTTACTAGTCGGATAGATACTTGTGCGATGAACAGGGTCTGGTGAGTCCAGTTGATTGAGCAAGGAGTAGGTCGTGTCCATTCCATATTCGGTTTTCGGAAGGGTATCTGTGCTCATTTCAAACTCGAGTTTTATGCGTCACCGCACCTCACCTTTCCCCTGAAGCAGGCATAAGTGTGTTTTCTAAAAGCGTGACTCTGTTCTGTTTGGGGATTCCGTTCATGGGGATCGATTTTTACATTCCCTCGATAAGTGATATCATAAGTTTCTTTTTTTGTGGGACTTATTTCACTGAGGATGATCGTACCTAAATCCACTCAGGATGCTGCTACCAGCCTCATGACGTGGATTTCATGGCTGAGTGACACTCCATTGGACCTACGTAGCACCACTTGTCCACTTGTCCACTTGTGTTTGTCCACTTGTCCACTTGTCTTTGTCCACTTGGCTCTTTCCTGGGATATGAAACGTGTACCGGAGTGGAGGTTCTTGTCAAGACAGCAGCCCTCAACTTTGGGGTCCCTGTGTCTGGTTGATTTTTTCATTTTCCCAAGGTCAACGCCCATGTGTGGAAGTGCCCTATGCTCTGTGGTTCTGTGTTTTACATGTTTTGGGAAAGAGGATACACTTGTGAAGATTGGCTGTTGGCCATTGACATCCCGCCCATCAGCTTAACAAGGCTCCCTTGACTCCGTGGCCTGTCCTGCCTTTCTGGTTTTTAGACTTTTTTCGCCTGACCCTTTTGCCCCGGGGGGGGGGGGGCGAGAGATTTCTTTGTAGTGCTGATTTGCTCTCCCAGGTTGCTTGGTTGGCCAAAAAGGGCGTATGCGTTTTTTCCTCAGGAAAAAACGCATACGCCCTTTTTGGCCAACCGCATCATTGTCCACGTTCTGGCGCTTTTCATGTGCTATCGGGGCCATTCCGATGTACCCGTTGACATCCGTTTCCTGCAATTCTGCCTTGCGTTCAGCGCCTCTTCGTAGCCTGACCTCAATATATTTTGGGGCGATAGTTATCGTTTAGAACTCTGCAGGTTTGGGAAGTGCAGTGCCCCTGAGCTCCATTTCCCAAGTCGCTTTTTTGTGAGTGGGACGCAACACGGCTGGATGGCTTCACGCCCTATTGTCGATCCGGGGTGGCAGGCTGAACCGCTGGTGAATTCTTCTTCGTGATGGGAAATGAGAGTGACATGTGCCCGACCAAACACCTCCAGCGAGTCTCTCATTGGTTCCCCCTCTTGCAGTTCATCCTGCGGACAAATTGCAGACGGTACGAAAGAGGCATGGAAAGGCGCCGAGTCTCCAAGTGGGGAGATTGTTAGTAAGGGGGCCTGAATGGAGAACACGAGCACCAGGAGATGAAAACTGAGGTGAGTTTCAGAAAGCTTTCCCGATCCCACGGTGTAGCATCCGCTGGGTTTCCAATGAGTGCTTTCGCTGTCGGAAGATTGCGTTGAACCTGGAGAGTTGGGACCCATGGAATGGGGAGCACGCAAGATTCCTTTCAAGGGTCTGCATTTGCTTTCCCAACCTCACCAATCGTCTCAGCCCCAAGAGTGTCCAGCCTTCTGTCTTCTGCCGCTGGGGCTGTAGATGTGGTCGATCCTGGTTGCATGCCAGTCCCTGAACGCATTTTGGAAGAATTTCTCTCTGTTTTGCCCTGCTTGTTTCTTCTTTATGTTGGAAATGTATCCTCAGAATGGGTCTGAGCTGATTTTCCCTGCTGGTTTTAGGCCCCTTTACACACACTTGATGCACTTACACAGAGATATCAAGACTTAGCTTTTAAGATGCTTACTAGTCGGATAGATACTTGTGCGATGAACAGGGTCTGGTGAGTCCAGTTGATTGAGCAAGGAGTAGGTCGTGTCCATTCCATATTCGGTTTTCGGAAGGGTATCTGTGCTCATTCCAAACTCGAGTTTTATGCGTCACCCCACCTCACCTTTCCCCTGAAGCAGGCATAAGTGTGTTTTCTAAAAGCGTGACTCTGTTCTGTTTGGGGATTCCGTTCATGGGGAGCGATTTTTACATTCCCTCGATAAGTGATATCATAAGTTTCTTTTTTTGTGGGACTTATTTCACTGAGGATGATCGTACCTAAATCCACTCAGGATGCTGCTACCAGCCTCATGACGTGGATTTCATGGCTGAGTGACACTCCATTGGACCTACGTAGCACCACTTGTCCACTTGTCTTTGTCCACTTGTCCACTCGTCTTTGTCCACTTGGCTCTTTCCTGGGATATGAAACGTGTACCGGAGTGGAGGTTCTTGTCAAGACAGCAGCCCTCAACTTTGGGGTCCCTGTGTCTGGTTGATTTTTTCATTTTCCCAAGGTCAACGCCCATGTGTGGAAGTGCCCTATGCTCTGTGGTTCTGTGTTTTACATGGTTTGGGAAAGAGGATACACTTGTGAAGATTGGCTGTTGGCCATTGACATCCCGCCCATCAGCTTAACAAGGCTCCCTTGACTCCGTGGGCTGTCCTGCCTTTCTGGTTTTTAGACTTTTTTCGCCTGGCCCTTTTGCCCCGGGGGGGGGGGCGAGAGATTTCTTTGTAGTGCTGATTTGCTCTCCCAGGTTGCTTGGTTGGCCAAAAAGGGCGTATGCGTCACGCCCTTTTTGGCCAACCGCATCATTGTCCACGTTCTGGCGCATTTCATGTGCTATCGGGGCCATTCCGATGTACCCGTTGACATCCGTTTCCTGCAATTCTGCCTTGCGTTCAACGCCTCTTCGTAGCCTGACCTCAATATATTTTGGGGCGATAGTTATCGTTTAGAACTCTGCAGGTTTGGGAAGTGCAGTGCCCCTGAGCTCCATTTCCCAAGTCGCTTTTTTGTGAGTGGGACGCAACACGGCTGGATGGCTTCACGCCCTATTGTCGATCCGCGGTTGCAGGCTGAGCCTCTGGTGAATTCTTCTTCGCGATGGGAAATGAGAGTGACATGTGCCCGACCACACAACTCCAGCGAGTCTCTCATTTGTTCCCCCTCTTCCAGTGCATCCTGCGGACAAATTGCAGACGGTACGAAAGAGGCATGGAAAGGCGCTGAGTTCCCAAGTGAGGAGATTTTTAGTAAGGGGGCCTGAATGGAGAACACGAGAACCAGGAGATGAAAACTGAGGTGAGTTTCAGAAAGATTTCCCGATCCCACGGTGTAGCATCCGCTGGGTTTCCAATGAGTGCTTTCGCCGTCGGAAGATTGCGTTGAACCTGGAGAGTTGGGACCCATGGAATGGGGAGCAGGCAGGATTCCTTTCAAGGGTCTGCATTTGCTGTCCCAACCTCACCAATCGTCTCAGCCCCAAGAGTGTCCAGCCTTATGTCTTCTGCCGCTGGGGCTGTAGATGTGGTCAATCCTGGTTGCATGCCAGTCCCTGAACGCATTTTGGAAGAATTTCTCTCTGTTTTGCCCTGCTTGTTTCTTCTTTGTGTTGGAAATGTATCCTCAGAATGGGTCTGAGCTGATTTTCCCTGCTGTTTTTAGACCGCTTTACACACACTTGATGCACTTACACAGAGATATCAAGACTTAGCTTTTAAGATGCTTACTAGTCGGATAGATACTTGTGCGATGAACAGGGTCTGGTGAGTCCAGTTGATTGAGCAAGGAGTAGGTCGTGTCCATTCCATATTCGGTTTTCGGAAGGGTATCTGTGCGCATTTCAAACTCGAGTTTTATGCGTCACCCCACCTCACCTTTCCCCTGAAGCAGGCATAAGTGTGTTTTCTAAAAGCGTGACTCTGTTCTGTTTGGGGATTCCGTTCATGGGGAGCGATTTTTACATTCCCTCGATAAGTGATATCATAAGTTTCTTTTTTTGTGGGACTTATTTCACTGAGGATGATCGTACCTAAATCCACTCAGGATGCTGCTACCAGCCTCATGACGTGGATTTCATGGCTGAGTGACACTCCATTGGACCTACGTAGCACCACTTGTCCACTTGTCCACTTGTCTTTGTCCACTTCTCCACTTGGCTCTTTCCTGGGATATGAAACGTGTACCGGAGTGGAGGTTCTTGTCAAGACAGCAGCCCTCAACTTTGGGGTCCCTGTGTCTGGTTGATTTTTTCATTTTCCCAAGGTCAACGCCCATGTGTGGAAGTGCCCTATGCTCTGTGGTTCTGTGTTTTACATGGTTTGGGAAAGAGGATACACTTGTGAAGATTGGCTGTTGGCCATTGACATCCCGCCCATCAGCTTAACAAGGCTCCCTTGACTCCGTGGGCTGTCCTGCCTTTCTGGTTTTTAGACTTTTTTCGCCTGACCCTTTTGCCCCGGGGGGGGGGGGCGAGAGATTTCTTTGTAGTGCTGATTTGCTCTCCCAGGTTGCTTGGTTGGCCAAAAAGGGCGTATGCGTTTTTTCCTCAGGAAAAAACGCATACGCCCTTTTTGGCCAACCGCATCAATGTCCACGTTCTGGCGCTTTTCATGTGCTATCGGGGCCATTCCGATGTACCCGTTGACATCCGTTTCCTGCAATTCTGCCTTGCGTTCAGCGCCTCTTCGTAGCCTGACCTCAATATATTTTGGGGCGATAGTTATCGTTTAGAACTCTGCAGGTTTGGGAAGTGCAGTGCCCCTGAGCTCCATTTCCCAAGTCGCTTTTTTGTGAGTGGGACGCAACACGGCTGGATGGCTTCACGCCCTATTGTCGATCCGGGGTGGCAGGATGAACCGCTGGTGAATTCTTCTTCGTGATGGGAAATGAGAGTGACATGTGCCCGACCAAACACCTCCAGCGAGTCTCTCATTGGTTCCCCCTCTTGCAGTTCATCCTGCGGACAAATTGCAGACGGTACGAAAGAGGCATGGAAAGGCGCCGAGTCTCCAAGTGGGGAGATTGTTAGTAAGGGGGCCTGAATGGAGAACACGAGCACCAGGAGATGAAAACTGAGGTGAGTTTCAGAAAGCTTTCCCGATCCCACGGTGTAGCATCCGCTGGGTTTCCAATGAGTGCTTTCGCTGTCGGAAGATTGCGTTGAACCTGGAGAGTTGGGACCCATGGAATGGGGAGCACGCAAGATTCCTTTCAAGGGTCTGCATTTGCTTTCCCAACCTCACCAATCGTCTCAGCCCCAAGAGTGTCCAGCCTTCTGTCTTCTGCCGCTGGGGCTGTAGATGTGGTCGATCCTGGTTGCATGCCAGTCCCTGAACGCATTTTGGAAGAATTTCTCTCTGTTTTGCCCTGCTTGTTTCTTCTTTATGTTGGAAATGTATCCTCAGAATGGGTCTGAGCTGATTTTCCCTGCTGGTTTTAGGCCGCTTTACACACACTTGATGCACTTACACAGAGATATCAAGACTTAGCTTTTAAGATGCTTACTAGTCGGATAGATACTTGTGCGATGAACAGGGTCTGGTGAGTCCAGTTGATTGAGCAAGGAGTAGGTCGTGTCCATTCCATATTCGGTTTTCGGAAGGGTATCTGTGCTCATTCCAAACTCGAGTTTTATGCGTCACCCCACCTCACCTTTCCCCTGAAGCAGGCATAAGTGTGTTTTCTAAAAGCGTGACTCTGTTCTGCTTGGGGATTCCGTTCATGGGGAGCGATTTTTACATTCCCTCGATAAGTGATATCATAAGTTTCTTTTTTTGTGGGACTTATTTCACTGAGGATGATCGTACCTAAATCCACTCAGGATGCTGCTACCAGCCTCATGACGTGGATTTCATGGCTGAGTGACACTCCATTGGACCTACGTAGCACCACTTGTCCACTTGTCTTTGTCCACTTGTCCACTCGTCTTTGTCCACTTGGCTCTTTCCTGGGATATGAAACGTGTACCGCAGTGGAGGTTCTTGTCAAGACAGCAGCCCTCAACTTTGGGGTCCCTGTGTCTGGTTGATTTTTTCATTTTCCCAAGGTCAACGCCCATGTGTGGAAGTGCCCTATGCTCTGTGGTTCTGTGTTTTACATGGTTTGGGAAAGAGGATACACTTGTGAAGATTGGCTGTTGGCCATTGACATCCCGCCCATCAGCTTAACAAGGCTCCCTTGACTCCGTGGGCTGTCCTGCCTTTCTGGTTTTTAGACTTTTTTCGCCTGGCCCTTTTGCCCCGGGGGGGGGGGGCGAGAGATTTCTTTGTAGTGCTGATTTGCTCTCCCAGGTTGCTTGGTTGGCCAAAAAGGGCGTATGCGTCACGCCCTTTTTGGCCAACCGCATCATTGTCCACGTTCTGGCGCATTTCATGTGCTATCGGGGCTATTCCGATGTACCCGTTGACATCCGTTTCCTGCAATTCTGCCTTGCGTTCAACGCCTCTTCGTAGCCTGACCTCAATATATTTTGGGGCGATAGTTATCGTTTAGAACTCTGCAGGTTTGGGAAGTGCAGTGCCCCTGAGCTCCATTTCCCAAGTCGCTTTTTTGTGAGTGGGACGCAACACGGCTGGATGGCTTCACGCCCTATTGTCGATCCGCGGTTGCAGGCTGAGCCTCTGGTGAATTCTTCTTCGCGATGGGAAATGAGAGTGACATGAGCCCGACCAAACACCTCCAGCGAGTCTCTCATTGGTTCCCCCTCTTGCAGTTCATCCTGCGGACAAATTGCAGACGGTACGAAAGAGGCATGGAAAGGCGCCGAGTCTCCAAGTGGGGAGATTGTTAGTAAGGGGGCCTGAATGGAGAACACGAGCACCAGGAGATGAAAACTGAGGTGAGTTTCAGAAAGCTTTCCCGATCCCACGGTGTAGCATCCGCTGGGTTTCCAATGAGTGCTTTCGCTGTCGGAAGATTGCGTTGAACCTGGAGAGTTGGGACCCATGGAATGGGGAGCACGCAGGATTCCTTTCAAGGGTCTGCATTTGCTTTCCCAACCTCACCAATCGTCTCAGCCCCAAGAGTGTCCAGCCTTATGTCTTCTGCCGCTGGGGCTGTAGATGTGGTCAATCCTGGTTGCATGCCAGTCCCTGAACGCATTTTGGAAGAATTTCTCTCTGTTTTGCCCTGCTTGTTTCTTCTTTGTGTTGGAAATGTATCCTCAGAATGGGTCTGAGCTGATTTTCCCTGCTGGTTTTAGGCCGCTTTACACACACTTGATGCACTTACACAGAGATATCAAGACTTAGCTTTTAAGATGCTTACTAGTCGGATAGATACTTGTGCGATGAACAGGGTCTGGTGAGTCCAGTTGATTGAGCAAGGAGTAGGTCGTGTCCATTCCATATTCGGTTTTCGGAAGGTTATCTGTGCTCATTTCAAACTCGAGTTTTATGCGTCACCGCACCTCACCTTTCCCCTGAAGCAGGCATAAGTGTGTTTTCTAAAAGCGTGACTCTGTTCTGTTTGGGGATTCCGTTCATGGGGAGCGATTTTTACATTCCCTCGATAAGTGATATCATAAGTTTCTTTTTTTGTGGGACTTATTTCACTGAGAATGATCGTACCTAAATCCACTCAGGATGCTGCTACCAGCCTCATGACGTGGATTTCATGGCTGAGTGACACTCCATTGGACCTACGTAGCACCACTTGTCCACTTGTCCAATTGTCTTTGTCCACTTGTCCACTCGTCTTTGTCCACTTGGCTCTTTCCTGGGATATGAAACGTGTACCGGAGTGGAGGTTCTTGTCAAGACAGCAGCCCTCAACTTTGGGGTCCCTGTGTCTGGTTGATTTTTTCATTTTCCCAAGGTCAACGCCCATGTGTGGAAGTGCCCTATGCTCTGTGGTTCTGTGTTTTACATGGTTTGGGAAAGAGGATACACTTGTGAAGATTGGCTGTTGGCCATTGACATCCCGCCCATCAGCTTAACAAGGCTCCCTTGACTCCGTGGGCTGTCCTGCCTTTCTGGTTTTTAGACTTTTTTCGCCTGGCCCTTTTGCCCCCCGGGGGGGGGGGGCGAGAGATTTCTTTGTAGTGCTGATTTGCTCTCCCAGGTTGCTTGGTTGGCCAAAAAGGGCGTATGCGTTTTTTCCTGAATATATTCAGGAAAAAACGCATACGCCCTTTTTGGCCAACCGCATCATTGTCCACGTTCTGGCGCTTTTCATGTGCTATCGGGGCCATTCCGATGTACCCGTTGACATCCGTTTCCTGCAGTTCTGCCTTGCGTTCAGCGCCTCTTCGTAGCCTGCGCTCAATATATTTTGGGGCGATAGTTATCGTTTAGAACTCTGCAGGTTTGGGAAGTGCAGGGCCCCTGAGCTCCATTTCCCAAGTCGCTTTTTTGTGAGTGGGACGCAACACGGCTGGATGGCTTCACGCCCTATTGTCGATCCGCGGTTGCAGGCTGAACCGCTGGTGAATTCTTCTTCGTGATGGGAAATGAGAGTGACATGTGCCCGACCAAACACCTCCAGCGAGTCTCTCATTGGTTCCCCCTCTTGCAGTTCATCCTGCGGACAAATTGCAGACGGTACGAAAGAGGCATGGAAAGGCGCCGAGTCTCCAAGTGGGGAGATTGTTAGTAAGGGGGCCCGAATGGAGAACACGAGCACCAGGAGAGGAAAACTGAGGTGAGTTTCAGAAAGCTTTCCCGATCCCACGGTGTAGCATCCGCTGGGTTTCCAATGAGTGCTTTCGCTGTCGGAAGATTGCGTTGAACCTGGAGAGTTGGGAGCCATGGAATGGGGAGCACGCAGGATTCCTTTCAAGGGTCTGCATTTGCTTTCCCAACCTCACCAATCGTCTCAGCCCCAAGAGTGTCCAGCCTTATGTCTTCTGCCGCTGGGGCTGTAGATGTGGTCAATCCTGGTTGCATGCCAGTCCCTGAACGCATTTTGGAAGAATTTCTCTCTGTTTTGCCCTGCTTGTTTCTTCTTTGTGTTGGAAATGTATCCTCAGAATGGGTCTGAGCTGATTTTCCCTGCTGGTTTTAGGCCGCTTTACACACACTTGATGCACTTACACAGAGATATCAAGACTTAGCTTTTAAGATGCTTACTAGTCGGATAGATACTTGTGCGATGAACAGGGTCTGGTGAGTCCAGTTGATTGAGCAAGGAGTAGGTCGTGTCCATTCCATATTCGGTTTTCGGAAGGGTATCTGTGCTCATTTCAAACTCGAGTTTTATGCGTCACCGCACCTCACCTTTCCCCTGAAGCAGGCATAAGTGTGTTTTCTAAAAGCGTGGCTCTGTTCTGTTTGGGGATTCCGTTCATGGGGAGCGATTTTTACATTCCCTCGATAAGTGATATCATAAGTTTCTTTTTTTGTGGGACTGATTTCACTGAGGATGATCGTACCTAAATCCACTCAGGATGCTGCTACCAGCCTCATGACGTGGATTTCATGGCTGAGTGACACTCCATTGGACCTACGTAGCACCACTTGTCCACTTGTCCACTTGTCTTTGTCCACTTGTCCACTCGTCTTTGTCCACTTGGCTCTTTCCTGGGATATGAAACGTGTACCGGAGTGGAGGTTCTTGTCAAGACAGCAGCCCTCAACTTTGGGGTCCCTGTGTCTGGTTGATTTTTTCATTTTCCCAAGGTCAACGCCCATGTGTGGAAGTGCCCTATGCTCTGTGGTTCTGTGTTTTACATGGTTTGGGAAAGAGGATACACTTGTGAAGATTGGCTGTTGGCCATTGACATCCCGCCCATCAGCTTAACAAGGCTCCCTTGACTCCGTGGGCTGTCCTGCCTTTCTGGTTTTTAGACTTTTTTCGCCTGGCCCTTTTGCCCCCGGGGGGGGGGGGGCGAGAGATTTCTTTGTAGTGCTGATTTGCTCTCCCAGGTTGCTTGGTTGGCCAAAAAGGGCGTATGCGTTTTTTCCTGAATATATTCAGGAAAAAACGCATACGCCCTTTTTGGCCAACCGCATCATTGTCCACGTTCTGGCGCTTTTCATGTGCTATCGGGGCCATTCCGATGTACCCGTTGACATCCGTTTCCTGCAGTTCTGCCTTGCGTTCAGCGCCTCTTCGTAGCCTGCGCTCAATATATTTTGGGGCGATAGTTATCGTTTAGAACTCTGCAGGTTTGGGAAGTGCAGGGCCCCTGAGCTCCATTTCCCAAGTCGCTTTTTTGTGAGTGGGACGCAACACGGCTGGATGGCTTCACGCCCTATTGTCGATCCGCGGTTGCAGGCTGAACCGCTGGTGAATTCTTCTTCGTGATGGGAAATGAGAGTGACATGTGCCCGACCAAACACCTCCAGCGAGTCTCTCATTGGTTCCCCCTCTTGCAGTTCATCCTGCGGACAAATTGCAGATGGTACGAAAGAGGCATGGAAAGGCGCCGAGTCTCCAAGTGGGGAGATTGTTAGTAAGGGGGCCTGAATGGAGAACACGAGCACCAGGAGAGGAAAACTGAGGTGAGTTTCAGAAAGCTTTCCCGATCCCACGGTGTAGCATCCGCTGGGTTTCCAGTGAGTGCTTTCGCTGTCGGAAGATTGCGTTGAACCTGGAGAGTTGGGAGCCATGGAATGGGGAGCACGCAGGATTCCTTTCAAGGGTCTGCATTTGCTTTCCCAACCTCACCAATCGTCTCAGCCCCAAGAGTGTCCAGCCTTATGTCTTCTGCCGCTGGGGCTGTAGATGTGGTCAATCCTGGTTGCATGCCAGTCCCTGAACGCATTTTGGAAGAATTTCTCTCTGTTTTGCCCTGCTTGTTTCTTCTTTGTGTTGGAAATGTATCCTCAGAATGGGTCTGAGCTGATTTTCCCTGCTGGTTTTAGGCCGCTTTACACACACTTGATGCACTTACACAGAGATATCAAGACTTAGCTTTTAAGATGCTTACTAGTCGGATAGATACTTGTGCGATGAACAGGGTCTGGTGAGTCCAGTTGATTGAGCAAGGAGTAGGTCGTGTCCATTCCATATTCGGTTTTCGGAAGGGTATCTGTGCTCATTTCAAACTCGAGTTTTATGCGTCACCGCACCTCACCTTTCCCCTGAAGCAGGCATAAGTGTGTTTTCTAAAAGCGTGACTCTGTTCTGTTTGGGGATTCCGTTCATGGGGAGCGATTTTTACATTCCCTCGATAAGTGATATCATAAGTTTCTTTTTTTGTGGGACTTATTTCACTGAGGATGATCGTACCTAAATCCACTCAGGATGCTGCTACCAGCCTCATGACGTGGATTTCATGGCTGAGTGACACTCCATTGGACCTACGTAGCACCACTTGTCCACTTGTCCACTTGTCTTTGTCCACTTGTCCACTCGTCTTTGTCCACTTGGCTCTTTCCTGGGATATGAAACGTGTACCGGAGTGGAGGTTCTTGTCAAGACAGCAGCCCTCAACTTTGGGGTCCCTGTGTCTGGTTGATTTTTTCATTTTCCCAAGGTCAACGCCCATGTGTGGAAGTGCCCTATGCTCTGTGGTTCTGTGTTTTACATGGTTTGGGAAAGAGGATACACTTGTGAAGATTGGCTGTTGGCCATTGACATCCCGCCCATCAGCTTAACAAGGCTCCCTTGACTCCGTGGGCTGTCCTGCCTTTCTGGTTTTTAGACTTTTTTCGCCTGGCCCTTTTGCCCCGGGGGGGGGGGGGGCGAGAGATTTCTTTGTAGTGCTGATTTGCTCTCCCAGGTTGCTTGGTTGGCCAAAAAGGGCGTATGCGTTTTTTCCTGAATATATTCAGGAAAAAACGCATACGCCCTTTTTGGCCAACCGCATCATTGTCCACGTTCTGGCGCTTTTCATGTGCTATCGGGGGCATTCCGATGTACCCGTTGACATCCGTTTCCTGCAGTTCTGCCTTGCGTTCAGCGCCTCTTCGTAGCCTGCGCTCAATATATTTTGGGGCGATAGTTATCGTTTAGAACTCTGCAGGTTTGGGAAGTGCAGGGCCCCTGAGCTCCATTTCCCAAGTCGCTTTTTTGTGAGTGGGACGCAACACGGCTGGATGGCTTCACGCCCTATTGTCGATCCGCGGTGGCAGGCTGAACCGCTGGTGAATTCTTCTTCGTGATGGGAAATGAGAGTGACATGTGCCCGACCAAACACCTCCAGCGAGTCTCTCATTGGTTCCCCCTCTTGCAGTTCATCCTGCGGACAAATTGCAGACGGTACGAAAGAGGCATGGAAAGGCGCCGAGTCTCCAAGTGGGGAGATTGTTAGTAAGGGGGCCTGAATGGAGAACACGAGCACCAGGAGAGGAAAACTGAGGTGAGTTTCAGAAAGCTTTCCCGATCCCACGGTGTAGCATCCGCTGGGTTTCCAGTGAGTGCTTTCGCTGTCGGAAGATTGCGTTGAACCTGGAGAGTTGGGAGCCATGGAATGGGGAGCACGCAGGATTCCTTTCAAGGGTCTGCATTTGCTTTCCCAACCTCACCAATCGTCTCAGCCCCAAGAGTGTCCAGCCTTATGTCTTCTGCCGCTGGGGCTGTAGATGTGGTCAATCCTGGTTGCATGCCAGTCCCTGAACGCATTTTGGAAGAATTTCTCTCTGTTTTGCCCTGCTTGTTTCTTCTTTGTGTTGGAAATGTATCCTCAGAATGGGTCTGAGCTGATTTTCCCTGCTGGTTTTAGGCCGCTTTACACACACTTGATGCACTTACACAGAGATATCAAGACTTAGCTTTTAAGATGCTTACTAGTCGGATAGATACTTGTGCGATGAACAGGGTCTGGTGAGTCCAGTTGATTGAGCAAGGAGTAGGTCGTGTCCATTCCATATTCGGTTTTCGGAAGGGTATCTGTGCTCATTTCAAACTCGAGTTTTATGCGTCACCGCACCTCACCTTTCCCCTGAAGCAGGCATAAGTGTGTTTTCTAAAAGCGTGACTCTGTTCTGTTTGGGGATTCCGTTCATGGGGAGCGATTTTTACATTCCCTCGATAAGTGATATCATAAGTTTCTTTTTTTGTGGGACTTATTTCACTGAGGATGATCGTACCTAAATCCACTCAGGATGCTGCTACCAGCCTCATGACGTGGATTTCATGGCTGAGTGACACTCCATTGGACCTACGTAGCACCACTTGTCCACTTGTCCACTTGTCTTTGTCCACTTGTCCACTCGTCTTTGTCCACTTGGCTCTTTCCTGGGATATGAAACGTGTACCGGAGTGGAGGTTCTTGTCAAGACAGCAGCCCTCAACTTTGGGGTCCCTGTGTCTGGTTGATTTTTTCATTTTCCCAAGGTCAACGCCCATGTGTGGAAGTGCCCTATGCTCTGTGGTTCTGTGTTTTACATGGTTTGGGAAAGAGGATACACTTGTGAAGATTGGCTGTTGGCCATTGACATCCCGCCCATCAGCTTAACAAGGCTCCCTTGACTCCGTGGGCTGTCCTGCCTTTCTGGTTTTTAGACTTTTTTCGCCTGGCCCTTTTGCCCCGGGGGGGGGCGAGAGATTTCTTTGTAGTGCTGATTTGCTCTCCCAGGTTGCTTGGTTGGCCAAAAAGGGCGTATGCGTTTTTTCCTGAATATATTCAGGAAAAAACGCATACGCCCTTTTTGGCCAACCGCATCATTGTCCACGTTCTGGCGCTTTTCATGTGCTATCGGGGCCATTCCGATGTACCCGTTGACATCCGTTTCCTGCAGTTCTGCCTTGCGTTCAGCGCCTCTTCGTAGCCTGACCTCAATATATTTTGGGGCGATAGTTATCGTTTAGAACTCTGCAGGTTTGGGAAGTGCAGGGCCCCTGAGCTCCATTTCCCAAGTCGCTTTTTTGTGAGTGGGACGCAACACGGCTGGATGGCTTCACGCCCTATTGTCGATCCGCGGTGGCAGGCTGAACCGCTGGTGAATTCTTCTTCGTGATGGGAAATGAGAGTGACATGTGCCCGACCAAACACCTCCAGCGAGTCTCTCATTGGTTCCCCCTCTTGCAGTTCATCCTGCGGACAAATTGCAGACGGTACGAAAGAGGCATGGAAAGGCGCCGAGTCTCCAAGTGGGGAGATTGTTAGTAAGGGGGCCTGAATGGAGAACACGAGCACCAGGAGAGGAAAACTGAGGTGAGTTTCAGAAAGCTTTCCCGATCCCACGGTGTAGCATCCGCTGGGTTTCCAATGAGTGCTTTCGCTGTCGGAAGATTGCGTTGAACCTGGAGAGTTGGGAGCCATGGAATGGGGAGCACGCAGGATTCCTTTCAAGGGTCTGCATTTGCTTTCCCAACCTCACCAATCGTCTCAGCCCCAAGAGTGTCCAGCCTTCTGTCTTCTGCCGCTGGGGCTGTAGATGTGGTCAATCCTGGTTGCATGCCAGTCCCTGAACGCATTTTGGAAGAATTTCTCTCTGTTTTGCCCTGCTTGTTTCTTCTTTGTGTTGGAAATGTATCCTCAGAATGGGTCTGAGCTGATTTTCCCTGCTGGTTTTAGGCCGCTTTACACACACTTGATGCACTTACACAGAGATATCAAGACTTAGCTTTTAAGATGCTTACTAGTCGGATAGATACTTGTGCGATGAACAGGGTCTGGTGAGTCCAGTTGATTGAGCAAGGAGTAGGTCGTGTCCATTCCATATTCGGTTTTCGGAAGGGTATCTGTGCTCATTTCAAACTCGAGTTTTATGCGTCACCGCACCTCACCTTTCCCCTGAAGCAGGCATAAGTGTGTTTTCTAAAAGCGTGACTCTGTTCTGTTTGGGGATTCCGTTCATGGGGAGCGATTTTTACATTCCCTCGATAAGTGATATCATAAGTTTCTTTTTTTGTGGGACTTATTTCACTGAGGATGATCGTACCTAAATCCACTCAGGATGCTGCTACCAGCCTCATGACGTGGATTTCATGGCTGAGTGACACTCCATTGGACCTACGTAGCACCACTTGTCCACTTGTCCACTTGTCTTTGTCCACTTGTCCACTCGTCTTTGTCCACTTGGCTCTTTCCTGGGATATGAAACGTGTACCGGAGTGGAGGTTCTTGTCAAGACAGCAGCCCTCAACTTTGGGGTCCCTGTGTCTGGTTGATTTTTTCATTTTCCCAAGGTCAACGCCCATGTGTGGAAGTGCCCTATGCTCTGTGGTTCTGTGTTTTACATGGTTTGGGAAAGAGGATACACTTGTGAAGATTGGCTGTTGGCCATTGACATCCCGCCCATCAGCTTAACAAGGCTCCCTTGACTCCGTGGGCTGTCCTGCCTTTCTGGTTTTTAGACTTTTTTCGCCTGGCCCTTTTGCCCCCGGGGGGGGGCGAGAGATTTCTTTGTAGTGCTGATTTGCTCTCCCAGGTTGCTTGGTTGGCCAAAAAGGGCGTATGCGTTTTTTCCTGAATATATTCAGGAAAAAACGCATACGCCCTTTTTGGCCAACCGCATCATTGTCCACGTTCTGGCGCTTTTCATGTGCTATCGGGGCCATTCCGATGTACCCGTTGACATCCGTTTCCTGCAGTTCTGCCTTGCGTTCAGCGCCTCTTCGTAGCCTGACCTCAATATATTTTGGGGCGATAGTTATCGTTTAGAACTCTGCAGGTTTGGGAAGTGCAGGGCCCCTGAGCTCCATTTCCCAAGTCGCTTTTTTGTGAGTGGGACGCAACACGGCTGGATGGCTTCACGCCCTATTGTCGATCCGCGGTTGCAGGCTGAACCGCTGGTGAATTCTTCTTCGTGATGGGAAATGAGAGTGACATGTGCCCGACCAAACACCTCCAGCGAGTCTCTCATTGGTTCCCCCTCTTGCAGTTCATCCTGCGGACAAATTGCAGACGGTACGAAAGAGGCATGGAAAGGCGCCGAGTCTCCAAGTGGGGAGATTGTTAGTAAGGGGGCCTGAATGGAGAACACGAGCACCAGGAGAGGAAAACTGAGGTGAGTTTCAGAAAGCTTTCCCGATCCCACGGTGTAGCATCCGCTGGGTTTCCAATGAGTGCTTTCGCTGTCGGAAGATTGCGTTGAACCTGGAGAGTTGGGAGCCATGGAATGGGGAGCACGCAGGATTCCTTTCAAGGGTCTGCATTTGCTTTCCCAACCTCACCAATCGTCTCAGCCCCAAGAGTGTCCAGCCTTCTGTCTTCTGCCGCTGGGGCTGTAGATGTGGTCAATCCTGGTTGCATGCCAGTCCCTGAACGCATTTTGGAAGAATTTCTCTCTGTTTTGCCCTGCTTGTTTCTTCTTTGTGTTGGAAATGTATCCTCAGAATGGGTCTGAGCTGATTTTCCCTGCTGGTTTTAGGCCGCTTTACACACACTTGATGCACTTACACAGAGATATCAAGACTTAGCTTTTAAGATGCTTACTAGTCGGATAGATACTTGTGCGATGAACAGGGTCTGGTGAGTCCAGTTGATTGAGCAAGGAGTAGGTCGTGTCCATTCCATATTCGGTTTTCGGAAGGGTATCTGTGCTCATTTCAAACTCGAGTTTTATGCGTCACCGCACCTCACCTTTCCCCTGAAGCAGGCATAAGTGTGTTTTCTAAAAGCGTGACTCTGTTCTGTTTGGGGATTCCGTTCATGGGGAGCGATTTTTACATTCCCTCGATAAGTGATATCATAAGTTTCTTTTTTTGTGGGACTGATTTCACTGAGGATGATCGTACCTAAATCCACTCAGGATGCTGCTACCAGCCTCATGACGTGGATTTCATGGCTGAGTGACACTCCATTGGACCTACGTAGCACCACTTGTCCACTTGTCCACTTGTCTTTGTCCACTTGTCCACTCGTCTTTGTCCACTTGGCTCTTTCCTGGGATATGAAACGTGTACCGGAGTGGAGGTTCTTGTCAAGACAGCAGCCCTCAACTTTGGGGTCCCTGTGTCTGGTTGATTTTTTCATTTTCCCAAGGTCAACGCCCATGTGTGGAAGTGCCCTATGCTCTGTGGTTCTGTGTTTTACATGGTTTGGGAAAGAGGATACACTTGTGAAGATTGGCTGTTGGCCATTGACATCCCGCCCATCAGCTTAACAAGGCTCCCTTGACTCCGTGGGCTGTCCTGCCTTTCTGGTTTTTAGACTTTTTTCGCCTGGCCCTTTTGCCCCGGGGGGGGGGCGAGAGATTTCTTTGTAGTGCTGATTTGCTCTCCCAGGTTGCTTGGTTGGCCAAAAAGGGCGTATGCGTTTTTTCCTGAATATATTCAGGAAAAAACGCATACGCCCTTTTTGGCCAACCGCATCATTGTCCACGTTCTGGCGCTTTTCATGTGCTATCGGGGCCATTCCGATGTACCCGTTGACATCCGTTTCCTGCAGTTCTGCCTTGCGTTCAGCGCCTCTTCGTAGCCTGCGCTCAATATATTTTGGGGCGATAGTTATCGTTTAGAACTCTGCAGGTTTGGGAAGTGCAGGGCCCCTGAGCTCCATTTCCCAAGTCGCTTTTTTGTGAGTGGGACGCAACACGGCTGGATGGCTTCACGCCCTATTGTCGATCCGCGGTGGCAGGCTGAACCGCTGGTGAATTCTTCTTCGTGATGGGAAATGAGAGTGACATGTGCCCGACCAAACACCTCCAGCGAGTCTCTCATTGGTTCCCCCTCTTGCAGTTCATCCTGCGGACAAATTGCAGACGGTACGAAAGAGGCATGGAAAGGCGCCGAGTCTCCAAGTGGGGAGATTGTTAGTAAGGGGGCCTGAATGGAGAACACGAGCACCAGGAGAGGAAAACTGAGGTGAGTTTCAGAAAGCTTTCCCGATCCCACGGTGTAGCATCCGCTGGGTTTCCAATGAGTGCTTTCGCTGTCGGAAGATTGCGTTGAACCTGGAGAGTTGGGAGCCATGGAATGGGGAGCACGCAGGATTCCTTTCAAGGGTCTGCATTTGCTTTCCCAACCTCACCAATCGTCTCAGCCCCAAGAGTGTCCAGCCTTATGTCTTCTGCCGCTGGGGCTGTAGATGTGGTCAATCCTGGTTGCATGCCAGTCCCTGAACGCATTTTGGAAGAATTTCTCTCTGTTTTGCCCTGCTTGTTTCTTCTTTGTGTTGGAAATGTATCCTCAGAATGGGTCTGAGCTGATTTTCCCTGCTGGTTTTAGGCCGCTTTACACACACTTGATGCACTTACACAGAGATATCAAGACTTAGCTTTTAAGATGCTTACTAGTCGGATAGATACTTGTGCGATGAACAGGGTCTGGTGAGTCCAGTTGATTGAGCAAGGAGTAGGTCGTGTCCATTCCATATTCGGTTTTCGGAAGGGTATCTGTGCTCATTTCAAACTCGAGTTTTATGCGTCACCGCACCTCACCTTTCCCCTGAAGCAGGCATAAGTGTGTTTTCTAAAAGCGTGACTCTGTTCTGTTTGGGGATTCCGTTCATGGGGAGCGATTTTTACATTCCCTCGATAAGTGATATCATAAGTTTCTTTTTTTGTGGGACTTATTTCACTGAGGATGATCGTACCTAAATCCACTCAGGATGCTGCTACCAGCCTCATGACGTGGATTTCATGGCTGAGTGACACTCCATTGGACCTACGTAGCACCACTTGTCCACTTGTCCACTTGTCTTTGTCCACTTGTCCACTCGTCTTTGTCCACTTGGCTCTTTCCTGGGATATGAAACGTGTACCGGAGTGGAGGTTCTTGTCAAGACAGCAGCCCTCAACTTTGGGGTCCCTGTGTCTGGTTGATTTTTTCATTTTCCCAAGGTCAACGCCCATGTGTGGAAGTGCCCTATGCTCTGTGGTTCTGTGTTTTACATGGTTTGGGAAAGAGGATACACTTGTGAAGATTGGCTGTTGGCCATTGACATCCCGCCCATCAGCTTAACAAGGCTCCCTTGACTCCGTGGGCTGTCCTGCCTTTCTGGTTTTTAGACTTTTTTCGCCTGGCCCTTTTGCCCCCCGGGGGGGGGGGCGAGAGATTTCTTTGTAGTGCTGATTTGCTCTCCCAGGTTGCTTGGTTGGCCAAAAAGGGCGTATGCGTTTTTTCCTGAATATATTCAGGAAAAAACGCATACGCCCTTTTTGGCCAACCGCATCATTGTCCACGTTCTGGCGCTTTTCATGTGCTATCGGGGCCATTCCGATGTACCCGTTGACATCCGTTTCCTGCAGTTCTGCCTTGCGTTCAGCGCCTCTTCGTAGCCTGCGCTCAATATATTTTGGGGCGATAGTTATCGTTTAGAACTCTGCAGGTTTGGGAAGTGCAGGGCCCCTGAGCTCCATTTCCCAAGTCGCTTTTTTGTGAGTGGGACGCAACACGGCTGGATGGCTTCACGCCCTATTGTCGATCCGCGGTGGCAGGCTGAACCGCTGGTGAATTCTTCTTCGTGATGGGAAATGAGAGTGACATGTGCCCGACCAAACACCTCCAGCGAGTCTCTCATTGGTTCCCCCTCTTGCAGTTCATCCTGCGGACAAATTGCAGACGGTACGAAAGAGGCATGGAAAGGCGCCGAGTCTCCAAGTGGGGAGATTGTTAGTAAGGGGGCCTGAATGGAGAACACGAGCACCAGGAGAGGAAAACTGAGGTGAGTTTCAGAAAGCTTTCCCGATCCCACGGTGTAGCATCCGCTGGGTTTCCAATGAGTGCTTTCGCTGTCGGAAGATTGCGTTGAACCTGGAGAGTTGGGAGCCATGGAATGGGGAGCACGCAGGATTCCTTTCAAGGGTCTGCATTTGCTTTCCCAACCTCACCAATCGTCTCAGCCCCAAGAGTGTCCAGCCTTATGTCTTCTGCCGCTGGGGCTGTAGATGTGGTCAATCCTGGTTGCATGCCAGTCCCTGAACGCATTTTGGAAGAATTTCTCTCTGTTTTGCCCTGCTTGTTTCTTCTTTGTGTTGGAAATGTATCCTCAGAATGGGTCTGAGCTGATTTTCCCTGCTGGTTTTAGGCCGCTTTACACACACTTGATGCACTTACACAGAGATATCAAGACTTAGCTTTTAAGATGCTTACTAGTCGGATAGATACTTGTGCGATGAACAGGGTCTGGTGAGTCCAGTTGATTGAGCAAGGAGTAGGTCGTGTCCATTCCATATTCGGTTTTCGGAAGGGTATCTGTGCTCATTTCAAACTCGAGTTTTATGCGTCACCGCACCTCACCTTTCCCCTGAAGCAGGCATAAGTGTGTTTTCTAAAAGCGTGACTCTGTTCTGTTTGGGGATTCCGTTCATGGGGAGCGATTTTTACATTCCCTCGATAAGTGATATCATAAGTTTCTTTTTTTGTGGGACTTATTTCACTGAGGATGATCGTACCTAAATCCACTCAGGATGCTGCTACCAGCCTCATGACGTGGATTTCATGGCTGAGTGACACTCCATTGGACCTACGTAGCACCACTTGTCCACTTGTCCACTTGTCTTTGTCCACTTGTCCACTCGTCTTTGTCCACTTGGCTCTTTCCTGGGATATGAAACGTGTACCGGAGTGGAGGTTCTTGTCAAGACAGCAGCCCTCAACTTTGGGGTCCCTGTGTCTGGTTGATTTTTTCATTTTCCCAAGGTCAACGCCCATGTGTGGAAGTGCCCTATGCTCTGTGGTTCTGTGTTTTACATGGTTTGGGAAAGAGGATACACTTGTGAAGATTGGCTGTTGGCCATTGACATCCCGCCCATCAGCTTAACAAGGCTCCCTTGACTCCGTGGGCTGTCCTGCCTTTCTGGTTTTTAGACTTTTTTCGCCTGGCCCTTTTGCCCCCCGGGGGGGGGGGCGAGAGATTTCTTTGTAGTGCTGATTTGCTCTCCCAGGTTGCTTGGTTGGCCAAAAAGGGCGTATGCGTTTTTTCCTGAATATATTCAGGAAAAAACGCATACGCCCTTTTTGGCCAACCGCATCATTGTCCACGTTCTGGCGCTTTTCATGTGCTATCGGGGCCATTCCGATGTACCCGTTGACATCCGTTTCCTGCAGTTCTGCCTTGCGTTCAGCGCCTCTTCGTAGCCTGCGCTCAATATATTTTGGGGCGATAGTTATCGTTTAGAACTCTGCAGGTTTGGGAAGTGCAGGGCCCCTGAGCTCCATTTCCCAAGTCGCTTTTTTGTGAGTGGGACGCAACACGGCTGGATGGCTTCACGCCCTATTGTCGATCCGCGGTGGCAGGCTGAACCGCTGGTGAATTCTTCTTCGTGATGGGAAATGAGAGTGACATGTGCCCGACCAAACACCTCCAGCGAGTCTCTCATTGGTTCCCCCTCTTGCAGTTCATCCTGCGGACAAATTGCAGACGGTACGAAAGAGGCATGGAAAGGCGCCGAGTCTCCAAGTGGGGAGATTGTTAGTAAGGGGGCCCGAATGGAGAACACGAGCACCAGGAGAGGAAAACTGAGGTGAGTTTCAGAAAGCTTTCCCGATCCCACGGTGTAGCATCCGCTGGGTTTCCAATGAGTGCTTTCGCTGTCGGAAGATTGCGTTGAACCTGGAGAGTTGGGAGCCATGGAATGGGGAGCACGCAGGATTCCTTTCAAGGGTCTGCATTTGCTTTCCCAACCTCACCAATCGTCTCAGCCCCAAGAGTGTCCAGCCTTATGTCTTCTGCCGCTGGGGCTGTAGATGTGGTCAATCCTGGTTGCATGCCAGTCCCTGAACGCATTTTGGAAGAATTTCTCTCTGTTTTGCCCTGCTTGTTTCTTCTTTGTGTTGGAAATGTATCCTCAGAATGGGTCTGAGCTGATTTTCCCTGCTGGTTTTAGGCCGCTTTACACACCCTTGATGCACTTACACAGAGATATCAAGACTTAGCTTTTAAGATGCTTACTAGTCGGATAGATACTTGTGCGATGAACAGGGTCTGGTGAGTCCAGTTGATTGAGCAAGGAGTAGGTCGTGTCCATTCCATATTCGGTTTTCGGAAGGGTATCTGTGCTCATTTCAAACTCGAGTTTTATGCGTCACCGCACCTCACCTTTCCCCTGAAGCAGGCATAAGTGTGTTTTCTAAAAGCGTGACTCTGTTCTGTTTGGGGATTCCGTTCATGGGGAGCGATTTTTACATTCCCTCGATAAGTGATATCATAAGTTTCTTTTTTTGTGGGACTTATTTCACTGAGGATGATCGTACCTAAATCCACTCAGGATGCTGCTACCAGCCTCATGACGTGGATTTCATGGCTGAGTGACACTCCATTGGACCTACGTAGCACCACTTGTCCACTTGTCCACTTGTCTTTGTCCACTTGTCCACTCGTCTTTGTCCACTTGGCTCTTTCCTGGGATATGAAACGTGTACCGGAGTGGAGGTTCTTGTCAAGACAGCAGCCCTCAACTTTGGGGTCCCTGTGTCTGGTTGATTTTTTCATTTTCCCAAGGTCAACGCCCATGTGTGGAAGTGCCCTATGCTCTGTGGTTCTGTGTTTTACATGGTTTGGGAAAGAGGATACACTTGTGAAGATTGGCTGTTGGCCATTGACATCCCGCCCATCAGCTTAACAAGGCTCCCTTGACTCCGTGGGCTGTCCTGCCTTTCTGGTTTTTAGACTTTTTTCGCCTGGCCCTTTTGCCCCGGGGGGGGGGGCGAGAGATTTCTTTGTAGTGCTGATTTGCTCTCCCAGGTTGCTTGGTTGGCCAAAAAGGGCGTATGCGTTTTTTCCTGAATATATTCAGGAAAAAACGCATACGCCCTTTTTGGCCAACCGCATCATTGTCCACGTTCTGGCGCTTTTCATGTGCTATCGGGGCCATTCCGATGTACCCGTTGACATCCGTTTCCTGCAGTTCTGCCTTGCGTTCAGCGCCTCTTCGTAGCCTGCGCTCAATATATTTTGGGGCGATAGTTATCGTTTAGAACTCTGCAGGTTTGGGAAGTGCAGGGCCCCTGAGCTCCATTTCCCAAGTCGCTTTTTTGTGAGTGGGACGCAACACGGCTGGATGGCTTCACGCCCTATTGTCGATCCGCGGTGGCAGGCTGAACCGCTGGTGAATTCTTCTTCGTGATGGGAAATGAGAGTGACATGTGCCCGACCAAACACCTCCAGCGAGTCTCTCATTGGTTCCCCCTCTTGCAGTTCATCCTGCGGACAAATTGCAGATGGTACGAAAGAGGCATGGAAAGGCGCCGAGTCTCCAAGTGGGGAGATTGTTAGTAAGGGGGCCTGAATGGAGAACACGAGCACCAGGAGAGGAAAACTGAGGTGAGTTTCAGAAAGCTTTCCCGATCCCACGGTGTAGCATCCGCTGGGTTTCCAATGAGTGCTTTCGCTGTCGGAAGATTGCGTTGAACCTGGAGAGTTGGGAGCCATGGAATGGGGAGCACGCAGGATTCCTTTCAAGGGTCTGCATTTGCTTTCCCAACCTCACCAATCGTCTCAGCCCCAAGAGTGTCCAGCCTTATGTCTTCTGCCGCTGGGGCTGTAGATGTGGTCAATCCTGGTTGCATGCCAGTCCCTGAACGCATTTTGGAAGAATTTCTCTCTGTTTTGCCCTGCTTGTTTCTTCTTTGTGTTGGAAATGTATCCTCAGAATGGGTCTGAGCTGATTTTCCCTGCTGGTTTTAGGCCGCTTTACACACACTTGATGCACTTACACAGAGATATCAAGACTTAGCTTTTAAGATGCTTACTAGTCGGATAGATACTTGTGCGATGAACAGGGTCTGGTGAGTCCAGTTGATTGAGCAAGGAGTAGGTCGTGTCCATTCCATATTCGGTTTTCGGAAGGGTATCTGTGCTCATTTCAAACTCGAGTTTTATGCGTCACCGCACCTCACCTTTCCCCTGAAGCAGGCATAAGTGTGTTTTCTAAAAGCGTGACTCTGTTCTGTTTGGGGATTCCGTTCATGGGGAGCGATTTTTACATTCCCTCGATAAGTGATATCATAAGTTTCTTTTTTTGTGGGACTTATTTCACTGAGGATGATCGTACCTAAATCCACTCAGGATGCTGCTACCAGCCTCATGACGTGGATTTCATGGCTGAGTGACACTCCATTGGACCTACGTAGCACCACTTGTCCACTTGTCCACTTGTCTTTGTCCACTTGTCCACTCGTCTTTGTCCACTTGGCTCTTTCCTGGGATATGAAACGTGTACCGGAGTGGAGGTTCTTGTCAAGACAGCAGCCCTCAACTTTGGGGTCCCTGTGTCTGGTTGATTTTTTCATTTTCCCAAGGTCAACGCCCATGTGTGGAAGTGCCCTATGCTCTGTGGTTCTGTGTTTTACATGGTTTGGGAAAGAGGATACACTTGTGAAGATTGGCTGTTGGCCATTGACATCCCGCCCATCAGCTTAACAAGGCTCCCTTGACTCCGTGGGCTGTCCTGCCTTTCTGGTTTTTAGACTTTTTTCGCCTGGCCCTTTTGCCCCGGGGGGGGGGGGGCGAGAGATTTCTTTGTAGTGCTGATTTGCTCTCCCAGGTTGCTTGGTTGGCCAAAAAGGGCGTATGCGTTTTTTCCTGAATATATTCAGGAAAAAACGCATACGCCCTTTTTGGCCAACCGCATCATTGTCCACGTTCTGGCGCTTTTCATGTGCTATCGGGGCCATTCCGATGTACCCGTTGACATCCGTTTCCTGCAGTTCTGCCTTGCGTTCAGCGCCTCTTCGTAGCCTGCGCTCAATATATTTTGGGGCGATAGTTATCGTTTAGAACTCTGCAGGTTTGGGAAGTGCAGGGCCCCTGAGCTCCATTTCCCAAGTCGCTTTTTTGTGAGTGGGACGCAACACGGCTGGATGGCTTCACGCCCTATTGTCGATCCGCGGTGGCAGGCTGAACCGCTGGTGAATTCTTCTTCGTGATGGGAAATGAGAGTGACATGTGCCCGACCAAACACCTCCAGCGAGTCTCTCATTGGTTCCCCCTCTTGCAGTTCATCCTGCGGACAAATTGCAGACGGTACGAAAGAGGCATGGAAAGGCGCCGAGTCTCCAAGTGGGGAGATTGTTAGTAAGGGGGCCCGAATGGAGAACACGAGCACCAGGAGAGGAAAACTGAGGTGAGTTTCAGAAAGCTTTCCCGATCCCACGGTGTAGCATCCGCTGGGTTTCCAATGAGTGCTTTCGCTGTCGGAAGATTGCGTTGAACCTGGAGAGTTGGGAGCCATGGAATGGGGAGCACGCAGGATTCCTTTCAAGGGTCTGCATTTGCTTTCCCAACCTCACCAATCGTCTCAGCCCCAAGAGTGTCCAGCCTTATGTCTTCTGCCGCTGGGGCTGTAGATGTGGTCAATCCTGGTTGCATGCCAGTCCCTGAACGCATTTTGGAAGAATTTCTCTCTGTTTTGCCCTGCTTGTTTCTTCTTTGTGTTGGAAATGTATCCTCAGAATGGGTCTGAGCTGATTTTCCCTGCTGGTTTTAGGCCGCTTTACACACACTTGATGCACTTACACAGAGATATCAAGACTTAGCTTTTAAGATGCTTACTAGTCGGATAGATACTTGTGCGATGAACAGGGTCTGGTGAGTCCAGTTGATTGAGCAAGGAGTAGGTCGTGTCCATTCCATATTCGGTTTTCGGAAGGGTATCTGTGCTCATTTCAAACTCGAGTTTTATGCGTCACCGCACCTCACCTTTCCCCTGAAGCAGGCATAAGTGTGTTTTCTAAAAGCGTGACTCTGTTCTGTTTGGGGATTCCGTTCATGGGGAGCGATTTTTACATCCCCTCGATAAGTGATATCATAAGTTTCTTTTTTTGTGGGACTTATTTCACTGAGGATGATCGTACCTAAATCCACTCAGGATGCTGCTACCAGCCTCATGACGTGGATTTCATGGCTGAGTGACACTCCATTGGACCTACGTAGCACCACTTGTCCACTTGTCCACTTGTCTTTGTCCACTTGTCCACTCGTCTTTGTCCACTTGGCTCTTTCCTGGGATATGAAACGTGTACCGGAGTGGAGGTTCTTGTCAAGACAGCAGCCCTCAACTTTGGGGTCCCTGTGTCTGGTTGATTTTTTCATTTTCCCAAGGTCAACGCCCATGTGTGGAAGTGCCCTATGCTCTGTGGTTCTGTGTTTTACATGGTTTGGGAAAGAGGATACACTTGTGAAGATTGGCTGTTGGCCATTGACATCCCGCCCATCAGCTTAACAAGGCTCCCTTGACTCCGTGGGCTGTCCTGCCTTTCTGGTTTTTAGACTTTTTTCGCCTGGCCCTTTTGCCCCCCGGGGGGGGGGGCGAGAGATTTCTTTGTAGTGCTGATTTGCTCTCCCAGGTTGCTTGGTTGGCCAAAAAGGGCGTATGCGTTTTTTCCTGAATATATTCAGGAAAAAACGCATACGCCCTTTTTGGCCAACCGCATCATTGTCCACGTTCTGGCGCTTTTCATGTGCTATCGGGGCCATACCGATGTACCCGTTGACATCCGTTTCCTGCAGTTCTGCCTTGCGTTCAGCGCCTCTTCGTAGCCTGACCTCAATATATTTTGGGGCGATAGTTATCGTTTAGAACTCTGCAGGTTTGGGAAGTGCAGGGCCCCTGAGCTCCATTTCCCAAGTCGCTTTTTTGTGAGTGGGACGCAACACGGCTGGATGGCTTCACGCCCTATTGTCGATCCGCGGTGGCAGGCTGAACCGCTGGTGAATTCTTCTTCGTGATGGGAAATGAGAGTGACATGTGCCCGACCAAACACCTCCAGCGAGTCTCTCATTGGTTCCCCCTCTTGCAGTTCATCCTGCGGACAAATTGCAGACGGTACGAAAGAGGCATGGAAAGGCGCCGAGTCTCCAAGTGGGGAGATTGTTAGTAAGGGGGCCCGAATGGAGAACACGAGCACCAGGAGAGGAAAACTGAGGTGAGTTTCAGAAAGCTTTCCCGATCCCACGGTGTAGCATCCGCTGGGTTTCCAGTGAGTGCTTTCGCTGTCGGAAGATTGCGTTGAACCTGGAGAGTTGGGAGCCATGGAATGGGGAGCACGCAGGATTCCTTTCAAGGGTCTGCATTTGCTTTCCCAACCTCACCAATCGTCTCAGCCCCAAGAGTGTCCAGCCTTATGTCTTCTGCCGCTGGGGCTGTAGATGTGGTCAATCCTGGTTGCATGCCAGTCCCTGAACGCATTTTGGAAGAATTTCTCTCTGTTTTGCCCTGCTTGTTTCTTCTTTGTGTTGGAAATGTATCCTCAGAATGGGTCTGAGCTGATTTTCCCTGCTGGTTTTAGGCCGCTTTACACACACTTGATGCACTTACACAGAGATATCAAGACTTAGCTTTTAAGATGCTTACTAGTCGGATAGATACTTGTGCGATGAACAGGGTCTGGTGAGTCCAGTTGATTGAGCAAGGAGTAGGTCGTGTCCATTCCATATTCGGTTTTCGGAAGGGTATCTGTGCTCATTTCAAACTCGAGTTTTATGCGTCACCGCACCTCACCTTTCCCCTGAAGCAGGCATAAGTGTGTTTTCTAAAAGCGTGACTCTGTTCTGTTTGGGGATTCCGTTCATGGGGAGCGATTTTTACATTCCCTCGATAAGTGATATCATAAGTTTCTTTTTTTGTGGGACTTATTTCACTGAGGATGATCGTACCTAAATCCACTCAGGATGCTGCTACCAGCCTCATGACGTGGATTTCATGGCTGAGTGACACTCCATTGGACCTACGTAGCACCACTTGTCCACTTGTCCACTTGTCTTTGTCCACTTGTCCACTCGTCTTTGTCCACTTGGCTCTTTCCTGGGATATGAAACGTGTACCGGAGTGGAGGTTCTTGTCAAGACAGCAGCCCTCAACTTTGGGGTCCCTGTGTCTGGTTGATTTTTTCATTTTCCCAAGGTCAACGCCCATGTGTGGAAGTGCCCTATGCTCTGTGGTTCTGTGTTTTACATGGTTTGGGAAAGAGGATACACTTGTGAAGATTGGCTGTTGGCCATTGACATCCCGCCCATCAGCTTAACAAGGCTCCCTTGACTCCGTGGGCTGTCCTGCCTTTCTGGTTTTTAGACTTTTTTCGCCTGGCCCTTTTGCCCCGGGGGGGGGGGGCGAGAGATTTCTTTGTAGTGCTGATTTGCTCTCCCAGGTTGCTTGGTTGGCCAAAAAGGGCGTATGCGTTTTTTCCTGAATATATTCAGGAAAAAACGCATACGCCCTTTTTGGCCAACCGCATCATTGTCCACGTTCTGGCGCTTTTCATGTGCTATCGGGGCCATTCCGATGTACCCGTTGACATCCGTTTCCTGCAGTTCTGCCTTGCGTTCAGCGCCTCTTCGTAGCCTGACCTCAATATATTTTGGGGCGATAGTTATCGTTTAGAACTCTGCAGGTTTGGGAAGTGCAGGGCCCCTGAGCTCCATTTCCCAAGTCGCTTTTTTGTGAGTGGGACGCAACACGGCTGGATGGCTTCACGCCCTATTGTCGATCCGCGGTGGCAGGCTGAACCGCTGGTGAATTCTTCTTCGTGATGGGAAATGAGAGTGACATGTGCCCGACCAAACACCTCCAGCGAGTCTCTCATTGGTTCCCCCTCTTGCAGTTCATCCTGCGGACAAATTGCAGACGGTACGAAAGAGGCATGGAAAGGCGCCGAGTCTCCAAGTGGGGAGATTGTTAGTAAGGGGGCCTGAATGGAGAACACGAGCACCAGGAGAGGAAAACTGAGGTGAGTTTCAGAAAGCTTTCCCGATCCCACGGTGTAGCATCCGCTGGGTTTCCAATGAGTGCTTTCGCTGTCGGAAGATTGCGTTGAACCTGGAGAGTTGGGAGCCATGGAATGGGGAGCACGCAGGATTCCTTTCAAGGGTCTGCATTTGCTTTCCCAACCTCACCAATCGTCTCAGCCCCAAGAGTGTCCAGCCTTATGTCTTCTGCCGCTGGGGCTGTAGATGTGGTCAATCCTGGTTGCATGCCAGTCCCTGAACGCATTTTGGAAGAATTTCTCTCTGTTTTGCCCTGCTTGTTTCTTCTTTGTGTTGGAAATGTATCCTCAGAATGGGTCTGAGCTGATTTTCCCTGCTGGTTTTAGGCCGCTTTACACACACTTGATGCACTTACACAGAGATATCAAGACTTAGCTTTTAAGATGCTTACTAGTCGGATAGATACTTGTGCGATGAACAGGGTCTGGTGAGTCCAGTTGATTGAGCAAGGAGTAGGTCGTGTCCATTCCATATTCGGTTTTCGGAAGGGTATCTGTGCTCATTTCAAACTCGAGTTTTATGCGTCACCGCACCTCACCTTTCCCCTGAAGCAGGCATAAGTGTGTTTTCTAAAAGCGTGACTCTGTTCTGTTTGGGGATTCCGTTCATGGGGAGCGATTTTTACATTCCCTCGATAAGTGATATCATAAGTTTCTTTTTTTGTGGGACTTATTTCACTGAGGATGATCGTACCTAAATCCACTCAGGATGCTGCTACCAGCCTCATGACGTGGATTTCATGGCTGAGTGACACTCCATTGGACCTACGTAGCACCACTTGTCCACTTGTCCACTTGTCTTTGTCCACTTGTCCACTCGTCTTTGTCCACTTGGCTCTTTCCTGGGATATGAAACGTGTACCGGAGTGGAGGTTCTTGTCAAGACAGCAGCCCTCAACTTTGGGGTCCCTGTGTCTGGTTGATTTTTTCATTTTCCCAAGGTCAACGCCCATGTGTGGAAGTGCCCTATGCTCTGTGGTTCTGTGTTTTACATGGTTTGGGAAAGAGGATACACTTGTGAAGATTGGCTGTTGGCCATTGACATCCCGCCCATCAGCTTAACAAGGCTCCCTTGACTCCGTGGGCTGTCCTGCCTTTCTGGTTTTTAGACTTTTTTCGCCTGGCCCTTTTGCCCCGGGGGGGGGGGCGAGAGATTTCTTTGTAGTGCTGATTTGCTCTCCCAGGTTGCTTGGTTGGCCAAAAAGGGCGTATGCGTTTTTTCCTGAATATATTCAGGAAAAAACGCATACGCCCTTTTTGGCCAACCGCATCATTGTCCACGTTCTGGCGCTTTTCATGTGCTATCGGGGCCATTCCGATGTACCCGTTGACATCCGTTTCCTGCAGTTCTGCCTTGCGTTCAGCGCCTCTTCGTAGCCTGACCTCAATATATTTTGGGGCGATAGTTATCGTTTAGAACTCTGCAGGTTTGGGAAGTGCAGGGCCCCTGAGCTCCATTTCCCAAGTCGCTTTTTTGTGAGTGGGACGCAACACGGCTGGATGGCTTCACGCCCTATTGTCGATCCGCGGTGGCAGGCTGAACCGCTGGTGAATTCTTCTTCGTGATGGGAAATGAGAGTGACATGTGCCCGACCAAACACCTCCAGCGAGTCTCTCATTGGTTCCCCCTCTTGCAGTTCATCCTGCGGACAAATTGCAGACGGTACGAAAGAGGCATGGAAAGGCGCCGAGTCTCCAAGTGGGGAGATTGTTAGTAAGGGGGCCTGAATGGAGAACACGAGCACCAGGAGAGGAAAACTGAGGTGAGTTTCAGAAAGCTTTCCCGATCCCACGGTGTAGCATCCGCTGGGTTTCCAATGAGTGCTTTCGCTGTCGGAAGATTGCGTTGAACCTGGAGAGTTGGGAGCCATGGAATGGGGAGCACGCAGGATTCCTTTCAAGGGTCTGCATTTGCTTTCCCAACCTCACCAATCGTCTCAGCCCCAAGAGTGTCCAGCCTTATGTCTTCTGCCGCTGGGGCTGTAGATGTGGTCAATCCTGGTTGCATGCCAGTCCCTGAACGCATTTTGGAAGAATTTCTCTCTGTTTTGCCCTGCTTGTTTCTTCTTTGTGTTGGAAATGTATCCTCAGAATGGGTCTGAGCTGATTTTCCCTGCTGGTTTTAGGCCGCTTTACACACACTTGATGCACTTACACAGAGATATCAAGACTTAGCTTTTAAGATGCTTACTAGTCGGATAGATACTTGTGCGATGAACAGGGTCTGGTGAGTCCAGTTGATTGAGCAAGGAGTAGGTCGTGTCCATTCCATATTCGGTTTTCGGAAGTGTATCTGTGCTCATTTCAAACTCGAGTTTTATGCGTCACCGCACCTCACCTTTCCCCTGAAGCAGGCATAAGTGTGTTTTCTAAAAGCGTGACTCTGTTCTGTTTGGGGATTCCGTTCATGGGGAGCGATTTTTACATTCCCTCGATAAGTGATATCATAAGTTTCTTTTTTTGTGGGACTTATTTCACTGAGGATGATCGTACCTAAATCCACTCAGGATGCTGCTACCAGCCTCATGACGTGGATTTCATGGCTGAGTGACACTCCATTGGACCTACGTAGCACCACTTGTCCACTTGTCCACTTGTCTTTGTCCACTTGTCCACTCGTCTTTGTCCACTTGGCTCTTTCCTGGGATATGAAACGTGTACCGGAGTGGAGGTTCTTGTCAAGACAGCAGCCCTCAACTTTGGGGTCCCTGTGTCTGGTTGATTTTTTCATTTTCCCAAGGTCAACGCCCATGTGTGGAAGTGCCCTATGCTCTGTGGTTCTGTGTTTTACATGGTTTGGGAAAGAGGATACACTTGTGAAGATTGGCTGTTGGCCATTGACATCCCGCCCATCAGCTTAACAAGGCTCCCTTGACTCCGTGGGCTGTCCTGCCTTTCTGGTTTTTAGACTTTTTTCGCCTGGCCCTTTTGCCCCGGGGGGGGGGCGAGAGATTTCTTTGTAGTGCTGATTTGCTCTCCCAGGTTGCTTGGTTGGCCAAAAAGGGCGTATGCGTTTTTTCCTGAATATATTCAGGAAAAAACGCATACGCCCTTTTTGGCCAACCGCATCATTGTCCACGTTCTGGCGCTTTTCATGTGCTATCGGGGCCATTCCGATGTACCCGTTGACATCCGTTTCCTGCAGTTCTGCCTTGCGTTCAGCGCCTCTTCGTAGCCTGACCTCAATATATTTTGGGGCGATAGTTATCGTTTAGAACTCTGCAGGTTTGGGAAGTGCAGGGCCCCTGAGCTCCATTTCCCAAGTCGCTTTTTTGTGAGTGGGACGCAACACGGCTGGATGGCTTCACGCCCTATTGTCGATCCGCGGTTGCAGGCTGAACCTGTGGTGAATTCTTCTTCGTGATGGCAAATGAGAGTGACATGTGCCCGACCAAACACCTCCAGCGAGTCTCTCATTGGTTCCCCCTCTTGCAGTTCATCCTGCGGACAAATTGCAGACGGTACGAAAGAGGCATGGAAAGGCGCCGAGTCTCCAAGTGGGGAGATTGTTAGTAAGGGGGCCTGAATGGAGAACACGAGCACCAGGAGAGGAAAACTGAGGTGAGTTTCAGAAAGCTTTCCCGATCCCACGGTGTAGCATCCGCTGGGTTTCCAATGAGTGCTTTCGCTGTCGGAAGATTGCGTTGAACCTGGAGAGTTGGGAGCCATGGAATGGGGAGCACGCAGGATTCCTTTCAAGGGTCTGCATTTGCTTTCCCAACCTCACCAATCGTCTCAGCCCCAAGAGTGTCCAGCCTTATGTCTTCTGCCGCTGGGGCTGTAGATGTGGTCAATCCTGGTTGCATGCCAGTCCCTGAACGCATTTTGGAAGAATTTCTCTCTGTTTTGCCCTGCTTGTTTCTTCTTTGTGTTGGAAATGTATCCTCAGAATGGGTCTGAGCTGATTTTCCCTGCTGGTTTTAGGCCGCTTTACACACCCTTGATGCACTTACACAGAGATATCAAGACTTAGCTTTTAAGATGCTTACTAGTCGGATAGATACTTGTGCGATGAACAGGGTCTGGTGAGTCCAGTTGATTGAGCAAGGAGTAGGTCGTGTCCATTCCATATTCGGTTTTCGGAAGGGTATCTGTGCTCATTTCAAACTCGAGTTTTATGCGTCACCGCACCTCACCTTTCCCCTGAAGCAGGCATAAGTGTGTTTTCTAAAAGCGTGACTCTGTTCTGTTTGGGGATTCCGTTCATGGGGAGCGATTTTTACATTCCCTCGATAAGTGATATCATAAGTTTCTTTTTTTGTGGGACTTATTTCACTGAGGATGATCGTACCTAAATCCACTCAGGATGCTGCTACCAGCCTCATGACGTGGATTTCATGGCTGAGTGACACTCCATTGGACCTACGTAGCACCACTTGTCCACTTGTCCACTTGTCTTTGTCCACTTGTCCACTCGTCTTTGTCCACTTGGCTCTTTCCTGGGATATGAAACGTGTACCGGAGTGGAGGTTCTTGTCAAGACAGCAGCCCTCAACTTTGGGGTCCCTGTGTCTGGTTGATTTTTTCATTTTCCCAAGGTCAACGCCCATGTGTGGAAGTGCCCTATGCTCTGTGGTTCTGTGTTTTACATGGTTTGGGAAAGAGGATACACTTGTGAAGATTGGCTGTTGGCCATTGACATCCCGCCCATCAGCTTAACAAGGCTCCCTTGACTCCGTGGGCTGTCCTGCCTTTCTGGTTTTTAGACTTTTTTCGCCTGGCCCTTTTGCCCCGGGGGGGGGGGGCGAGAGATTTCTTTGTAGTGCTGATTTGCTCTCCGAAGTTGCTTGGTTGGCCAAAAAGGGCGTATGCGTTTTTTCCTGAATATATTCAGGAAAAAACGCATACGCCCTTTTTGGCCAACCGCATCATTGTCCACGTTCTGGCGCTTTTCATGTGCTATCGGGGCCATTCCGATGTACCCGTTGACATCCGTTTCCTGCAGTTCTGCCTTGCGTTCAGCGCCTCTTCGTAGCCTGCGCTCAATATATTTTGGGGCGATAGTTATCGTTTAGAACTCTGCAGGTTTGGGAAGTGCAGGGCCCCTGAGCTCCATTTCCCAAGTCGCTTTTTTGTGAGTGGGACGCAACACGGCTGGATGGCTTCACGCCCTATTGTCGATCCGCGGTTGCAGGCTGAACCGCTGGTGAATTCTTCTTCGTGATGGGAAATGAGAGTGACATGTGCCCGACCAAACACCTCCAGCGAGTCTCTCATTGGTTCCCCCTCTTGCAGTTCATCCTGCGGACAAATTGCAGACGGTACGAAAGAGGCATGGAAAGGCGCCGAGTCTCCAAGTGGGGAGATTGTTAGTAAGGGGGCCTGAATGGAGAACACGAGCACCAGGAGAGGAAAACTGAGGTGAGTTTCAGAAAGCTTTCCCGATCCCACGGTGTAGCATCCGCTGGGTTTCCAATGAGTGCTTTCGCTGTCGGAAGATTGCGTTGAACCTGGAGAGTTGGGAGCCATGGAATGGGGAGCACGCAGGATTCCTTTCAAGGGTCTGCATTTGCTTTCCCAACCTCACCAATCGTCTCAGCCCCAAGAGTGTCCAGCCTTATGTCTTCTGCCGCTGGGGCTGTAGATGTGGTCAATCCTGGTTGCATGCCAGTCCCTGAACGCATTTTGGAAGAATTTCTCTCTGTTTTGCCCTGCTTGTTTCTTCTTTGTGTTGGAAACGTATCCTCAGAATGGGTCTGAGCTGATTTTCCCTGCTGGTTTTAGGCCGCTTTACACACACTTGATGCACTTACACAGAGATATCAAGACTTAGCTTTTAAGATGCTTACTAGTCGGATAGATACTTGTGCGATGAACAGGGTCTGGTGAGTCCAGTTGATTGAGCAAGGAGTAGGTCGTGTCCATTCCATATTCGGTTTTCGGAAGGGTATCTGTGCTCATTTCAAACTCGAGTTTTATGCGTCACCGCACCTCACCTTTCCCCTGAAGCAGGCATAAGTGTGTTTTCTAAAAGCGTGACTCTGTTCTGTTTGGGGATTCCGTTCATGGGGAGCGATTTTTACATTCCCTCGATAAGTGATATCATAAGTTTCTTTTTTTGTGGGACTTATTTCACTGAGGATGATCGTACCTAAATCCACTCAGGATGCTGCTACCAGCCTCATGACGTGGATTTCATGGCTGAGTGACACTCCATTGGACCTACGTAGCACCACTTGTCCACTTGTCCACTTGTCTTTGTCCACTTGTCCACTCGTCTTTGTCCACTTGGCTCTTTCCTGGGATATGAAACGTGTACCGGAGTGGAGGTTCTTGTCAAGACAGCAGCCCTCAACTTTGGGGTCCCTGTGTCTGGTTGATTTTTTCATTTTCCCAAGGTCAACGCCCATGTGTGGAAGTGCCCTATGCTCTGTGGTTCTGTGTTTTACATGGTTTGGGAAAGAGGATACACTTGTGAAGATTGGCTGTTGGCCATTGACATCCCGCCCATCAGCTTAACAAGGCTCCCTTGACTCCGTGGGCTGTCCTGCCTTTCTGGTTTTTAGACTTTTTTCGCCTGGCCCTTTTGCCCCGGGGGGGGGCGAGAGATTTCTTTGTAGTGCTGATTTGCTCTCCCAGGTTGCTTGGTTGGCCAAAAAGGGCGTATGCGTTTTTTCCTGAATATATTCAGGAAAAAACGCATACGCCCTTTTTGGCCAACCGCATCATTGTCCACGTTCTGGCGCTTTTCATGTGCTATCGGGGCCATTCCGATGTACCCGTTGACATCCGTTTCCTGCAGTTCTGCCTTGCGTTCAGCGCCTCTTCGTAGCCTGACCTCAATATATTTTGGGGCGATAGTTATCGTTTAGAACTCTGCAGGTTTGGGAAGTGCAGGGCCCCTGAGCTCCATTTCCCAAGTCGCTTTTTTGTGAGTGGGACGCAACACGGCTGGATGGCTTCACGCCCTATTGTCGATCTGCGGTGGCAGGCTGAACCGCTGGTGAATTCTTCTTCGTGATGGGAAATGAGAGTGACATGTGCCTGACCAAACACCTCCAGCGAGTCTCTCATTGGTTCCCCCTCTTGCAGTTCATCCTGCGGACAAATTGCAGACGGTACGAAAGAGGCATGGAAAGGCGCCGAGTCTCCAAGTGGGGAGATTGTTAGTAAGGGGGCCTGAATGGAGAACACGAGCACCAGGAGAGGAAAACTGAGGTGAGTTTCAGAAAGCTTTCCCGATCCCACGGTGTAGCATCCGCTGGGTTTCCAATGAGTGCTTTCGCTTTCGGTAGATTGCGTTGAACCTGGAGAGTTGGGAGCCATGGAATGGGGAGCACGCAGGATTCCTTTCAAGGGTCTGCATTTGCTTTCCCAACCTCACCAATCGTCTCAGCCCCAAGAGTGTCCAGCCTTATGTCTTCTGCCGCTGGGGCTGTAGATGTGGTCAATCCTGGTTGCATGCCAGTCCCTGAACGCATTTTGGAAGAATTTCTCTCTGTTTTGCCCTGCTTGTTTCTTCTTTGTGTTGGAAATGTATCCTCAGAATGGGTCTGAGCTGATTTTCCCTGCTGGTTTTAGGCCGCTTTACACACACTTGATGCACTTACACAGAGATATCAAGACTTAGCTTTTAAGATGCTTACTAGTCGGATAGATACTTGTGCGATGAACAGGGTCTGGTGAGTCCAGTTGATTGAGCAAGGAGTAGGTCGTGTCCATTCCATATTCGGTTTTCGGAAGGGTATCTGTGCTCATTTCAAACTCGAGTTTTATGCGTCACCGCACCTCACCTTTCCCCTGAAGCAGGCATAAGTGTGTTTTCTAAAAGCGTGACTCTGTTCTGTTTGGGGATTCCGTTCATGGGGAGCGATTTTTACATTCCCTCGATAAGTGATATCATAAGTTTCTTTTTTTGTGGGACTTACTTCACTGAGGATGATCGTACCTAAATCCACTCAGGATGCTGCTACCAGCCTCATGACGTGGATTTCATGGCTGAGTGACACTCCATTGGACCTACGTAGCACCACTTGTCCACTTGTCCACTTGTCTTTGTCCACTTGTCCACTCGTCTTTGTCCACTTGGCTCTTTCCTGGGATATGAAACGTGTACCGGAGTGGAGGTTCTTGTCAAGACAGCAGCCCTCAACTTTGGGGTCCCTGTGTCTGGTTGATTTTTTCATTTTCCCAAGGTCAACGCCCATGTGTGGAAGTGCCCTATGCTCTGTGGTTCTGTGTTTTACATGGTTTGGGAAAGAGGATACACTTGTGAAGATTGGCTGTTGGCCATTGACATCCCGCCCATCAGCTTAACAAGGCTCCCTTGACTCCGTGGGCTG
Source organism: Kogia breviceps (assembly GCF_026419965.1). Taxonomy (NCBI): domain Eukaryota; kingdom Metazoa; phylum Chordata; class Mammalia; order Artiodactyla; family Physeteridae; genus Kogia; species Kogia breviceps. The sequence goes on from NW_026711581.1 coordinate 232,422, forward strand.
TCCTGCCTTTCTGGTTTTTAGACTTTTTTCGCCTGGCCCTTTTGCCCCGGGGGGGGGGGGCGAGAGATTTCTTTGTAGTGCTGATTTGCTCTCCCAGGTTGCTTGGTTGGCCAAAAAGGGCGTATGCGTTTTTTCCTGAATATATTCAGGAAAAAACGCATACGCCCTTTTTGGCCAACCGCATCATTGTCCACGTTCTGGCGCTTTTCATGTGCTATCGGGGCCATTCCGATGTACCCGTTGACATCCGTTTCCTGCAGTTCTGCCTTGCGTTCAGCGCCTCTTCGTAGCCTGACCTCAATATATTTTGGGGCGATAGTTATCGTTTAGAACTCTGCAGGTTTGGGAAGTGCAGGGCCCCTGAGCTCCATTTCCCAAGTCGCTTTTTTGTGAGTGGGACGCAACACGGCTGGATGGCTTCACGCCCTATTGTCGATCCGCGGTGGCAGGCTGAACCGCTGGTGAATTCTTCTTCGTGATGGGAAATGAGAGTGACATGTGCCCGACCAAACACCTCCAGCGAGTCTCTCATTGGTTCCCCCTCTTGCAGTTCATCCTGCGGACAAATTGCAGACGGTACGAAAGAGGCATGGAAAGGCGCCGAGTCTCCAAGTGGGGAGATTGTTAGTAAGGGGGCCTGAATGGAGAACACGAGCACCAGGAGAGGAAAACTGAGGTGAGTTTCAGAAAGCTTTCCCGATCCCACGGTGTAGCATCCGCTGGGTTTCCAATGAGTGCTTTCGCTGTCGGAAGATTGCGTTGAACCTGGAGAGTTGGGAGCCATGGAATGGGGAGCACGCAGGATTCCTTTCAAGGGTCTGCATTTGCTTTCCCAACCTCACCAATCGTCTCAGCCCCAAGAGTGTCCAGCCTTATGTCTTCTGCCGCTGGGGCTGTAGATGTGGTCAATCCTGGTTGCATGCCAGTCCCTGAACGCATTTTGGAAGAATTTCTCTCTGTTTTGCCCTGCTTGTTTCTTCTTTGTGTTGGAAACGTATCCTCAGAATGGGTCTGAGCTGATTTTCCCTGCTGGTTTTAGGCCGCTTTACACACACTTGATGCACTTACACAGAGATATCAAGACTTAGCTTTTAAGATGCTTACTAGTCGGATAGATACTTGTGCGATGAACAGGGTCTGGTGAGTCCAGTTGATTGAGCAAGGAGTAGGTCGTGTCCATTCCATATTCGGTTTTCGGAAGGGTATCTGTGCTCATTTCAAACTCGAGTTTTATGCGTCACCGCACCTCACCTTTCCCCTGAAGCAGGCATAAGTGTGTTTTCTAAAAGCGTGACTCTGTTCTGTTTGGGGATTCCGTTCATGGGGAGCGATTTTTACATTCCCTCGATAAGTGATATCATAAGTTTCTTTTTTTGTGGGACTTATTTCACTGAGGATGATCGTACCTAAATCCACTCAGGATGCTGCTACCAGCCTCATGACGTGGATTTCATGGCTGAGTGACACTCCATTGGACCTACGTAGCACCACTTGTCCACTTGTCCACTTGTCTTTGTCCACTTGTCCACTCGTCTTTGTCCACTTGGCTCTTTCCTGGCATATGAAACGTGTACCGGAGTGGAGGTTCTTGTCAAGACAGCAGCCCTCAACTTTGGGGTCCCTGTGTCTGGTTGATTTTTTCATTTTCCCAAGGTCAACGCCCATGTGTGGAAGTGCCCTATGCTCTGTGGTTCTGTGTTTTACATGGTTTGGGAAAGAGGATACACTTGTGAAGATTGGCTGTTGGCCATTGACATCCCGCCCATCAGCTTAACAAGGCTCCCTTGACTCCGTGGGCTGTCCTGCCTTTCTGGTTTTTAGACTTTTTTCGCCTGGCCCTTTTGCCCCGGGGGGGGGGCGAGAGATTTCTTTGTAGTGCTGATTTGCTCTCCCAGGTTGCTTGGTTGGCCAAAAAGGGCGTATGCGTTTTTTCCTGAATATATTCAGGAAAAAACGCATACGCCCTTTTTGGCCAACCGCATCATTGTCCACGTTCTGGCGCTTTTCATGTGCTATCGGGGCCATTCCGATGTACCGGTTGACATCCGTTTCCTGCAGTTCTGCCTTGCGTTCAGCGCCTCTTCGTAGCCTGACCTCAATATATTTTGGGGCGATAGTTATCGTTTAGAACTCTGCAGGTTTGGGAAGTGCAGGGCCCCTGAGCTCCATTTCCCAAGTCGCTTTTTTGTGAGTGGGACGCAACACGGCTGGATGGCTTCACGCCCTATTGTCGATCCGCGGTTGCAGGCTGAACCGCTGGTGAATTCTTCTTCGTGATGGGAAATGAGAGTGACATGTGCCCGACCAAACACCTCCAGCGAGTCTCTCATTGGTTCCCCCTCTTGCAGTTCATCCTGCGGACAAATTGCAGACGGTACGAAAGAGGCATGGAAAGGCGCCGAGTCTCCAAGTGGGGAGATTGTTAGTAAGGGGGCCTGAATGGAGAACACGAGCACCAGGAGAGGAAAACTGAGGTGAGTTTCAGAAAGCTTTCCCGATCCCACGGTGTAGCATCCGCTGGGTTTCCAATGAGTGCTTTCGCTGTCGGAAGATTGCGTTGAACCTGGAGAGTTGGGAGCCATGGAATGGGGAGCACGACGGATTCCTTTCAAGGGTCTGCATTTGCTTTCCCAACCTCACCAATCGTCTCAGCCCCAAGAGTGTCCAGCCTTATGTCTTCTGCCGCTGGGGCTGTAGATGTGGTCAATCCTGGTTGCATGCCAGTCCCTGAACGCATTTTGGAAGAATTTCTCTCTGTTTTGCCCTGCTTGTTTCTTCTTTGTGTTGGAAACGTATCCTCAGAATGGGTCTGAGCTGATTTTCCCTGCTGGTTTTAGGCCGCTTTACACACACTTGATGCACTTACACAGAGATATCAAGACTTAGCTTTTAAGATGCTTACTAGTCGGATAGATACTTGTGCGATGAACAGGGTCTGGTGAGTCCAGTTGATTGAGCAAGGAGTAGGTCGTGTCCATTCCATATTCGGTTTTCGGAAGGGTATCTGTGCTCATTTCAAACTCGAGTTTTATGCGTCACCGCACCTCACCTTTCCCCTGAAGCAGGCATAAGTGTGTTTTCTAAAAGCGTGACTCTGTTCTGTTTGGGGATTCCGTTCATGGGGAGCGATTTTTACATTCCCTCGATAAGTGATATCATAAGTTTCTTTTTTTGTGGGACTTATTTCACTGAGGATGATCGTACCTAAATCCACTCAGGATGCTGCTACCAGCCTCATGACGTGGATTTCATGGCTGAGTGACACTCCATTGGACCTACGTAGCACCACTTGTCCACTTGTCCACTTGTCTTTGTCCACTTGTCCACTCGTCTTTGTCCACTTGGCTCTTTCCTGGGATATGAAACGTGTACCGGAGTGGAGGTTCTTGTCAAGACAGCAGCCCTCAACTTTGGGGTCCCTGTGTCTGGTTGATTTTTTCATTTTCCCAAGGTCAACGCCCATGTGTGGAAGTGCCCTATGCTCTGTGGTTCTGTGTTTTACATGGTTTGGGAAAGAGGATACACTTGTGAAGATTGGCTGTTGGCCATTGACATCCCGCCCATCAGCTTAACAAGGCTCCCTTGACTCCGTGGGCTGTCCTGCCTTTCTGGTTTTTAGACTTTTTTCGCCTGGCCCTTTTGCCCCGGGGGGGGGGCGAGAGATTTCTTTGTAGTGCTGATTTGCTCTCCCAGGTTGCTTGGTTGGCCAAAAAGGGCGTATGCGTTTTTTCCTGAATATATTCAGGAAAAAACGCATACGCCCTTTTTGGCCAACCGCATCATTGTCCACGTTCTGGCGCTTTTCATGTGCTATCGGGGCCATTCCGATGTACCCGTTGACATCCGTTTCCTGCAGTTCTGCCTTGCGTTCAGCGCCTCTTCGTAGCCTGACCTCAATATATTTTGGGGCGATAGTTATCGTTTAGAACTCTGCAGGTTTGGGAAGTGCAGGGCCCCTGAGCTCCATTTCCCAAGTCGCTTTTTTGTGAGTGGGACGCAACACGGCTGGATGGCTTCACGCCCTATTGTCGATCCGCGGTGGCAGGCTGAACCGCTGGTGAATTCTTCTTCGTGATGGGAAATGAGAGTGACATGTGCCCGACCAAACACCTCCAGCGAGTCTCTCATTGGTTCCCCCTCTTGCAGTTCATCCTGCGGACAAATTGCAGACGGTACGAAAGAGGCATGGAAAGGCGCCGAGTCTCCAAGTGGGGAGATTGTTAGTAAGGGGGCCTGAATGGACAACACGAGCACCAGGAGAGGAAAACTGAGGTGAGTTTCAGAAAGCTTTCCCGATCCCACGGTGTAGCATCCGCTGGGTTTCCAATGAGTGCTTTCGCTGTCGGAAGATTGCGTTGAACCTGGAGAGTTGGGAGCCATGGAATGGGGAGCACGCAGGATTCCTTTCAAGGGTCTGCATTTGCTTTCCCAACCTCACCAATCGTCTCAGCCCCAAGAGTGTCCAGCCTTATGTCTTCTGCCGCTGGGGCTGTAGATGTGGTCAATCCTGGTTGCATGCCAGTCCCTGAACGCATTTTGGAAGAATTTCTCTCTGTTTTGCCCTGCTTGTTTCTTCTTTGTGTTGGAAACGTATCCTCAGAATGGGTCTGAGCTGATTTTCCCTGCTGGTTTTAGGCCGCTTTACACACACTTGATGCACTTACACAGAGATATCAAGACTTAGCTTTTAAGATGCTTACTAGTCGGATAGATACTTGTGCGATGAACAGGGTCTGGTGAGTCCAGTTGATTGAGCAAGGAGTAGGTCGTGTCCATTCCATATTCGGTTTTCGGAAGGGTATCTGTGCTCATTTCAAACTCGAGTTTTATGCGTCACCGCACCTCACCTTTCCCCTGAAGCAGGCATAAGTGTGTTTTCTAAAAGCGTGACTCTGTTCTGTTTGGGGATTCCGTTCATGGGGAGCGATTTTTACATTCCCTCGATAAGTGATATCATAAGTTTCTTTTTTTGTGGGACTTATTTCACTGAGGATGATCGTACCTAAATCCACTCAGGATGCTGCTACCAGCCTCATGACGTGGATTTCATGGCTGAGTGACACTCCATTGGACCTACGTAGCACCACTTGTCCACTTGTCCACTTGTCTTTGTCCACTTCTCCACTTGGCTCTTTCCTGGGATATGAAACGTGTACCGGAGTGGAGGTTCTTGTCAAGACAGCAGCCCTCAACTTTGGGGTCCCTGTGTCTGGTTGATTTTTTCATTTTCCCAAGGTCAACGCCCATGTGTGGAAGTGCCCTATGCTCTGTGGTTCTGTGTTTTACATGGTTTGGGAAAGAGGATACACTTGTGAAGATTGGCTGTTGGCCATTGACATCCCGCCCATCAGCTTAACAAGGCTCCCTTGACTCCGTGGCCTGTCCTGACTTTCTGGTTTTTAGACTTTTTTCGCCTGGCCCTTTTGCCCCGGGGGGGGGGCGAGAGATTTCTTTGTAGTGCTGATTTGCTCTCCCAGGTTGCTTGGTTGGCCAAAAAGGGCGTATGCGTTTTTTCCTGAATATATTCAGGAAAAAACGCATACGCCCTTTTTGGCCAACCGCATCATTGTGCACGTTCTGGCGCTTTTCATGTGCTATCGGGGCCATTCCGATGTACCCGTTGACATCCGTTTCCTGCAGTTCTGCCTTGCGTTCAGCGCCTCTTCGTAGCCTGCGCTCAATATATTTTGGGGCGATAGTTATCGTTTAGAACTCTGCAGGTTTGGGAAGTGCAGTGCCCCTGAGCTCCATTTCCCAAGTCGCTTTTTTGTGAGTGGGACGCAACACGGCTGGATGGCTTCACGCCCTATTGTCGATCCGGGGTGGCAGGCTGAACCGCTGGTGAATTCTTCTTCGTGATGGGAAATGAGAGTGACATGTGCCCGACCAAACACCTCCAGCGAGTCTCTCATTGGTTCCCCCTCTTGCAGTTCATCCTGCGGACAAATTGCAGACGGTACGAAAGAGGCATGGAAAGGCGCCGAGTCTCCAAGTGGGGAGATTGTTAGTAAGGGGGCCTGAATGGAGAACACGAGCACCAGGAGAGGAAAACTGAGGTGAGTTTCAGAAAGCTTTCCCGATCCCACGGTGTAGCATCCGCTGGGTTTCCAATGAGTGCTTTCGCTGTCGGAAGATTGCGTTGAACCTGGAGAGTTGGGACCCATGGAATGGGGAGCACGCAGGATTCCTTTCAAGGGTCTGCATTTGCTTTCCCAACCTCACCAATCGTCTCAGCCCCAAGAGTGTCCAGCCTTATGTCTTCTGCCGCTGGGGCTGTAGATGTGGTCAATCCTGGTTGCATGCCAGTCCCTGAACGCATTTTGGAAGAATTTCTCTCTGTTTTGCCCTGCTTGTTTCTTCTTTATGTTGGAAATGTATCCTCAGAATGGGTCTGAGCTGATTTTCCCTGCTGGCTTTAGGCCGCTTTACACACACTTGATGCACTTACACAGAGATATCAAGACTTAGCTTTTAAGATGCTTACTAGTCGGATAGATACTTGTGCGATGAACAGGGTCTGGTGAGTCCAGTTGATTGAGCAAGGAGTAGGTCGTGTCCATTCCATATTCGGTTTTCGGAAGGGTATCTGTGCTCATTTCAAACTCGAGTTTTATGCGTCACCGCACCTCACCTTTCCCCTGAAGCAGGCATAAGTGTGTTTTCTAAAAGCGTGACTCTGTTCTGTTTGGGGATTCCGTTCATGGGGAGCGATTTTTACATTCCCTCGATAAGTGATATCATAAGTTTCTTTTTTTGTGGGACTTATTTCACTGAGGATGATCGTACCTAAATCCACTCAGGATGCTGCTACCAGCCTCATGACGTGGATTTCATGGCTGAGTGACACTCCATTGGACCTACGTAGCACCACTTGTCCACTTGTCCACTTGTCTTTGTCCACTTGTCCACTCGTCTTTGTCCACTTGGCTCTTTCCTGGGATATGAAACGTGTACCGGAGTGGAGGTTCTTGTCAAGACAGCAGCCCTCAACTTTGGGGTCCCTGTGTCTGGTTGATTTTTTCATTTTCCCAAGGTCAACGCCCATGTGTGGAAGTGCCCTATGCTCTGTGGTTCTGTGTTTTACATGGTTTGGGAAAGAGGATACACTTGTGAAGATTGGCTGTTGGCCATTGACATCCCGCCCATCAGCTTAACAAGGCTCCCTTGACTCCGTGGGCTGTCCTGCCTTTCTGGTTTTTAGACTTTTTTCGCCTGGCCCTTTTGCCCCGGGGGGGGGGCGAGAGATTTCTTTGTAGTGCTGATTTGCTCTCCCAGGTTGCTTGGTTGGCCAAAAAGGGCGTATGCGTTTTTTCCTGAATATATTCAGGAAAAAACGCATACGCCCTTTTTGGCCAACCGCATCATTGTCCACGTTCTGGCGCTTTTCATGTGCTATCGGGGCCATTCCGATGTACCCGTTGACATCCGTTTCCTGCAGTTCTGCCTTGCGTTCAGCGCCTCTTCGTAGCCTGACCTCAATATATTTTGGGGCGATAGTTATCGTTTAGAACTCTGCAGGTTTGGGAAGTGCAGGGCCCCTGAGCTCCATTTCCCAAGTCGCTTTTTTGTGAGTGGGACGCAACACGGCTGGATGGCTTCACGCCCTATTGTCGATCCGCGGTGGCAGGCTGAACCGCTGGTGAATTCTTCTTCGTGATGGGAAATGAGAGTGACATGTGCCCGACCAAACACCTCCAGCGAGTCTCTCATTGGTTCCCCCTCTTGCAGTTCATCCTGCGGACAAATTGCAGACGGTACGAAAGAGGCATGGAAAGGCGCCGAGTCTCCAAGTGGGGAGATTGTTAGTAAGGGGGCCTGAATGGACAACACGAGCACCAGGAGAGGAAAACTGAGGTGAGTTTCAGAAAGCTTTCCCGATCCCACGGTGTAGCATCCGCTGGGTTTCCAATGAGTGCTTTCGCTGTCGGAAGATTGCGTTGAACCTGGAGAGTTGGGAGCCATGGAATGGGGAGCACGCAGGATTCCTTTCAAGGGTCTGCATTTGCTTTCCCAACCTCACCAATCGTCTCAGCCCCAAGAGTGTCCAGCCTTATGTCTTCTGCCGCTGGGGCTGTAGATGTGGTCAATCCTGGTTGCATGCCAGTCCCTGAACGCATTTTGGAAGAATTTCTCTCTGTTTTGCCCTGCTTGTTTCTTCTTTGTGTTGGAAACGTATCCTCAGAATGGGTCTGAGCTGATTTTCCCTGCTGGTTTTAGGCCGCTTTACACACACTTGATGCACTTACACAGAGATATCAAGACTTAGCTTTTAAGATGCTTACTAGTCGGATAGATACTTGTGCGATGAACAGGGTCTGGTGAGTCCAGTTGATTGAGCAAGGAGTAGGTCGTGTCCATTCCATATTCGGTTTTCGGAAGGGTATCTGTGCTCATTTCAAACTCGAGTTTTATGCGTCACCGCACCTCACCTTTCCCCTGAAGCAGGCATAAGTGTGTTTTCTAAAAGCGTGACTCTGTTCTGTTTGGGGATTCCGTTCATGGGGAGCGATTTTTACATTCCCTCGATAAGTGATATCATAAGTTTCTTTTTTTGTGGGACTTATTTCACTGAGGATGATCGTACCTAAATCCACTCAGGATGCTGCTACCAGCCTCATGACGTGGATTTCATGGCTGAGTGACACTCCATTGGACCTACGTAGCACCACTTGTCCACTTGTCCACTTGTCTTTGTCCACTTCTCCACTTGGCTCTTTCCTGGGATATGAAACGTGTACCGGAGTGGAGGTTCTTGTCAAGACAGCAGCCCTCAACTTTGGGGTCCCTGTGTCTGGTTGATTTTTTCATTTTCCCAAGGTCAACGCCCATGTGTGGAAGTGCCCTATGCTCTGTGGTTCTGTGTTTTACATGGTTTGGGAAAGAGGATACACTTGTGAAGATTGGCTGTTGGCCATTGACATCCCGCCCATCAGCTTAACAAGGCTCCCTTGACTCCGTGGCCTGTCCTGACTTTCTGGTTTTTAGACTTTTTTCGCCTGGCCCTTTTGCCCCGGGGGGGGGGCGAGAGATTTCTTTGTAGTGCTGATTTGCTCTCCCAGGTTGCTTGGTTGGCCAAAAAGGGCGTATGCGTTTTTTCCTGAATATATTCAGGAAAAAACGCATACGCCCTTTTTGGCCAACCGCATCATTGTCCACGTTCTGGCGCTTTTCATGTGCTATCGGGGCCATTCCGATGTACCCGTTGACATCCGTTTCCTGCAGTTCTGCCTTGCGTTCAGCGCCTCTTCGTAGCCTGCGCTCAATATATTTTGGGGCGATAGTTATCGTTTAGAACTCTGCAGGTTTGGGAAGTGCAGTGCCCCTGAGCTCCATTTCCCAAGTCGCTTTTTTGTGAGTGGGACGCAACACGGCTGGATGGCTTCACGCCCTATTGTCGATCCGGGGTGGCAGGCTGAACCGCTGGTGAATTCTTCTTCGTGATGGGAAATGAGAGTGACATGTGCCCGACCAAACACCTCCAGCGAGTCTCTCATTGGTTCCCCCTCTTGCAGTTCATCCTGCGGACAAATTGCAGACGGTACGAAAGAGGCATGGAAAGGCGCCGAGTCTCCAAGTGGGGAGATTGTTAGTAAGGGGGCCTGAATGGAGAACACGAGCACCAGGAGAGGAAAACTGAGGTGAGTTTCAGAAAGCTTTCCCGATCCCACGGTGTAGCATCCGCTGGGTTTCCAATGAGTGCTTTCGCTGTCGGAAGATTGCGTTGAACCTGGAGAGTTGGGACCCATGGAATGGGGAGCACGCAGGATTCCTTTCAAGGGTCTGCATTTGCTTTCCCAACCTCACCAATCGTCTCAGCCCCAAGAGTGTCCAGCCTTATGTCTTCTGCCGCTGGGGCTGTAGATGTGGTCAATCCTGGTTGCATGCCAGTCCCTGAACGCATTTTGGAAGAATTTCTCTCTGTTTTGCCCTGCTTGTTTCTTCTTTATGTTGGAAATGTATCCTCAGAATGGGTCTGAGCTGATTTTCCCTGCTGGCTTTAGGCCGCTTTACACACACTTGATGCACTTACACAGAGATATCAAGACTTAGCTTTTAAGATGCTTACTAGTCGGATAGATACTTGTGCGATGAACAGGGTCTGGTGAGTCCAGTTGATTGAGCAAGGAGTAGGTCGTGTCCATTCCATATTCGGTTTTCGGAAGGGTATCTGTGCTCATTTCAAACTCGAGTTTTATGCGTCACCGCACCTCACCTTTCCCCTGAAGCAGGCATAAGTGTGTTTTCTAAAAGCGTGACTCTGTTCTGTTTGGGGATTCCGTTCATGGGGAGCGATTTTTACATTCCCTCGATAAGTGATATCATAAGTTTCTTTTTTTGTGGGACTTATTTCACTGAGGATGATCGTACCTAAATCCACTCAGGATGCTGCTACCAGCCTCATGACGTGGATTTCATGGCTGAGTGACACTCCATTGGACCTACGTAGCACCACTTGTCCACTTGTCCACTTGTCTTTGTCCACTTGTCCACTCGTCTTTGTCCACTTGGCTCTTTCCTGGGATATGAAACGTGTACCGGAGTGGAGGTTCTTGTCAAGACAGCAGCCCTCAACTTTGGGGTCCCTGTGTCTGGTTGATTTTTTCATTTTCCCAAGGTCAACGCCCATGTGTGGAAGTGCCCTATGCTCTGTGGTTCTGTGTTTTACATGGTTTGGGAAAGAGGATACACTTGTGAAGATTGGCTGTTGGCCATTGACATCCCGCCCATCAGCTTAACAAGGCTCCCTTGACTCCGTGGGCTGTCCTGCCTTTCTGGTTTTTAGACTTTTTTCGCCTGGCCCTTTTGCCCCGGGGGGGGGGGGGGCGAGAGATTTCTTTGTAGTGCTGATTTGCTCTCCGAAGTTGCTTGGTTGGCCAAAAAGGGCGTATGCGTTTTTTCCTGAATATATTCAGGAAAAAACGCATACGCCCTTTTTGGCCAACCGCATCATTGTCCACGTTCTGGCGCTTTTCATGTGCTATCGGGGCCATTCCGATGTACCCGTTGACATCCGTTTCCTGCAGTTCTGCCTTGCGTTCAGCGCCTCTTCGTAGCCTGCGCTCAATATATTTTGGGGCGATAGTTATCGTTTAGAACTCTGCAGGTTTGGGAAGTGCAGGGCCCCTGAGCTCCATTTCCCAAGTCGCTTTTTTGTGAGTGGGACGCAACACGGCTGGATGGCTTCACGCCCTATTGTCGATCCGCGGTTGCAGGCTGAACCGCTGGTGAATTCTTCTTCGTGATGGGAAATGAGAGTGACATGTGCCCGACCAAACACCTCCAGCGAGTCTCTCATTGGTTCCCCCTCTTGCAGTTCATCCTGCGGACAAATTGCAGACGGTACGAAAGAGGCATGGAAAGGCGCCGAGTCTCCAAGTGGGGAGATTGTTAGTAAGGGGGCCTGAATGGAGAACACGAGCACCAGGAGAGGAAAACTGAGGTGAGTTTCAGAAAGCTTTCCCGATCCCACGGTGTAGCATCCGCTGGGTTTCCAATGAGTGCTTTCGCTGTCGGAAGATTGCGTTGAACCTGGAGAGTTGGGAGCCATGGAATGGGGAGCACGCAGGATTCCTTTCAAGGGTCTGCATTTGCTTTCCCAACCTCACCAATCGTCTCAGCCCCAAGAGTGTCCAGCCTTATGTCTTCTGCCGCTGGGGCTGTAGATGTGGTCAATCCTGGTTGCATGCCAGTCCCTGAACGCATTTTGGAAGAATTTCTCTCTGTTTTGCCCTGCTTGTTTCTTCTTTGTGTTGGAAACGTATCCTCAGAATGGGTCTGAGCTGATTTTCCCTGCTGGTTTTAGGCCGCTTTACACACACTTGATGCACTTACACAGAGATATCAAGACTTAGCTTTTAAGATGCTTACTAGTCGGATAGATACTTGTGCGATGAACAGGGTCTGGTGAGTCCAGTTGATTGAGCAAGGAGTAGGTCGTGTCCATTCCATATTCGGTTTTCGGAAGGGTATCTGTGCTCATTTCAAACTCGAGTTTTATGCGTCACCGCACCTCACCTTTCCCCTGAAGCAGGCATAAGTGTGTTTTCTAAAAGCGTGACTCTGTTCTGTTTGGGGATTCCGTTCATGGGGAGCGATTTTTACATTCCCTCGATAAGTGATATCATAAGTTTCTTTTTTTGTGGGACTTATTTCACTGAGGATGATCGTACCTAAATCCACTCAGGATGCTGCTACCAGCCTCATGACGTGGATTTCATGGCTGAGTGACACTCCATTGGACCTACGTAGCACCACTTGTCCACTTGTCCACTTGTCTTTGTCCACTTGTCCACTCGTCTTTGTCCACTTGGCTCTTTCCTGGGATATGAAACGTGTACCGGAGTGGAGGTTCTTGTCAAGACAGCAGCCCTCAACTTTGGGGTCCCTGTGTCTGGTTGATTTTTTCATTTTCCCAAGGTCAACGCCCATGTGTGGAAGTGCCCTATGCTCTGTGGTTCTGTGTTTTACATGGTTTGGGAAAGAGGATACACTTGTGAAGATTGGCTGTTGGCCATTGACATCCCGCCCATCAGCTTAACAAGGCTCCCTTGACTCCGTGGGCTGTCCTGCCTTTCTGGTTTTTAGACTTTTTTCGCCTGGCCCTTTTGCCCCGGGGGGGGGCGAGAGATTTCTTTGTAGTGCTGATTTGCTCTCCCAGGTTGCTTGGTTGGCCAAAAAGGGCGTATGCGTTTTTTCCTGAATATATTCAGGAAAAAACGCATACGCCCTTTTTGGCCAACCGCATCATTGTCCACGTTCTGGCGCTTTTCATGTGCTATCGGGGCCATTCCGATGTACCCGTTGACATCCGTTTCCTGCAGTTCTGCCTTGCGTTCAGCGCCTCTTCGTAGCCTGACCTCAATATATTTTGGGGCGATAGTTATCGTTTAGAACTCTGCAGGTTTGGGAAGTGCAGGGCCCCTGAGCTCCATTTCCCAAGTCGCTTTTTTGTGAGTGGGACGCAACACGGCTGGATGGCTTCACGCCCTATTGTCGATCTGCGGTGGCAGGCTGAACCGCTGGTGAATTCTTCTTCGTGATGGGAAATGAGAGTGACATGTGCCTGACCAAACACCTCCAGCGAGTCTCTCATTGGTTCCCCCTCTTGCAGTTCATCCTGCGGACAAATTGCAGACGGTACGAAAGAGGCATGGAAAGGCGCCGAGTCTCCAAGTGGGGAGATTGTTAGTAAGGGGGCCTGAATGGAGAACACGAGCACCAGGAGAGGAAAACTGAGGTGAGTTTCAGAAAGCTTTCCCGATCCCACGGTGTAGCATCCGCTGGGTTTCCAATGAGTGCTTTCGCTTTCGGTAGATTGCGTTGAACCTGGAGAGTTGGGAGCCATGGAATGGGGAGCACGCAGGATTCCTTTCAAGGGTCTGCATTTGCTTTCCCAACCTCACCAATCGTCTCAGCCCCAAGAGTGTCCAGCCTTATGTCTTCTGCCGCTGGGGCTGTAGATGTGGTCAATCCTGGTTGCATGCCAGTCCCTGAACGCATTTTGGAAGAATTTCTCTCTGTTTTGCCCTGCTTGTTTCTTCTTTGTGTTGGAAATGTATCCTCAGAATGGGTCTGAGCTGATTTTCCCTGCTGGTTTTAGGCCGCTTTACACACACTTGATGCACTTACACAGAGATATCAAGACTTAGCTTTTAAGATGCTTACTAGTCGGATAGATACTTGTGCGATGAACAGGGTCTGGTGAGTCCAGTTGATTGAGCAAGGAGTAGGTCGTGTCCATTCCATATTCGGTTTTCGGAAGGGTATCTGTGCTCATTTCAAACTCGAGTTTTATGCGTCACCGCACCTCACCTTTCCCCTGAAGCAGGCATAAGTGTGTTTTCTAAAAGCGTGACTCTGTTCTGTTTGGGGATTCCGTTCATGGGGAGCGATTTTTACATTCCCTCGATAAGTGATATCATAAGTTTCTTTTTTTGTGGGACTTACTTCACTGAGGATGATCGTACCTAAATCCACTCAGGATGCTGCTACCAGCCTCATGACGTGGATTTCATGGCTGAGTGACACTCCATTGGACCTACGTAGCACCACTTGTCCACTTGTCCACTTGTCTTTGTCCACTTGTCCACTCGTCTTTGTCCACTTGGCTCTTTCCTGGGATATGAAACGTGTACCGGAGTGGAGGTTCTTGTCAAGACAGCAGCCCTCAACTTTGGGGTCCCTGTGTCTGGTTGATTTTTTCATTTTCCCAAGGTCAACGCCCATGTGTGGAAGTGCCCTATGCTCTGTGGTTCTGTGTTTTACATGGTTTGGGAAAGAGGATACACTTGTGAAGATTGGCTGTTGGCCATTGACATCCCGCCCATCAGCTTAACAAGGCTCCCTTGACTCCGTGGGCTGTCCTGCCTTTCTGGTTTTTAGACTTTTTTCGCCTGGCCCTTTTGCCCCGGGGGGGGGGGGGCGAGAGATTTCTTTGTAGTGCTGATTTGCTCTCCCAGGTTGCTTGGTTGGCCAAAAAGGGCGTATGCGTTTTTTCCTGAATATATTCAGGAAAAAACGCATACGCCCTTTTTGGCCAACCGCATCATTGTCCACGTTCTGGCGCTTTTCATGTGCTATCGGGGCCATTCCGATGTACCCGTTGACATCCGTTTCCTGCAGTTCTGCCTTGCGTTCAGCGCCTCTTCGTAGCCTGACCTCAATATATTTTGGGGCGATAGTTATCGTTTAGAACTCTGCAGGTTTGGGAAGTGCAGGGCCCCTGAGCTCCATTTCCCAAGTCGCTTTTTTGTGAGTGGGACGCAACACGGCTGGATGGCTTCACGCCCTATTGTCGATCCGCGGTGGCAGGCTGAACCGCTGGTGAATTCTTCTTCGTGATGGGAAATGAGAGTGACATGTGCCCGACCAAACACCTCCAGCGAGTCTCTCATTGGTTCCCCCTCTTGCAGTTCATCCTGCGGACAAATTGCAGACGGTACGAAAGAGGCATGGAAAGGCGCCGAGTCTCCAAGTGGGGAGATTGTTAGTAAGGGGGCCTGAATGGAGAACACGAGCACCAGGAGAGGAAAACTGAGGTGAGTTTCAGAAAGCTTTCCCGATCCCACGGTGTAGCATCCGCTGGGTTTCCAATGAGTGCTTTCGCTGTCGGAAGATTGCGTTGAACCTGGAGAGTTGGGAGCCATGGAATGGGGAGCACGCAGGATTCCTTTCAAGGGTCTGCATTTGCTTTCCCAACCTCACCAATCGTCTCAGCCCCAAGAGTGTCCAGCCTTATGTCTTCTGCCGCTGGGGCTGTAGATGTGGTCAATCCTGGTTGCATGCCAGTCCCTGAACGCATTTTGGAAGAATTTCTCTCTGTTTTGCCCTGCTTGTTTCTTCTTTGTGTTGGAAACGTATCCTCAGAATGGGTCTGAGCTGATTTTCCCTGCTGGTTTTAGGCCGCTTTACACACACTTGATGCACTTACACAGAGATATCAAGACTTAGCTTTTAAGATGCTTACTAGTCGGATAGATACTTGTGCGATGAACAGGGTCTGGTGAGTCCAGTTGATTGAGCAAGGAGTAGGTCGTGTCCATTCCATATTCGGTTTTCGGAAGGGTATCTGTGCTCATTTCAAACTCGAGTTTTATGCGTCACCGCACCTCACCTTTCCCCTGAAGCAGGCATAAGTGTGTTTTCTAAAAGCGTGACTCTGTTCTGTTTGGGGATTCCGTTCATGGGGAGCGATTTTTACATTCCCTCGATAAGTGATATCATAAGTTTCTTTTTTTGTGGGACTTATTTCACTGAGGATGATCGTACCTAAATCCACTCAGGATGCTGCTACCAGCCTCATGACGTGGATTTCATGGCTGAGTGACACTCCATTGGACCTACGTAGCACCACTTGTCCACTTGTCCACTTGTCTTTGTCCACTTGTCCACTCGTCTTTGTCCACTTGGCTCTTTCCTGGCATATGAAACGTGTACCGGAGTGGAGGTTCTTGTCAAGACAGCAGCCCTCAACTTTGGGGTCCCTGTGTCTGGTTGATTTTTTCATTTTCCCAAGGTCAACGCCCATGTGTGGAAGTGCCCTATGCTCTGTGGTTCTGTGTTTTACATGGTTTGGGAAAGAGGATACACTTGTGAAGATTGGCTGTTGGCCATTGACATCCCGCCCATCAGCTTAACAAGGCTCCCTTGACTCCGTGGGCTGTCCTGCCTTTCTGGTTTTTAGACTTTTTTCGCCTGGCCCTTTTGCCCCGGGGGGGGGGGCGAGAGATTTCTTTGTAGTGCTGATTTGCTCTCCCAGGTTGCTTGGTTGGCCAAAAAGGGCGTATGCGTTTTTTCCTGAATATATTCAGGAAAAAACGCATACGCCCTTTTTGGCCAACCGCATCATTGTCCACGTTCTGGCGCTTTTCATGTGCTATCGGGGCCATTCCGATGTACCGGTTGACATCCGTTTCCTGCAGTTCTGCCTTGCGTTCAGCGCCTCTTCGTAGCCTGACCTCAATATATTTTGGGGCGATAGTTATCGTTTAGAACTCTGCAGGTTTGGGAAGTGCAGGGCCCCTGAGCTCCATTTCCCAAGTCGCTTTTTTGTGAGTGGGACGCAACACGGCTGGATGGCTTCACGCCCTATTGTCGATCCGCGGTTGCAGGCTGAACCGCTGGTGAATTCTTCTTCGTGATGGGAAATGAGAGTGACATGTGCCCGACCAAACACCTCCAGCGAGTCTCTCATTGGTTCCCCCTCTTGCAGTTCATCCTGCGGACAAATTGCAGACGGTACGAAAGAGGCATGGAAAGGCGCCGAGTCTCCAAGTGGGGAGATTGTTAGTAAGGGGGCCTGAATGGAGAACACGAGCACCAGGAGAGGAAAACTGAGGTGAGTTTCAGAAAGCTTTCCCGATCCCACGGTGTAGCATCCGCTGGGTTTCCAATGAGTGCTTTCGCTGTCGGAAGATTGCGTTGAACCTGGAGAGTTGGGAGCCATGGAATGGGGAGCACGACGGATTCCTTTCAAGGGTCTGCATTTGCTTTCCCAACCTCACCAATCGTCTCAGCCCCAAGAGTGTCCAGCCTTATGTCTTCTGCCGCTGGGGCTGTAGATGTGGTCAATCCTGGTTGCATGCCAGTCCCTGAACGCATTTTGGAAGAATTTCTCTCTGTTTTGCCCTGCTTGTTTCTTCTTTGTGTTGGAAACGTATCCTCAGAATGGGTCTGAGCTGATTTTCCCTGCTGGTTTTAGGCCGCTTTACACACACTTGATGCACTTACACAGAGATATCAAGACTTAGCTTTTAAGATGCTTACTAGTCGGATAGATACTTGTGCGATGAACAGGGTCTGGTGAGTCCAGTTGATTGAGCAAGGAGTAGGTCGTGTCCATTCCATATTCGGTTTTCGGAAGGGTATCTGTGCTCATTTCAAACTCGAGTTTTATGCGTCACCGCACCTCACCTTTCCCCTGAAGCAGGCATAAGTGTGTTTTCTAAAAGCGTGACTCTGTTCTGTTTGGGGATTCCGTTCATGGGGAGCGATTTTTACATTCCCTCGATAAGTGATATCATAAGTTTCTTTTTTTGTGGGACTTATTTCACTGAGGATGATCGTACCTAAATCCACTCAGGATGCTGCTACCAGCCTCATGACGTGGATTTCATGGCTGAGTGACACTCCATTGGACCTACGTAGCACCACTTGTCCACTTGTCCACTTGTCTTTGTCCACTTGTCCACTCGTCTTTGTCCACTTGGCTCTTTCCTGGGATATGAAACGTGTACCGGAGTGGAGGTTCTTGTCAAGACAGCAGCCCTCAACTTTGGGGTCCCTGTGTCTGGTTGATTTTTTCATTTTCCCAAGGTCAACGCCCATGTGTGGAAGTGCCCTATGCTCTGTGGTTCTGTGTTTTACATGGTTTGGGAAAGAGGATACACTTGTGAAGATTGGCTGTTGGCCATTGACATCCCGCCCATCAGCTTAACAAGGCTCCCTTGACTCCGTGGGCTGTCCTGCCTTTCTGGTTTTTAGACTTTTTTCGCCTGGCCCTTTTGCCCCGGGGGGGGGGGCGAGAGATTTCTTTGTAGTGCTGATTTGCTCTCCCAGGTTGCTTGGTTGGCCAAAAAGGGCGTATGCGTTTTTTCCTGAATATATTCAGGAAAAAACGCATACGCCCTTTTTGGCCAACCGCATCATTGTCCACGTTCTGGCGCTTTTCATGTGCTATCGGGGCCATTCCGATGTACCCGTTGACATCCGTTTCCTGCAGTTCTGCCTTGCGTTCAGCGCCTCTTCGTAGCCTGACCTCAATATATTTTGGGGCGATAGTTATCGTTTAGAACTCTGCAGGTTTGGGAAGTGCAGGGCCCCTGAGCTCCATTTCCCAAGTCGCTTTTTTGTGAGTGGGACGCAACACGGCTGGATGGCTTCACGCCCTATTGTCGATCCGCGGTGGCAGGCTGAACCGCTGGTGAATTCTTCTTCGTGATGGGAAATGAGAGTGACATGTGCCCGACCAAACACCTCCAGCGAGTCTCTCATTGGTTCCCCCTCTTGCAGTTCATCCTGCGGACAAATTGCAGACGGTACGAAAGAGGCATGGAAAGGCGCCGAGTCTCCAAGTGGGGAGATTGTTAGTAAGGGGGCCTGAATGGACAACACGAGCACCAGGAGAGGAAAACTGAGGTGAGTTTCAGAAAGCTTTCCCGATCCCACGGTGTAGCATCCGCTGGGTTTCCAATGAGTGCTTTCGCTGTCGGAAGATTGCGTTGAACCTGGAGAGTTGGGAGCCATGGAATGGGGAGCACGCAGGATTCCTTTCAAGGGTCTGCATTTGCTTTCCCAACCTCACCAATCGTCTCAGCCCCAAGAGTGTCCAGCCTTATGTCTTCTGCCGCTGGGGCTGTAGATGTGGTCAATCCTGGTTGCATGCCAGTCCCTGAACGCATTTTGGAAGAATTTCTCTCTGTTTTGCCCTGCTTGTTTCTTCTTTGTGTTGGAAACGTATCCTCAGAATGGGTCTGAGCTGATTTTCCCTGCTGGTTTTAGGCCGCTTTACACACACTTGATGCACTTACACAGAGATATCAAGACTTAGCTTTTAAGATGCTTACTAGTCGGATAGATACTTGTGCGATGAACAGGGTCTGGTGAGTCCAGTTGATTGAGCAAGGAGTAGGTCGTGTCCATTCCATATTCGGTTTTCGGAAGGGTATCTGTGCTCATTTCAAACTCGAGTTTTATGCGTCACCGCACCTCACCTTTCCCCTGAAGCAGGCATAAGTGTGTTTTCTAAAAGCGTGACTCTGTTCTGTTTGGGGATTCCGTTCATGGGGAGCGATTTTTACATTCCCTCGATAAGTGATATCATAAGTTTCTTTTTTTGTGGGACTTATTTCACTGAGGATGATCGTACCTAAATCCACTCAGGATGCTGCTACCAGCCTCATGACGTGGATTTCATGGCTGAGTGACACTCCATTGGACCTACGTAGCACCACTTGTCCACTTGTCCACTTGTCTTTGTCCACTTCTCCACTTGGCTCTTTCCTGGGATATGAAACGTGTACCGGAGTGGAGGTTCTTGTCAAGACAGCAGCCCTCAACTTTGGGGTCCCTGTGTCTGGTTGATTTTTTCATTTTCCCAAGGTCAACGCCCATGTGTGGAAGTGCCCTATGCTCTGTGGTTCTGTGTTTTACATGGTTTGGGAAAGAGGATACACTTGTGAAGATTGGCTGTTGGCCATTGACATCCCGCCCATCAGCTTAACAAGGCTCCCTTGACTCCGTGGCCTGTCCTGACTTTCTGGTTTTTAGACTTTTTTCGCCTGGCCCTTTTGCCCCGGGGGGGGGGCGAGAGATTTCTTTGTAGTGCTGATTTGCTCTCCCAGGTTGCTTGGTTGGCCAAAAAGGGCGTATGCGTTTTTTCCTGAATATATTCAGGAAAAAACGCATACGCCCTTTTTGGCCAACCGCATCATTGTGCACGTTCTGGCGCTTTTCATGTGCTATCGGGGCCATTCCGATGTACCCGTTGACATCCGTTTCCTGCAGTTCTGCCTTGCGTTCAGCGCCTCTTCGTAGCCTGCGCTCAATATATTTTGGGGCGATAGTTATCGTTTAGAACTCTGCAGGTTTGGGAAGTGCAGTGCCCCTGAGCTCCATTTCCCAAGTCGCTTTTTTGTGAGTGGGACGCAACACGGCTGGATGGCTTCACGCCCTATTGTCGATCCGGGGTGGCAGGCTGAACCGCTGGTGAATTCTTCTTCGTGATGGGAAATGAGAGTGACATGTGCCCGACCAAACACCTCCAGCGAGTCTCTCATTGGTTCCCCCTCTTGCAGTTCATCCTGCGGACAAATTGCAGACGGTACGAAAGAGGCATGGAAAGGCGCCGAGTCTCCAAGTGGGGAGATTGTTAGTAAGGGGGCCTGAATGGAGAACACGAGCACCAGGAGAGGAAAACTGAGGTGAGTTTCAGAAAGCTTTCCCGATCCCACGGTGTAGCATCCGCTGGGTTTCCAATGAGTGCTTTCGCTGTCGGAAGATTGCGTTGAACCTGGAGAGTTGGGACCCATGGAATGGGGAGCACGCAGGATTCCTTTCAAGGGTCTGCATTTGCTTTCCCAACCTCACCAATCGTCTCAGCCCCAAGAGTGTCCAGCCTTATGTCTTCTGCCGCTGGGGCTGTAGATGTGGTCAATCCTGGTTGCATGCCAGTCCCTGAACGCATTTTGGAAGAATTTCTCTCTGTTTTGCCCTGCTTGTTTCTTCTTTATGTTGGAAATGTATCCTCAGAATGGGTCTGAGCTGATTTTCCCTGCTGGCTTTAGGCCGCTTTACACACACTTGATGCACTTACACAGAGATATCAAGACTTAGCTTTTAAGATGCTTACTAGTCGGATAGATACTTGTGCGATGAACAGGGTCTGGTGAGTCCAGTTGATTGAGCAAGGAGTAGGTCGTGTCCATTCCATATTCGGTTTTCGGAAGGGTATCTGTGCTCATTTCAAACTCGAGTTTTATGCGTCACCGCACCTCACCTTTCCCCTGAAGCAGGCATAAGTGTGTTTTCTAAAAGCGTGACTCTGTTCTGTTTGGGGATTCCGTTCATGGGGAGCGATTTTTACATTCCCTCGATAAGTGATATCATAAGTTTCTTTTTTTGTGGGACTTATTTCACTGAGGATGATCGTACCTAAATCCACTCAGGATGCTGCTACCAGCCTCATGACGTGGATTTCATGGCTGAGTGACACTCCATTGGACCTACGTAGCACCACTTGTCCACTTGTCCACTTGTCTTTGTCCACTTGTCCACTCGTCTTTGTCCACTTGGCTCTTTCCTGGGATATGAAACGTGTACCGGAGTGGAGGTTCTTGTCAAGACAGCAGCCCTCAACTTTGGGGTCCCTGTGTCTGGTTGATTTTTTCATTTTCCCAAGGTCAACGCCCATGTGTGGAAGTGCCCTATGCTCTGTGGTTCTGTGTTTTACATGGTTTGGGAAAGAGGATACACTTGTGAAGATTGGCTGTTGGCCATTGACATCCCGCCCATCAGCTTAACAAGGCTCCCTTGACTCCGTGGGCTGTCCTGCCTTTCTGGTTTTTAGACTTTTTTCGCCTGGCCCTTTTGCCCCGGGGGGGGGGCGAGAGATTTCTTTGTAGTGCTGATTTGCTCTCCCAGGTTGCTTGGTTGGCCAAAAAGGGCGTATGCGTTTTTTCCTGAATATATTCAGGAAAAAACGCATACGCCCTTTTTGGCCAACCGCATCATTGTCCACGTTCTGGCGCTTTTCATGTGCTATCGGGGCCATTCCGATGTACCCGTTGACATCCGTTTCCTGCAGTTCTGCCTTGCGTTCAGCGCCTCTTCGTAGCCTGACCTCAATATATTTTGGGGCGATAGTTATCGTTTAGAACTCTGCAGGTTTGGGAAGTGCAGGGCCCCTGAGCTCCATTTCCCAAGTCGCTTTTTTGTGAGTGGGACGCAACACGGCTGGATGGCTTCACGCCCTATTGTCGATCCGCGGTGGCAGGCTGAACCGCTGGTGAATTCTTCTTCGTGATGGGAAATGAGAGTGACATGTGCCCGACCAAACACCTCCAGCGAGTCTCTCATTGGTTCCCCCTCTTGCAGTTCATCCTGCGGACAAATTGCAGACGGTACGAAAGAGGCATGGAAAGGCGCCGAGTCTCCAAGTGGGGAGATTGTTAGTAAGGGGGCCTGAATGGAGAACACGAGCACCAGGAGAGGAAAACTGAGGTGAGTTTCAGAAAGCTTTCCCGATCCCACGGTGTAGCATCCGCTGGGTTTCCAATGAGTGCTTTCGCTGTCGGAAGATTGCGTTGAACCTGGAGAGTTGGGAGCCATGGAATGGGGAGCACGCAGGATTCCTTTCAAGGGTCTGCATTTGCTTTCCCAACCTCACCAATCGTCTCAGCCCCAAGAGTGTCCAGCCTTATGTCTTCTGCCGCTGGGGCTGTAGATGTGGTCAATCCTGGTTGCATGCCAGTCCCTGAACGCATTTTGGAAGAATTTCTCTCTGTTTTGCCCTGCTTGTTTCTTCTTTGTGTTGGAAACGTATCCTCAGAATGGGTCTGAGCTGATTTTCCCTGCTGGTTTTAGGCCGCTTTACACACACTTGATGCACTTACACAGAGATATCAAGACTTAGCTTTTAAGATGCTTACTAGTCGGATAGATACTTGTGCGATGAACAGGGTCTGGTGAGTCCAGTTGATTGAGCAAGGAGTAGGTCGTGTCCATTCCATATTCGGTTTTCGGAAGGGTATCTGTGCTCATTTCAAACTCGAGTTTTATGCGTCACCGCACCTCACCTTTCCCCTGAAGCAGGCATAAGTGTGTTTTCTAAAAGCGTGACTCTGTTCTGTTTGGGGATTCCGTTCATGGGGAGCGATTTTTACATTCCCTCGATAAGTGATATCATAAGTTTCTTTTTTTGTGGGACTTATTTCACTGAGGATGATCGTACCTAAATCCACTCAGGATGCTGCTACCAGCCTCATGACGTGGATTTCATGGCTGAGTGACACTCCATTGGACCTACGTAGCACCACTTGTCCACTTGTCCACTTGTCTTTGTCCACTTCTCCACTTGGCTCTTTCCTGGGATATGAAACGTGTACCGGAGTGGAGGTTCTTGTCAAGACAGCAGCCCTCAACTTTGGGGTCCCTGTGTCTGGTTGATTTTTTCATTTTCCCAAGGTCAACGCCCATGTGTGGAAGTGCCCTATGCTCTGTGGTTCTGTGTTTTACATGGTTTGGGAAAGAGGATACACTTGTGAAGATTGGCTGTTGGCCATTGACATCCCGCCCATCAGCTTAACAAGGCTCCCTTGACTCCGTGGCCTGTCCTGACTTTCTGGTTTTTAGACTTTTTTCGCCTGGCCCTTTTGCCCCGGGGGGGGGGCGAGAGATTTCTTTGTAGTGCTGATTTGCTCTCCCAGGTTGCTTGGTTGGCCAAAAAGGGCGTATGCGTTTTTTCCTGAATATATTCAGGAAAAAACGCATACGCCCTTTTTGGCCAACCGCATCATTGTCCACGTTCTGGCGCTTTTCATGTGCTATCGGGGCCATTCCGATGTACCCGTTGACATCCGTTTCCTGCAGTTCTGCCTTGCGTTCAGCGCCTCTTCGTAGCCTGCGCTCAATATATTTTGGGGCGATAGTTATCGTTTAGAACTCTGCAGGTTTGGGAAGTGCAGTGCCCCTGAGCTCCATTTCCCAAGTCGCTTTTTTGTGAGTGGGACGCAACACGGCTGGATGGCTTCACGCCCTATTGTCGATCCGGGGTGGCAGGCTGAACCGCTGGTGAATTCTTCTTCGTGATGGGAAATGAGAGTGACATGTGCCCGACCAAACACCTCCAGCGAGTCTCTCATTGGTTCCCCCTCTTGCAGTTCATCCTGCGGACAAATTGCAGACGGTACGAAAGAGGCATGGAAAGGCGCCGAGTCTCCAAGTGGGGAGATTGTTAGTAAGGGGGCCTGAATGGAGAACACGAGCACCAGGAGAGGAAAACTGAGGTGAGTTTCAGAAAGCTTTCCCGATCCCACGGTGTAGCATCCGCTGGGTTTCCAATGAGTGCTTTCGCTGTCGGAAGATTGCGTTGAACCTGGAGAGTTGGGACCCATGGAATGGGGAGCACGCAGGATTCCTTTCAAGGGTCTGCATTTGCTTTCCCAACCTCACCAATCGTCTCAGCCCCAAGAGTGTCCAGCCTTATGTCTTCTGCCGCTGGGGCTGTAGATGTGGTCAATCCTGGTTGCATGCCAGTCCCTGAACGCATTTTGGAAGAATTTCTCTCTGTTTTGCCCTGCTTGTTTCTTCTTTATGTTGGAAATGTATCCTCAGAATGGGTCTGAGCTGATTTTCCCTGCTGGCTTTAGGCCGCTTTACACACACTTGATGCACTTACACAGAGATATCAAGACTTAGCTTTTAAGATGCTTACTAGTCGGATAGATACTTGTGCGATGAACAGGGTCTGGTGAGTCCAGTTGATTGAGCAAGGAGTAGGTCGTGTCCATTCCATATTCGGTTTTCGGAAGGGTATCTGTGCTCATTTCAAACTCGAGTTTTATGCGTCACCCCACCTCACCTTTCCCCTGAAGCAGGCATAAGTGTGTTTTCTAAAAGCGTGACTCTGTTCTGTTTGGGGATTCCGTTCATGGGGAGCGATTTTTACATTCCCTCGATAAGTGATATCATAAGTTTCGTTTTTTGTGGGACTTATTTCACTGAGGATGATCGTACCTAAATCCACTCAGGATGCTGCTACCAGCCTCATGACGTGGATTTCATGGCTGAGTGACACTCCATTGGACCTACGTAGCACCACTTGTCCACTTGTCCACTTGTCTTTGTCCACTTGTCCACTCGTCTTTGTCCACTTGGCTCTTTCCTGGGATATGAAACGTGTACCGGAGTGGAGGTTCTTGTCAAGACAGCAGCCCTCAACTTTGGGGTCCCTGTGTCTGGTTGATTTTTTCATTTTCCCAAGGTCAACGCCCATGTGTGGAAGTGCCCTATGCTCTGTGGTTCTGTGTTTTACATGGTTTGGGAAAGAGGATACACTTGTGAAGATTGGCTGTTGGCCATTGACATCCCGCCCATCAGCTTAACAAGGCTCCCTTGACTCCGTGGGCTGTCCTGCCTTTCTGGTTTTTAGACTTTTTTCGCCTGGCCCTTTTGCCCCCGGGGGGGGGGGGCGAGAGATTTCTTTGTAGTGCTGATTTGCTCTCCCAGGTTGCTTGGTTGGCCAAAAAGGGCGTATGCGTTTTTTCCTGAATATATTCAGGAAAAAACGCATACGCCCTTTTTGGCCAACCGCATCATTGTCCACGTTCTGGCGCTTTTCATGTGCTATCGGGGCCATTCCGATGTACCCGTTGACATACGTTTCCTGCAGTTCTGCCTTGCGTTCAGCGCCTCTTCGTAGCCTGACCTCAATATATTTTGGGGCGATAGTTATCGTTTAGAACTCTGCAGGTTTGGGAAGTGCAGGGCCCCTGAGCTCCATTTCCCAAGTCGCTTTTTTGTGAGTGGGACGCAACACGGCTGGATGGCTTCACGCCCTATTGTCGATCCGCGGTTGCAGGCTGAACCGCTGGTGAATTCTTCTTCGTGATGGGAAATGAGAGTGACATGTGCCCGACCAAACACCTCCAGCGAGTCTCTCATTGGTTCCCCCTCTTGCAGTTCATCCTGCGGACAAATTGCAGACGGTACGAAAGAGGCATGGAAAGGCGCCGAGTCTCCAAGTGGGGAGATTGTTAGTAAGGGGGCCTGAATGGAGAACACGAGCACCAGGAGAGGAAAACTGAGGTGAGTTTCAGAAAGCTTTCCCGATCCCACGGTGTAGCATCCGCTGGGTTTCCAATGAGTGCTTTCGCTGTCGGAAGATTGCGTTGAACCTGGAGAGTTGGGAGCCATGGAATGGGGAGCACGCAGGATTCCTTTCAAGGGTCTGCATTTGCTTTCCCAACCTCACCAATCGTCTCAGCCCCAAGAGTGTCCAGCCTTATGTCTTCTGCCGCTGGGGCTGTAGATGTGGTCAATCCTGGTTGCATGCCAGTCCCTGAACGCATTTTGGAAGAATTTCTCTCTGTTTTGCCCTGCTTGTTTCTTCTTTGTGTTGGAAATGTATCCTCAGAATGGGTCTGAGCTGATTTTCCCTGCTGGTTTTAGGCCGCTTTACACACCCTTGATGCACTTACACAGAGATATCAAGACTTAGCTTTTAAGATGCTTACTAGTCGGATAGATACTTGTGCGATGAACAGGGTCTGGTGAGTCCAGTTGATTGAGCAAGGAGTAGGTCGTGTCCATTCCATATTCGGTTTTCGGAAGGGTATCTGTGCTCATTTCAAACTCGAGTTTTATGCGTCACCGCACCTCACCTTTCCCCTGAAGCAGGCATAAGTGTGTTTTCTAAAAGCGTGACTCTGTTCTGTTTGGGGATTCCGTTCATGGGGAGCGATTTTTACATTCCCTCGATAAGTGATATCATAAGTTTCTTTTTTTGTGGGACTTATTTCACTGAGGATGATCGTACCTAAATCCACTCAGGATGCTGCTACCAGCCTCATGACGTGGATTTCATGGCTGAGTGACACTCCATTGGACCTACGTAGCACCACTTGTCCACTTGTCCACTTGTCTTTGTCCACTTGTCCACTCGTCTTTGTCCACTTGGCTCTTTCCTGGGATATGAAACGTGTACCGGAGTGGAGGTTCTTGTCAAGACAGCAGCCCTCAACTTTGGGGTCCCTGTGTCTGGTTGATTTTTTCATTTTCCCAAGGTCAACGCCCATGTGTGGAAGTGCCCTATGCTCTGTGGTTCTGTGTTTTACATGGTTTGGGAAAGAGGATACACTTGTGAAGATTGGCTGTTGGCCATTGACATCCCGCCCATCAGCTTAACAAGGCTCCCTTGACTCCGTGGGCTGTCCTGCCTTTCTGGTTTTTAGACTTTTTTCGCCTGGCCCTTTTGCCCCGGGGGGGGGGGGCGAGAGATTTCTTTGTAGTGCTGATTTGCTCTCCCAGGTTGCTTGGTTGGCCAAAAAGGGCGTATGCGTTTTTTCCTGAATATATTCAGGAAAAAACGCATACGCCCTTTTTGGCCAACCGCATCATTGTCCACGTTCTGGCGCTTTTCATGTGCTATCGGGGCCATTCCGATGTACCCGTTGACATCCGTTTCCTGCAGTTCTGCCTTGCGTTCAGCGCCTCTTCGTAGCCTGACCTCAATATATTTTGGGGCGATAGTTATCGTTTAGAACTCTGCAGGTTTGGGAAGTGCAGTGCCCCTGAGCTCCATTTCCCAAGTCGCTTTTTTGTGAGTGGGACGCAACACGGCTGGATGGCTTCACGCCCTATTGTCGATCCGCGGTGGCAGGCTGAACCGCTGGTGAATTCTTCTTCGTGATGGGAAATGAGAGTGACATGTGCCCGACCAAACACCTCCAGAGAGTCTCTCATTGGTTCCCCCTCTTGCAGTTCATCCTGCGGACAAATTGCAGACGGTACGAAAGAGGCATGGAAAGGCGCCGAGTCTCCAAGTGGGGAGATTGTTAGTAAGGGGGCCTGAATGGAGAACACGAGCACCAGGAGAGGAAAACTGAGGTGAGTTTCAGAAAGCTTTCCCGATCCCACGGTGTAGCATCCGCTGGGTTTCCAATGAGTGCTTTCGCTGTCGGAAGATTGTGTTGAACCTGGAGAGTTGGGAGCCATGGAATGGGGAGCACGCAGGATTCCTTTCAAGGGTCTGCATTTGCTTTCCCAACCTCACCAATCGTCTCAGCCCCAAGAGTGTCCAGCCTTATGTCTTCTGCCGCTGGGGCTGTAGATGTGGTCAATCCTGGTTGCATGCCAGTCCCTGAACGCATTTTGGAAGAATTTCTCTCTGTTTTGCCCTGCTTGTTTCTTCTTTGTGTTGGAAATGTATCCTCAGAATGGGTCTGAGCTGATTTTCCCTGCTGGTTTTAGGCCGCTTTACACACCCTTGATGCACTTACACAGAGATATCAAGACTTAGCTTTTAAGATGCTTACTAGTCGGATAGATACTTGTGCGATGAACAGGGTCTGGTGAGTCCAGTTGATTGAGCAAGGAGTAGGTCGTGTCCATTCCATATTCGGTTTTCGGAAGGGTATCTGTGCTCATTTCAAACTCGAGTTTTATGCGTCACCGCACCTCACCTTTCCCCTGAAGCAGGCATAAGTGTGTTTTCTAAAAGCGTGACTCTGTTCTGTTTGGGGATTCCGTTCATGGGGAGCGATTTTTACATTCCCTCGATAAGTGATATCATAAGTTTCTTTTTTTGTGGGACTTATTTCACTGAGGATGATCGTACCTAAATCCACTCAGGATGCTGCTACCAGCCTCATGACGTGGATTTCATGGCTGAGTGACACTCCATTGGACCTACGTAGCACCACTTGTCCACTTGTCCACTTGTCTTTGTCCACTTGTCCACTTGTCTTTGTCCACTTGTCCACTCGTCTTTGTCCACTTGGCTCTTTCCTGGGATATGAAACGTGTACCGGAGTGGAGGTTCTTGTCAAGACAGCAGCCCTCAACTTTGGGGTCCCTGTGTCTGGTTGATTTTTTCATTTTCCCAAGGTCAACGCCCATGTGTGGAAGTGCCCTATGCTCTGTGGTTCTGTGTTTTACATGGTTTGGGAAAGAGGATACACTTGTGAAGATTGGCTGTTGGCCATTGACATCCCGCCCATCAGCTTAACAAGGCTCCCTTGACTCCGTGGGCTGTCCTGCCTTTCTGGTTTTTAGACTTTTTTCGCCTGGCCCTTTAGCCCCGGGGGGGGGGGGCGAGAGATTTCTTTGTAGTGCTGATTTGCTCTCCCAGGTTGCTTGGTTGGCCAAAAAGGGCGTATGCGTTTTTTCCTGAATATATTCAGGAAAAAACGCATACGCCCTTTTTGGCCAACCGCATCATTGTCCACGTTCTGGCGCTTTTCATGTGCTATCGGGGCCATTCCGATGTACCCGTTGACATCCGTTTCCTGCAGTTCTGCCTTGCGTTCAGCGCCTCTTCGTAGCCTGACCTCAATATATTTTGGGGCGATAGTTATCGTTTAGAACTCTGCAGGTTTGGGAAGTGCAGTGCCCCTGAGCTCCATTTCCCAAGTCGCTTTTTTGTGAGTGGGACGCAACACAGCTGGATGGCTTCACGCCCTATTGTCGATCCGGGGTGGCAGGCTGAACCTCTGGTGAATTCTTCTTCGTGATGGGAAATGAGAGTGACATGTGCCCGACCAAACACCTCCAGCGAGTCTCTCATTGGTTCCCCCTCTTGCAGTTCATCCTGTGGACAAATTGCAGACGGTACGAAAGAGGCATGGAAAGGCGCCGAGTCTCCAAGTGGGGAGATTGTTAGTAAGGGGGCCTGAATGGAGAACACGAGCACCAGGAGAGGAAAACTGAGGTGAGTTTCAGAAAGCTTTCCCGATCCCACGGTGTAGCATCCGCTGGGTTTCCAATGAGTGCTTTCGCTGTCGGAAGATTGCGTTGAACCTGGAGAGTTGGGAGCCATGGAATGGGGAGCACGCAGGATTCCTTTCAAGGGTCTGCATTTGCTTTCCCAACCTCACCAATCGTCTCAGCCCCAAGAGTGTCCAGCCTTATGTCTTCTGCCGCTGGGGCTGTAGATGTGGTCAATCCTGGTTGCATGCCAGTCCCTGAACGCATTTTGGAAGAATTTCTCTCTGTTTTGCCCTGCTTGTTTCTTCTTTGTGTTGGAAACGTATCCTCAGAATGGGTCTGAGCTGATTTTCCCTGCTGGTTTTAGGCCGCTTTACACACACTTGATGCACTTACACAGAGATATCAAGACTTAGCTTTTAAGATGCTTACTAGTCGGATAGATACTTGTGCGATGAACAGGGTCTGGTGAGTCCAGTTGATTGAGCAAGGAGTAGGTCGTGTCCATTCCATATTCGGTTTTCGGAAGGGTATCTGTGCTCATTTCAAACTCGAGTTTTATGCGTCACCGCACCTCACCTTTCCCCTGAAGCAGGCATAAGTGTGTTTTCTAAAAGCGTGACTCTGTTCTGTTTGGGGATTCCGTTCATGGGGAGCGATTTTTACATTCCCTCGATAAGTGATATCATAAGTTTCTTTTTTTGTGGGACTTATTTCACTGAGGATGATCGTACCTAAATCCACTCAGGATGCTGCTACCAGCCTCATGACGTGGATTTCATGGCTGAGTGACACTCCATTGGACCTACGTAGCACCACTTGTCCACTTGTCCACTTGTCTTTGTCCACTTGTCCACTCGTCTTTGTCCACTTGGCTCTTTCCTGGGATATGAAACGTGTACCGGAGTGGAGGTTCTTGTCAAGACAGCAGCCCTCAACTTTGGGGTCCCTGTGTCTGGTTGATTTTTTCATTTTCCCAAGGTCAACGCCCATGTGTGGAAGTGCCCTATGCTCTGTGGTTCTGTGTTTTACATGGTTTGGGAAAGAGGATACACTTGTGAAGATTGGCTGTTGGCCATTGACATCCCGCCCATCAGCTTAACAAGGCTCCCTTGACTCCGTGGGCTGTCCTGCCTTTCTGGTTTTTAGACTTTTTTCGCCTGGCCCTTTTGCCCCGGGGGGGGGGGGGGCGAGAGATTTCTTTGTAGTGCTGATTTGCTCTCCCAGGTTGCTTGGTTGGCCAAAAAGGGCGTATGCGTTTTTTCCTGAATATATTCAGGAAAAAACGCATACGCCCTTTTTGGCCAACCGCATCATTGTCCACGTTCTGGCGCTTTTCATGTGCTATCGGGGCCATTCCGATGTACCCGTTGACATCCGTTTCCTGCAGTTCTGCCTTGCGTTCAGCGCCTCTTCGTAGCCTGACCTCAATATATTTTGGGGCGATAGTTATCGTTTAGAACTCTGCAGGTTTGGGAAGTGCAGGGCCCCTGAGCTCCATTTCCCAAGTCGCTTTTTTGTGAGTGGGACGCAACACGGCTGGATGGCTTCACGCCCTATTGTCGATCCGCGGTGGCAGGCTGAACCGCTGGTGAATTCTTCTTCGTGATGGGAAATGAGAGTGACATGTGCCCGACCAAACACCTCCAGCGAGTCTCTCATTGGTTCCCCCTCTTGCAGTTCATCCTGTGGACAAATTGCAGACGGTACGAAAGAGGCATGGAAAGGCGCCGAGTCTCCAAGTGGGGAGATTGTTAGTAAGGGGGCCTGAATGGAGAACACGAGCACCAGGAGAGGAAAACTGAGGTGAGTTTCAGAAAGCTTTCCCGATCCCACGGTGTAGCATCCGCTGGGTTTCCAATGAGTGCTTTCGCTGTCGGAAGATTGCGTTGAACCTGGAGAGTTGGGAGCCATGGAATGGGGAGCACGCAGGATTCCTTTCAAGGGTCTGCATTTGCTTTCCCAACCTCACCAATCGTCTCAGCCCCAAGAGTGTCCAGCCTTATGTCTTCTGCCGCTGGGGCTGTAGATGTGGTCAATCCTGGTTGCATGCCAGTCCCTGAACGCATTTTGGAAGAATTTCTCTCTGTTTTGCCCTGCTTGTTTCTTCTTTGTGTTGGAAACGTATCCTCAGAATGGGTCTGAGCTGATTTTCCCTGCTGGTTTTAGGCCGCTTTACACACACTTGATGCACTTACACAGAGATATCAAGACTTAGCTTTTAAGATGCTTACTAGTCGGATAGATACTTGTGCGATGAACAGGGTCTGGTGAGTCCAGTTGATTGAGCAAGGAGTAGGTCGTGTCCATTCCATATTCGGTTTTCGGAAGGGTATCTGTGCTCATTTCAAACTCGAGTTTTATGCGTCACCGCACCTCACCTTTCCCCTGAAGCAGGCATAAGTGTGTTTTCTAAAAGCGTGACTCTGTTCTGTTTGGGGATTCCGTTCATGGGGAGCGATTTTTACATTCCCTCGATAAGTGATATCATAAGTTTCTTTTTTTGTGGGACTTATTTCACTGAGGATGATCGTACCTAAATCCACTCAGGATGCTGCTACCAGCCTCATGACGTGGATTTCATGGCTGAGTGACACTCCATTGGACCTACGTAGCACCACTTGTCCACTTGTCCACTTGTCTTTGTCCACTTCTCCACTTGGCTCTTTCCTGGGATATGAAACGTGTACCGGAGTGGAGGTTCTTGTCAAGACAGCAGCCCTCAACTTTGGGGTCCCTGTGTCTGGTTGATTTTTTCATTTTCCCAAGGTCAACGCCCATGTGTGGAAGTGCCCTATGCTCTGTGGTTCTGTGTTTTACATGGTTTGGGAAAGAGGATACACTTGTGAAGATTGGCTGTTGGCCATTGACATCCCGCCCATCAGCTTAACAAGGCTCCCTTGACTCCGTGGGCTGTCCTGCCTTTCTGGTTTTTAGACTTTTTTCGCCTGGCCCTTTTGCCCCGGGGGGGGGGGCGAGAGATTTCTTTGTAGTGCTGATTTGCTCTCCCAGGTTGCTTGGTTGGCCAAAAAGGGCGTATGCGTTTTTTCCTGAATATATTCAGGAAAAAACGCATACGCCCTTTTTGGCCAACCGCATCATTGTGCACGTTCTGGCGCTTTTCATGTGCTATCGGGGCCATTCCGATGTACCCGTTGACATCCGTTTCCTGCAGTTCTGCCTTGCGTTCAGCGCCTCTTCGTAGCCTGACCTCAATATATTTTGGGGCGATAGTTATCGTTTAGAACTCTGCAGGTTTGGGAAGTGCAGTGCCCCTGAGCTCCATTTCCCAAGTCGCTTTTTTGTGAGTGGGACGCAACACGGCTGGATGGCTTCACGCCCTATTGTCGATCCGGGGTGGCAGGCTGAACCGCTGGTGAATTCTTCTTCGTGATGGGAAATGAGAGTGACATGTGCCCGACCAAACACCTCCAGCGAGTCTCTCATTGGTTCCCCCTCTTGCAGTTCATCCTGCGGACAAATTGCAGACGGTACGAAAGAGGCATGGAAAGGCGCCGAGTCTCCAAGTGGGGAGATTGTTAGTAAGGGGGCCTGAATGGAGAACACGAGCACCAGGAGAGGAAAACTGAGGTGAGTTTCAGAAAGCTTTCCCGATCCCACGGTGTAGCATCCGCTGGGTTTCCAATGAGTGCTTTCGCTGTCGGAAGATTGCGTTGAACCTGGAGAGTTGGGACCCATGGAATGGGGAGCACGCAGGATTCCTTTCAAGGGTCTGCATTTGCTTTCCCAACCTCACCAATCGTCTCAGCCCCAAGAGTGTCCAGCCTTATGTCTTCTGCCGCTGGGGCTGTAGATGTGGTCAATCCTGGTTGCATGCCAGTCCCTGAACGCATTTTGGAAGAATTTCTCTCTGTTTTGCCCTGCTTGTTTCTTCTTTATGTTGGAAATGTATCCTCAGAATGGGTCTGAGCTGATTTTCCCTGCTGGCTTTAGGCCGCTTTACACACACTTGATGCACTTACACAGAGATATCAAGACTTAGCTTTTAAGATGCTTACTAGTCGGATAGATACTTGTGCGATGAACAGGGTCTGGTGAGTCCAGTTGATTGAGCAAGGAGTAGGTCGTGTCCATTCCATATTCGGTTTTCGGAAGGGTATCTGTGCTCATTTCAAACTCGAGTTTTATGCGTCACCCCACCTCACCTTTCCCCTGAAGCAGGCATAAGTGTGTTTTCTAAAAGCGTGACTCTGTTCTGTTTGGGGATTCCGTTCATGGGGAGCGATTTTTACATTCCCTCGATAAGTGATATCATAAGTTTCGTTTTTTGTGGGACTTATTTCACTGAGGATGATCGTACCTAAATCCACTCAGGATGCTGCTACCAGCCTCATGACGTGGATTTCATGGCTGAGTGACACTCCATTGGACCTACGTAGCACCACTTGTCCACTTGTCCACTTGTCTTTGTCCACTTGTCCACTCGTCTTTGTCCACTTGGCTCTTTCCTGGGATATGAAACGTGTACCGGAGTGGAGGTTCTTGTCAAGACAGCAGCCCTCAACTTTGGGGTCCCTGTGTCTGGTTGATTTTTTCATTTTCCCAAGGTCAACGCCCATGTGTGGAAGTGCCCTATGCTCTGTGGTTCTGTGTTTTACATGGTTTGGGAAAGAGGATACACTTGTGAAGATTGGCTGTTGGCCATTGACATCCCGCCCATCAGCTTAACAAGGCTCCCTTGACTCCGTGGGCTGTCCTGCCTTTCTGGTTTTTAGACTTTTTTCGCCTGGCCCTTTTGCCCCCGGGGGGGGGGGCGAGAGATTTCTTTGTAGTGCTGATTTGCTCTCCCAGGTTGCTTGGTTGGCCAAAAAGGGCGTATGCGTTTTTTCCTGAATATATTCAGGAAAAAACGCATACGCCCTTTTTGGCCAACCGCATCATTGTCCACGTTCTGGCGCTTTTCATGTGCTATCGGGGCCATTCCGATGTACCCGTTGACATACGTTTCCTGCAGTTCTGCCTTGCGTTCAGCGCCTCTTCGTAGCCTGACCTCAATATATTTTGGGGCGATAGTTATCGTTTAGAACTCTGCAGGTTTGGGAAGTGCAGGGCCCCTGAGCTCCATTTCCCAAGTCGCTTTTTTGTGAGTGGGACGCAACACGGCTGGATGGCTTCACGCCCTATTGTCGATCCGCGGTTGCAGGCTGAACCGCTGGTGAATTCTTCTTCGTGATGGGAAATGAGAGTGACATGTGCCCGACCAAACACCTCCAGCGAGTCTCTCATTGGTTCCCCCTCTTGCAGTTCATCCTGCGGACAAATTGCAGACGGTACGAAAGAGGCATGGAAAGGCGCCGAGTCTCCAAGTGGGGAGATTGTTAGTAAGGGGGCCTGAATGGAGAACACGAGCACCAGGAGAGGAAAACTGAGGTGAGTTTCAGAAAGCTTTCCCGATCCCACGGTGTAGCATCCGCTGGGTTTCCAAGGAGTGCTTTCGCTGTCGGAAGATTGCGTTGAACCTGGAGAGTTGGGACCCATGGAATGGGGAGCACGCAGGATTCCTTTCAAGGGTCTGCATTTGCTTTCCCAACCTCACCAATCGTCTCAGCCCCAAGAGTGTCCAGCCTTATGTCTTCTGCCGCTGGGGCTGTAGATGTGGTCAATCCTGGTTGCATGCCAGTCCCTGAACGCATTTTGGAAGAATTTCTCTCTGTTTTGCCCTGCTTGTTTCTTCTTTGTGTTGGAAATGTATCCTCAGAATGGGTCTGAGCTGATTTTCCCTGCTGGTTTTAGGCCGCTTTACACACACTTGATGCACTTACACAGAGATATCAAGACTTAGCTTTTAAGATGCTTACTAGTCGGATAGATACTTGTGCGATGAACAGGGTCTGGTGAGTCCAGTTGATTGAGCAAGGAGTAGGTCGTGTCCATTCCATATTCGGTTTTCGGAAGGGTATCTGTGCTCATTTCAAACTCGAGTTTTATGCGTCACCGCACCTCACCTTTCCCCTGAAGCAGGCATAAGTGTGTTTTCTAAAAGCGTGACTCTGTTCTGTTTGGGGATTCCGTTCATGGGGAGCGATTTTTACATTCCCTCGATAAGTGATATCATAAGTTTCTTTTTTTGTGGGACTTATTTCACTGAGGATGATCGTACCTAAATCCACTCAGGATGCTGCTACCAGCCTCATGACGTGGATTTCATGGCTGAGTGACACTCCATTGGACCTACGTAGCACCACTTGTCCACTTGTCCACTTGTCTTTGTCCACTTGTCCACTCGTCTTTGTCCACTTGGCTCTTTCCTGGGATATGAAACGTGTACCGGAGTGGAGGTTCTTGTCAAGACAGCAGCCCTCAACTTTGGGGTCCCTGTGTCTGGTTGATTTTTTCATTTTCCCAAGGTCAACGCCCATGTGTGGAAGTGCCCTATGCTCTGTGGTTCTGTGTTTTACATGGTTTGGGAAAGAGGATACACTTGTGAAGATTGGCTGTTGGCCATTGACATCCCGCCCATCAGCTTAACAAGGCTCCCTTGACTCCGTGGGCTGTCCTGCCTTTCTGGTTTTTAGACTTTTTTCGCCTGGCCCTTTTGCCCCCGGGGGGGGGGGCGAGAGATTTCTTTGTAGTGCTGATTTGCTCTCCCAGGTTGCTTGGTTGGCCAAAAAGGGCGTATGCGTTTTTTCCTGAATATATTCAGGAAAAAACGCATACGCCCTTTTTGGCCAACCGCATCATTGTCCACGTTCTGGCGCTTTTCATGTGCTATCGGGGCCATTCCGATGTACCCGTTGACATACGTTTCCTGCAGTTCTGCCTTGCGTTCAGCGCCTCTTCGTAGCCTGACCTCAATATATTTTGGGGCGATAGTTATCGTTTAGAACTCTGCAGGTTTGGGAAGTGCAGGGCCCCTGAGCTCCATTTCCCAAGTCGCTTTTTTGTGAGTGGGACGCAACACGGCTGGATGGCTTCACGCCCTATTGTCGATCCGCGGTTGCAGGCTGAACCGCTGGTGAATTCTTCTTCGTGATGGGAAATGAGAGTGACATGTGCCCGACCAAACACCTCCAGCGAGTCTCTCATTGGTTCCCCCTCTTGCAGTTCATCCTGCGGACAAATTGCAGACGGTACGAAAGAGGCATGGAAAGGCGCCGAGTCTCCAAGTGGGGAGATTGTTAGTAAGGGGGCCTGAATGGAGAACACGAGCACCAGGAGAGGAAAACTGAGGTGAGTTTCAGAAAGCTTTCCCGATCCCACGGTGTAGCATCCGCTGGGTTTCCAAGGAGTGCTTTCGCTGTCGGAAGATTGCGTTGAACCTGGAGAGTTGGGACCCATGGAATGGGGAGCACGCAGGATTCCTTTCAAGGGTCTGCATTTGCTTTCCCAACCTCACCAATCGTCTCAGCCCCAAGAGTGTCCAGCCTTATGTCTTCTGCCGCTGGGGCTGTAGATGTGGTCAATCCTGGTTGCATGCCAGTCCCTGAACGCATTTTGGAAGAATTTCTCTCTGTTTTGCCCTGCTTGTTTCTTCTTTGTGTTGGAAATGTATCCTCAGAATGGGTCTGAGCTGATTTTCCCTGCTGGTTTTAGGCCGCTTTACACACACTTGATGCACTTACACAGAGATATCAAGACTTAGCTTTTAAGATGCTTACTAGTCGGATAGATACTTGTGCGATGAACAGGGTCTGGTGAGTCCAGTTGATTGAGCAAGGAGTAGGTCGTGTCCATTCCATATTCGGTTTTCGGAAGGGTATCTGTGCTCATTTCAAACTCGAGTTTTATGCGTCACCGCACCTCACCTTTCCCCTGAAGCAGGCATAAGTGTGTTTTCTAAAAGCGTGACTCTGTTCTGTTTGGGGATTCCGTTCATGGGGAGCGATTTTTACATTCCCTCGATAAGTGATATCATAAGTTTCTTTTTTTGTGGGACTTATTTCACTGAGGATGATCGTACCTAAATCCACTCAGGATGCTGCTACCAGCCTCATGACGTGGATTTCATGGCTGAGTGACACTCCATTGGACCTACGTAGCACCACTTGTCCACTTGTCCACTTGTCTTTGTCCACTTGTCCACTCGTCTTTGTCCACTTGGCTCTTTCCTGGGATATGAAACGTGTACCGGAGTGGAGGTTCTTGTCAAGACAGCAGCCCTCAACTTTGGGGTCCCTGTGTCTGGTTGATTTTTTCATTTTCCCAAGGTCAACGCCCATGTGTGGAAGTGCCCTATGCTCTGTGGTTCTGTGTTTTACATGGTTTGGGAAAGAGGATACACTTGTGAAGATTGGCTGTTGGCCATTGACATCCCGCCCATCAGCTTAACAAGGCTCCCTTGACTCCGTGGGCTGTCCTGCCTTTCTGGTTTTTAGACTTTTTTCGCCTGGCCCTTTTGCCCCCGGGGGGGGGGGGGGGCGAGAGATTTCTTTGTAGTGCTGATTTGCTCTCCCAGGTTGCTTGGTTGGCCAAAAAGGGCGTATGCGTTTTTTCCTGAATATATTCAGGAAAAAACGCATACGCCCTTTTTGGCCAACCGCATCATTGTCCACGTTCTGGCGCTTTTCATGTGCTATCGGGGCCATTCCGATGTACCCGTTGACATACGTTTCCTGCAGTTCTGCCTTGCGTTCAGCGCCTCTTCGTAGCCTGACCTCAATATATTTTGGGGCGATAGTTATCGTTTAGAACTCTGCAGGTTTGGGAAGTGCAGGGCCCCTGAGCTCCATTTCCCAAGTCGCTTTTTTGTGAGTGGGACGCAACACGGCTGGATGGCTTCACGCCCTATTGTCGATCCGCGGTTGCAGGCTGAACCGCTGGTGAATTCTTCTTCGT
This sequence comes from Kogia breviceps, assembly GCF_026419965.1. NCBI lineage: Eukaryota > Metazoa > Chordata > Mammalia > Artiodactyla > Physeteridae > Kogia > Kogia breviceps. Next base: position 270,639 of record NW_026711581.1, read on the forward strand.
GATGGGAAATGAGAGTGACATGTGCCCGACCAAACACCTCCAGCGAGTCTCTCATTGGTTCCCCCTCTTGCAGTTCATCCTGCGGACAAATTGCAGACGGTACGAAAGAGGCATGGAAAGGCGCCGAGTCTCCAAGTGGGGAGATTGTTAGTAAGGGGGCCTGAATGGAGAACACGAGCACCAGGAGAGGAAAACTGAGGTGAGTTTCAGAAAGCTTTCCCGATCCCACGGTGTAGCATCCGCTGGGTTTCCAAGGAGTGCTTTCGCTGTCGGAAGATTGCGTTGAACCTGGAGAGTTGGGACCCATGGAATGGGGAGCACGCAGGATTCCTTTCAAGGGTCTGCATTTGCTTTCCCAACCTCACCAATCGTCTCAGCCCCAAGAGTGTCCAGCCTTATGTCTTCTGCCGCTGGGGCTGTAGATGTGGTCAATCCTGGTTGCATGCCAGTCCCTGAACGCATTTTGGAAGAATTTCTCTCTGTTTTGCCCTGCTTGTTTCTTCTTTGTGTTGGAAATGTATCCTCAGAATGGGTCTGAGCTGATTTTCCCTGCTGGTTTTAGGCCGCTTTACACACACTTGATGCACTTACACAGAGATATCAAGACTTAGCTTTTAAGATGCTTACTAGTCGGATAGATACTTGTGCGATGAACAGGGTCTGGTGAGTCCAGTTGATTGAGCAAGGAGTAGGTCGTGTCCATTCCATATTCGGTTTTCGGAAGGGTATCTGTGCTCATTTCAAACTCGAGTTTTATGCGTCACCGCACCTCACCTTTCCCCTGAAGCAGGCATAAGTGTGTTTTCTAAAAGCGTGACTCTGTTCTGTTTGGGGATTCCGTTCATGGGGAGCGATTTTTACATTCCCTCGATAAGTGATATCATAAGTTTCTTTTTTTGTGGGACTTATTTCACTGAGGATGATCGTACCTAAATCCACTCAGGATGCTGCTACCAGCCTCATGACGTGGATTTCATGGCTGAGTGACACTCCATTGGACCTACGTAGCACCACTTGTCCACTTGTCCACTTGTCTTTGTCCACTTGTCCACTCGTCTTTGTCCACTTGGCTCTTTCCTGGGATATGAAACGTGTACCGGAGTGGAGGTTCTTGTCAAGACAGCAGCCCTCAACTTTGGGGTCCCTGTGTCTGGTTGATTTTTTCATTTTCCCAAGGTCAACGCCCATGTGTGGAAGTGCCCTATGCTCTGTGGTTCTGTGTTTTACATGGTTTGGGAAAGAGGATACACTTGTGAAGATTGGCTGTTGGCCATTGACATCCCGCCCATCAGCTTAACAAGGCTCCCTTGACTCCGTGGGCTGTCCTGCCTTTCTGGTTTTTAGACTTTTTTCGCCTGGCCCTTTTGCCCCGGGGGGGGGGGGCGAGAGATTTCTTTGTAGTGCTGATTTGCTCTCCCAGGTTGCTTGGTTGGCCAAAAAGGGCGTATGCGTTTTTTCCTGAATATATTCAGGAAAAAACGCATACGCCCTTTTTGGCCAACCGCATCATTGTCCACGTTCTGGCGCTTTTCATGTGCTATCGGGGCCATTCCGATGTACCCGTTGACATACGTTTCCTGCAGTTCTGCCTTGCGTTCAGCGCCTCTTCGTAGCCTGACCTCAATATATTTTGGGGCGATAGTTATCGTTTAGAACTCTGCAGGTTTGGGAAGTGCAGGGCCCCTGAGCTCCATTTCCCAAGTCGCTTTTTTGTGAGTGGGACGCAACACGGCTGGATGGCTTCACGCCCTATTGTCGATCCGCGGTGGCAGGCTGAACCGCTGGTGAATTCTTCTTCGTGATGGGAAATGAGAGTGACATGTGCCCGACCAAACACCTCCAGCGAGTCTCTCATTGGTTCCCCCTCTTGCAGTTCATCCTGCGGACAAATTGCAGACGGTACGAAAGAGGCATGGAAAGGCGCCGAGTCTCCAAGTGGGGAGATTGTTAGTAAGGGGGCCTGAATGGAGAACACGAGCACCAGGAGAGGAAAACTGAGGTGAGTTTCAGAAAGCTTTCCCGATCCCACGGTGTAGCATCCGCTGGGTTTCCAAGGAGTGCTTTCGCTGTCGGAAGATTGCGTTGAACCTGGAGAGTTGGGACCCATGGAATGGGGAGCACGCAGGATTCCTTTCAAGGGTCTGCATTTGCTTTCCCAACCTCACCAATCGTCTCAGCCCCAAGAGTGTCCAGCCTTATGTCTTCTGCCGCTGGGGCTGTAGATGTGGTCAATCCTGGTTGCATGCCAGTCCCTGAACGCATTTTGGAAGAATTTCTCTCTGTTTTGCCCTGCTTGTTTCTTCTTTGTGTTGGAAATGTATCCTCAGAATGGGTCTGAGCTGATTTTCCCTGCTGGTTTTAGGCCGCTTTACACACACTTGATGCACTTACACAGAGATATCAAGACTTAGCTTTTAAGATGCTTACTAGTCGGATAGATACTTGTGCGATGAACAGGGTCTGGTGAGTCCAGTTGATTGAGCAAGGAGTAGGTCGTGTCCATTCCATATTCGGTTTTCGGAAGGGTATCTGTGCTCATTTCAAACTCGAGTTTTATGCGTCACCGCACCTCACCTTTCCCCTGAAGCAGGCATAAGTGTGTTTTCTAAAAGCGTGACTCTGTTCTGTTTGGGGATTCCGTTCATGGGGAGCGATTTTTACATTCCCTCGATAAGTGATATCATAAGTTTCTTTTTTTGTGGGACTTATTTCACTGAGGATGATCGTACCTAAATCCACTCAGGATGCTGCTACCAGCCTCATGACGTGGATTTCATGGCTGAGTGACACTCCATTGGACCTACGTAGCACCACTTGTCCACTTGTCCACTTGTCTTTGTCCACTTGTCCACTCGTCTTTGTCCACTTGGCTCTTTCCTGGGATATGAAACGTGTACCGGAGTGGAGGTTCTTGTCAAGACAGCAGCCCTCAACTTTGGGGTCCCTGTGTCTGGTTGATTTTTTCATTTTCCCAAGGTCAACGCCCATGTGTGGAAGTGCCCTATGCTCTGTGGTTCTGTGTTTTACATGGTTTGGGAAAGAGGATACACTTGTGAAGATTGGCTGTTGGCCATTGACATCCCGCCCATCAGCTTAACAAGGCTCCCTTGACTCCGTGGGCTGTCCTGCCTTTCTGGTTTTTAGACTTTTTTCGCCTGGCCCTTTTGCCCCCGGGGGGGGGGGCGAGAGATTTCTTTGTAGTGCTGATTTGCTCTCCCAGGTTGCTTGGTTGGCCAAAAAGGGCGTATGCGTTTTTTCCTGAATATATTCAGGAAAAAACGCATACGCCCTTTTTGGCCAACCGCATCATTGTCCACGTTCTGGCGCTTTTCATGTGCTATCGGGGCCATTCCGATGTACCCGTTGACATACGTTTCCTGCAGTTCTGCCTTGCGTTCAGCGCCTCTTCGTAGCCTGACCTCAATATATTTTGGGGCGATAGTTATCGTTTAGAACTCTGCAGGTTTGGGAAGTGCAGGGCCCCTGAGCTCCATTTCCCAAGTCGCTTTTTTGTGAGTGGGACGCAACACGGCTGGATGGCTTCACGCCCTATTGTCGATCCGCGGTTGCAGGCTGAACCGCTGGTGAATTCTTCTTCGTGATGGGAAATGAGAGTGACATGTGCCCGACCAAACACCTCCAGCGAGTCTCTCATTGGTTCCCCCTCTTGCAGTTCATCCTGCGGACAAATTGCAGACGGTACGAAAGAGGCATGGAAAGGCGCCGAGTCTCCAAGTGGGGAGATTGTTAGTAAGGGGGCCTGAATGGAGAACACGAGCACCAGGAGAGGAAAACTGAGGTGAGTTTCAGAAAGCTTTCCCGATCCCACGGTGTAGCATCCGCTGGGTTTCCAAGGAGTGCTTTCGCTGTCGGAAGATTGCGTTGAACCTGGAGAGTTGGGACCCATGGAATGGGGAGCACGCAGGATTCCTTTCAAGGGTCTGCATTTGCTTTCCCAACCTCACCAATCGTCTCAGCCCCAAGAGTGTCCAGCCTTATGTCTTCTGCCGCTGGGGCTGTAGATGTGGTCAATCCTGGTTGCATGCCAGTCCCTGAACGCATTTTGGAAGAATTTCTCTCTGTTTTGCCCTGCTTGTTTCTTCTTTGTGTTGGAAATGTATCCTCAGAATGGGTCTGAGCTGATTTTCCCTGCTGGTTTTAGGCCGCTTTACACACCCTTGATGCACTTACACAGAGATATCAAGACTTAGCTTTTAAGATGCTTACTAGTCGGATAGATACTTGTGCGATGAACAGGGTCTGGTGAGTCCAGTTGATTGAGCAAGGAGTAGGTCGTGTCCATTCCATATTCGGTTTTCGGAAGGGTATCTGTGCTCATTTCAAACTCGAGTTTTATGCGTCACCGCACCTCACCTTTCCCCTGAAGCAGGCATAAGTGTGTTTTCTAAAAGCGTGACTCTGTTCTGTTTGGGGATTCCGTTCATGGGGAGCGATTTTTACATTCCCTCGATAAGTGATATCATAAGTTTCTTTTTTTGTGGGACTTATTTCACTGAGGATGATCGTACCTAAATCCACTCAGGATGCTGCTACCAGCCTCATGACGTGGATTTCATGGCTGAGTGACACTCCATTGGACCTACGTAGCACCACTTGTCCACTTGTCCACTTGTCTTTGTCCACTTGTCCACTTGTCTTTGTCCACTTGTCCACTCGTCTTTGTCCACTTGGCTCTTTCCTGGGATATGAAACGTGTACCGGAGTGGAGGTTCTTGTCAAGACAGCAGCCCTCAACTTTGGGGTCCCTGTGTCTGGTTGATTTTTTCATTTTCCCAAGGTCAACGCCCATGTGTGGAAGTGCCCTATGCTCTGTGGTTCTGTGTTTTACATGGTTTGGGAAAGAGGATACACTTGTGAAGATTGGCTGTTGGCCATTGACATCCCGCCCATCAGCTTAACAAGGCTCCCTTGACTCCGTGGGCTGTCCTGCCTTTCTGGTTTTTAGACTTTTTTCGCCTGGCCCTTTTGCCCCGGGGGGGGGGGGGGCGAGAGATTTCTTTGTAGTGCTGATTTGCTCTCCCAGGTTGCTTGGTTGGCCAAAAAGGGCGTATGCGTTTTTTCCTGAATATATTCAGGAAAAAACGCATACGCCCTTTTTGGCCAACCGCATCATTGTCCACGTTCTGGCGCTTTTCATGTGCTATCGGGGCCATTCCGATGTACCCGTTGACATCCGTTTCCTGCAGTTCTGCCTTGCGTTCAGCGCCTCTTCGTAGCCTGACCTCAATATATTTTGGGGCGATAGTTATCGTTTAGAACTCTGCAGGTTTGGGAAGTGCAGTGCCCCTGAGCTCCATTTCCCAAGTCGCTTTTTTGTGAGTGGGACGCAACACAGCTGGATGGCTTCACGCCCTATTGTCGATCCGGGGTGGCAGGCTGAACCTCTGGTGAATTCTTCTTCGTGATGGGAAATGAGAGTGACATGTGCCCGACCAAACACCTCCAGCGAGTCTCTCATTGGTTCCCCCTCTTGCAGTTCATCCTGTGGACAAATTGCAGACGGTACGAAAGAGGCATGGAAAGGCGCCGAGTCTCCAAGTGGGGAGATTGTTAGTAAGGGGGCCTGAATGGAGAACACGAGCACCAGGAGATGAAAACTGAGGTGAGTTTCAGAAAGCTTTCCCGATCCCACGGTGTAGCATCCGCTGGGTTTCCAATGAGTGCTTTCGCTGTCGGAAGATTGCGTTGAACCTGGAGAGTTGGGACCCATGGAATGGGGAGCACGCAGGATTCCTTTCAAGGGTCTGCATTTGCTTTCCCAACCTCACCAATCGTCTCAGCCCCAAGAGTGTCCAGCCTTATGTCTTCTGCCGCTGGGGCTGTAGATGTGGTCAATCCTGGTTGCATGCCAGTCCCTGAACGCATTTTGGAAGAATTTCTCTCTGTTTTGCCCTGCTTGTTTCTTCTTTGTGTTGGAAATGTATCCTCAGAATGGGTCTGAGCTGATTTTCCCTGCTGGTTTTAGGCCGCTTTGCACACACTTGATGCACTTACACAGAGATATCAAGACTTAGCTTTTAAGATGCTTACTAGTCGGATAGATACTTGTGCGATGAACAGGGTCTGGTGAGTCCAGTTGATTGAGCAAGGAGTAGGTCGTGTCCATTCCATATTCGGTTTTCGGAAGGGTATCTGTGCTCATTTCAAACTCGAGTTTTATGCGTCACCGCACCTCACCTTTCCCCTGAAGCAGGCATAAGTGTGTTTTCTAAAAGCGTGACTCTGTTCTGTTTGGGGATTCCGTTCATGGGGAGCGATTTTTACATTCCCTCGATAAGTGATATCATAAGTTTCTTTTTTTGTGGGACTTATTTCACTGAGGATGATCGTACCTAAATCCACTCAGGATGCTGCTACCAGCCTCATGACGTGGATTTCATGGCTGAGTGACACTCCATTGGACCTACGTAGCACCACTTGTCCACTTGTCCACTTGTCTTTGTCCACTTGTCCACTCGTCTTTGTCCACTTGGCTCTTTCCTGGGATATGAAACGTGTACCGGAGTGGAGGTTCTTGTCAAGACAGCAGCCCTCAACTTTGGGGTCCCTGTGTCTGGTTGATTTTTTCATTTTCCCAAGGTCAACGCCCATGTGTGGAAGTGCCCTATGCTCTGTGGTTCTGTGTTTTACATGGTTTGGGAAAGAGGATACACTTGTGAAGATTGGCTGTTGGCCATTGACATCCCGCCCATCAGCTTAACAAGGCTCCCTTGACTCCGTGGGCTGTCCTGCCTTTCTGGTTTTTAGACTTTTTTCGCCTGGCCCTTTTGCCCCCGGGGGGGGGCGAGAGATTTCTTTGTAGTGCTGATTTGCTCTCCCAGGTTGCTTGGTTGGCCAAAAAGGGCGTATGCGTTTTTTCCTGAATATATTCAGGAAAAAACGCATACGCCCTTTTTGGCCAACCGCATCATTGTCCACGTTCTGGCGCTTTTCATGTGCTATCGGGGCCATTCCGATGTACCCGTTGACATCCGTTTCCTGCAGTTCTGCCTTGCGTTCAGCGCCTCTTCGTAGCCTGACCTCAATATATTTTGGGGCGATAGTTATCGTTTAGAACTCTGCAGGTTTGGGAAGTGCAGGGCCCCTGAGCTCCATTTCCCAAGTCGCTTTTTTGTGAGTGGGACGCAACACGGCTGGATGGCTTCACGCCCTATTGTCGATCCGCGGTTGCAGGCTGAACCGCTGGTGAATTCTTCTTCGTGATGGGAAATGAGAGTGACATGTGCCCGACCAAACACCTCCAGCGAGTCTCTCATTGGTTCCCCCTCTTGCAGTTCATCCTGCGGACAAATTGCAGACGGTACGAAAGAGGCATGGAAAGGCGCCGAGTCTCCAAGTGGGGAGATTGTTAGTAAGGGGGCCTGAATGGAGAACACGAGCACCAGGAGATGAAAACTGAGGTGAGTTTCAGAAAGCTTTCCCGATCCCACGGTGTAGCATCCGCTGGGTTTCCAATGAGTGCTTTCGCTGTCGGAAGATTGCGTTGAACCTGGAGAGTTGGGAGCCATGGAATGGGGAGCACGCAGGATTCCTTTCAAGGGTCTGCATTTGCTTTCCCAACCTCACCAATCGTCTCAGCCCCAAGAGTGTCCAGCCTTATGTCTTCTGCCTCTGGGGCTGTAGATGTGGTCAATCCTGGTTGCATGCCAGTCCCTGAACGCATTTTGGAAGAATTTCTCTCTGTTTTGCCCTGCTTGTTTCTTCTTTGTGTTGGAAATGTATCCTCAGAATGGGTCTGAGCTGATTTTCCCTGCTGGTTTTAGGCCGCTTTACACACACTTGATGCACTTACACAGAGATATCAAGACTTAGCTTTTAAGATGCTTACTAGTCGGATAGATACTTGTGCGATGAACAGGGTCTGGTGAGTCCAGTTGATTGAGCAAGGAGTAGGTCGTGTCCATTCCATATTCGGTTTTCGGAAGGGTATCTGTGCTCATTTCAAACTCGAGTTTTATGCGTCACCGCACCTCACCTTTCCCCTGAAGCAGGCATAAGTGTGTTTTCTAAAAGCGTGACTCTGTTCTGTTTGGGGATTCCGTTCATGGGGAGCGATTTTTACATTCCCTCGATAAGTGATATCATAAGTTTCTTTTTTTGTGGGACTTATTTCACTGAGGATGATCGTACCTAAATCCACTCAGGATGCTGCTACCAGCCTCATGACGTGGATTTCATGGCTGAGTGACACTCCATTGGACCTACGTAGCACCACTTGTCCACTTGTCCACTTGTCTTTGTCCACTTGTCCACTCGTCTTTGTCCACTTGGCTCTTTCCTGGGATATGAAACGTGTACCGGAGTGGAGGTTCTTGTCAAGACAGCAGCCCTCAACTTTGGGGTCCCTGTGTCTGGTTGATTTTTTCATTTTCCCAAGGTCAACGCCCATGTGTGGAAGTGCCCTATGCTCTGTGGTTCTGTGTTTTACATGGTTTGGGAAAGAGGATACACTTGTGAAGATTGGCTGTTGGCCATTGACATCCCGCCCATCAGCTTAACAAGGCTCCCTTGACTCCGTGGGCTGTCCTGCCTTTCTGGTTTTTAGACTTTTTTCGCCTGGCCCTTTTGCCCCGGGGGGGGGGGCGAGAGATTTCTTTGTAGTGCTGATTTGCTCTCCCAGGTTGCTTGGTTGGCCAAAAAGGGCGTATGCGTTTTTTCCTGAATATATTCAGGAAAAAACGCATACGCCTTTTTTGGCCAACCGCATCATTGTCCACGTTCTGGTGCTTTTCATGTGCTATCGGGGCCATTCCGATGTACCCGTTGACATCCGTTTCCTGCAGTTCTGCCTTGCGTTCAGCGCCTCTTCGTAGCCTGACCTCAATATATTTTGGGGCGATAGTTATCGTTTAGAACTCTGCAGGTTTGGGAAGTGCAGGGCCCCTGAGCTCCATTTCCCAAGTCGCTTTTTTGTGAGTGGGACGCAACACGGCTGGATGGCTTCACGCCCTATTGTCGATCCGCGGTGGCAGGCTGAACCGCTGGTGAATTCTTCTTCGTGATGGGAAATGAGAGTGACATGTGCCCGACCAAACACCTCCAGCGAGTCTCTCATTGGTTCCCCCTCTTGCAGTTCATCCTGCGGACAAATTGCAGACGGTACGAAAGAGGCATGGAAAGGCGCCGAGTCTCCAAGTGGGGAGATTGTTAGTAAGGGGGCCTGAATGGAGAACACGAGCACCAGGAGAGGAAAACTGAGGTGAGTTTCAGAAAGCTTTCCCGATCCCACGGTGTAGCATCCGCTGGGTTTCCAATGAGTGCTTTCGCTGTCGGAAGATTGCGTTGAACCTGGAGAGTTGGGAGCCATGGAATGGGGAGCACGCAGGATTCCTTTCAAGGGTCTGCATTTGCTTTCCCAACCTCACCAATCGTCTCAGCCCCAAGAGTGTCCAGCCTTATGTCTTCTGCCGCTGGGGCTGTAGATGTGGTCAATCCTGGTTGCATGCCAGTCCCTGAACGCATTTTGGAAGAATTTCTCTCTGTTTTGCCCTGCTTGTTTCTTCTTTGTGTTGGAAATGTATCCTCAGAATGGGTCTGAGCTGATTTTCCCTGCTGGTTTTAGGCCGCTTTACACACCCTTGATGCACTTACACAGAGATATCAAGACTTAGCTTTTAAGATGCTTACTAGTCGGATAGATACTTGTGCGATGAACAGGGTCTGGTGAGTCCAGTTGATTGAGCAAGGAGTAGGTCGTGTCCATTCCATATTCGGTTTTCGGAAGGGTATCTGTGCTCATTTCAAACTCGAGTTTTATGTGTCACCGCACCTCACCTTTCCCCTGAAGCAGGCATAAGTGTGTTTTCTAAAAGCGTGACTCTGTTCTGCTTGGGGATTCCGTTCATGGGGAGCGATTTTTACATTCCCTCGATAAGTGATATCATAAGTTTCTTTTTTTGTGGGACTTATTTCACTGAGGATGATCGTACCTAAATCCACTCAGGATGCTGCTACCAGCCTCATGACGTGGATTTCATGGCTGAGTGACACTCCATTGGACCTACGTAGCACCACTTGTCCACTTGTCCACTTGTCTTTGTCCACTTGTCCACTCGTCTTTGTCCACTTGGCTCTTTCCTGGGATATGAAACGTGTACCGGAGTGGAGGTTCTTGTCAAGACAGCAGCCCTCAACTTTGGGGTCCCTGTGTCTGGTTGATTTTTTCATTTTCCCAAGGTCAACGCCCATGTGTGGAAGTGCCCTATGCTCTGTGGTTCTGTGTTTTACATGGTTTGGGAAAGAGGATACACTTGTGAAGATTGGCTGTTGGCCATTGACATCCCGCCCATCAGCTTAACAAGGCTCCCTTGACTCCGTGGGCTGTCCTGCCTTTCTGGTTTTTAGACTTTTTTCGCCTGGCCCTTTTGCCCCGGGGAGGGGGGGCGAGAGATTTCTTTGTAGTGCTGATTTGCTCTCCCAGGTTGCTTGGTTGGCCAAAAAGGGCGTATGCGTTTTTTCCTGAATATATTCAGGAAAAAACGCATACGCCCTTTTTGGCCAACCGCATCATTGTCCACGTTCTGGCGCTTTTCATGTGCTATCGGGGCCATTCCGATGTACCCGTTGACATCCGTTTCCTGCAGTTCTGCCTTGCGTTCAGCGCCTCTTCGTAGCCTGACCTCAATATATTTTGGGGCGATAGTTATCGTTTAGAACTCTGCAGGTTTGGGAAGTGCAGGGCCCCTGAGCTCCATTTCCCAAGTCGCTTTTTTGTGAGTGGGACGCAACACGGCTGGATGGCTTCACGCCCTATTGTCGATCCGCGGTGGCAGGCTGAACCGCTGGTGAATTCTTCTTCGTGATGGGAAATGAGAGTGACATGTGCCCGACCAAACACCTCCAGCGAGTCTCTCATTGGTTCCCCCTCTTGCAGTTCATCCTGCGGACAAATTGCAGACGGTACGAAAGAGGCATGGAAAGGCGCCGAGTCTCCAAGTGGGGAGATTGTTAGTAAGGGGGCCTGAATGGAGAACACGAGCACCAGGAGAGGAAAACTGAGGTGAGTTTCAGAAAGCTTTCCCGATCCCACGGTGTAGCATCCGCTGGGTTTCCAATGAGTGCTTTCGCTGTCGGAAGATTGCGTTGAACCTGGAGAGTTGGGAGCCATGGAATGGGGAGCACGCAGGATTCCTTTCAAGGGTCTGCATTTGCTTTCCCAACCTCACCAATCGTCTCAGCCCCAAGAGTGTCCAGCCTTATGTCTTCTGCCGCTGGGGCTGTAGATGTGGTCAATCCTGGTTGCATGCCAGTCCCTGAACGCATTTTGGAAGAATTTCTCTCTGTTTTGCCCTGCTTGTTTCTTCTTTGTGTTGGAAATGTATCCTCAGAATGGGTCTGAGCTGATTTTCCCTGCTGGTTTTAGGCCGCTTTACACACCCTTGATGCACTTACACAGAGATATCAAGACTTAGCTTTTAAGATGCTTACTAGTCGGATAGATACTTGTGCGATGAACAGGGTCTGGTGAGTCCAGTTGATTGAGCAAGGAGTAGGTCGTGTCCATTCCATATTCGGTTTTCGGAAGGGTATCTGTGCTCATTTCAAACTCGAGTTTTATGCGTCACCGCACCTCACCTTTCCCCTGAAGCAGGCATAAGTGTGTTTTCTAAAAGCGTGACTCTGTTCTGTTTGGGGATTCCGTTCATGGGGAGCGATTTTTACATTCCCTCGATAAGTGATATCATAAGTTTCTTTTTTTGTGGGACTTATTTCACTGAGGATGATCGTACCTAAATCCACTCAGGATGCTGCTACCAGCCTCATGACGTGGATTTCATGGCTGAGTGACACTCCATTGGACCTACGTAGCACCACTTGTCCACTTGTCCACTTGTCTTTGTCCACTTGTCCACTCGTCTTTGTCCACTTGGCTCTTTCCTGGGATATGAAACGTGTACCGGAGTGGAGGTTCTTGTCAAGACAGCAGCCCTCAACTTTGGGGTCCCTGTGTCTGGTTGATTTTTTCATTTTCCCAAGGTCAACGCCCATGTGTGGAAGTGCCCTATGCTCTGTGGTTCTGTGTTTTACATGGTTTGGGAAAGAGGATACACTTGTGAAGATTGGCTGTTGGCCATTGACATCCCGCCCATCAGCTTAACAAGGCTCCCTTGACTCCGTGGGCTGTCCTGCCTTTCTGGTTTTTAGACTTTTTTCGCCTGGCCCTTTTTCCCCGGGGGGGGGCGAGAGATTTCTTTGTAGTGCTGATTTGCTCTCCCAGGTTGCTTGGTTGGCCAAAAAGGGCGTATGCGTTTTTTCCTGAATATATTCAGGAAAAAACGCATACGCCCTTTTTGGCCAACCGCATCATTGTCCACGTTCTGGCGCTTTTCATGTGCTATCGGGGCCATTCCGATGTACCCGTTGACATCCGTTTCCTGCAGTTCTGCCTTGCGTTCAGCGCCTCTTCGTAGCCTGACCTCAATATATTTTGGGGCGATAGTTATCGTTTAGAACTCTGCAGGTTTGGGAAGTGCAGGGCCCCTGAGCTCCATTTCCCAAGTCGCTTTTTTGTGAGTGGGACGCAACACGGCTGGATGGCTTCACGCCCTATTGTCGATCCGCGGTGGCAGGCTGAACCGCTGGTGAATTCTTCTTCGTGATGGGAAATGAGAGTGACATGTGCCCGACCAAACACCTCCAGCGAGTCTCTCATTGGTTCCCCCTCTTGCAGTTCATCCTGCGGACAAATTGCAGACGGTACGAAAGAGGCATGGAAAGGCGCCGAGTCTCCAAGTGGGGAGATTGTTAGTAAGGGGGCCTGAATGGAGAACACGAGCACCAGGAGAGGAAAACTGAGGTGAGTTTCAGAAAGCTTTCCCGATCCCACGGTGTAGCATCCGCTGGGTTTCCAATGAGTGCTTTCGCTGTCGGAAGATTGCGTTGAACCTGGAGAGTTGGGAGCCATGGAATGGGGAGCACGCAGGATTCCTTTCAAGGGTCTGCATTTGCTTTCCCAACCTCACCAATCGTCTCAGCCCCAAGAGTGTCCAGCCTTATGTCTTCTGCCGCTGGGGCTGTAGATGTGGTCAATCCTGGTTGCATGCCAGTCCCTGAACGCATTTTGGAAGAATTTCTCTCTGTTTTGCCCTGCTTGTTTCTTCTTTGTGTTGGAAATGTATCCTCAGAATGGGTCTGAGCTGATTTTCCCTGCTGGTTTTAGGCCGCTTTACACACACTTGATGCACTTACACAGAGATATCAAGACTTAGCTTTTAAGATGCTTACTAGTCGGATAGATACTTGTGCGATGAACAGGGTCTGGTGAGTCCAGTTGATTGAGCAAGGAGTAGGTCGTGTCCATTCCATATTCGGTTTTCGGAAGGGTATCTGTGCTCATTTCAAACTCGAGTTTTATGTGTCACCGCACCTCACCTTTCCCCTGAAGCAGGCATAAGTGTGTTTTCTAAAAGCGTGACTCTGTTCTGCTTGGGAATTCCGTTCATTGGGAGCGATTTTTACATTCCCTCGATAAGTGATATCATAAGTTTCTTTTTTTGTGGGACTTATTTCACTGAGGATGATCGTACCTAAATCCACTCAGGATGCTGCTACCAGCCTCATGACGTGGATTTCATGGCTGAGTGACACTCCATTGGACCTACGTAGCACCACTTGTCCACTTGTCCACTTGTCTTTGTCCACTTGTCCACTCGTCTTTGTCCACTTGGCTCTTTCCTGGGATATGAAACGTGTACCGGAGTGGAGGTTCTTGTCAAGACAGCAGCCCTCAACTTTGGGGTCCCTGTGTCTGGTTGATTTTTTCATTTTCCCAAGGTCAACGCCCATGTGTGGAAGTGCCCTATGCTCTGTGGTTCTGTGTTTTACATGGTTTGGGAAAGAGGATACACTTGTGAAGATTGGCTGTTGGCCATTGACATCCCGCCCATCAGCTTAACAAGGCTCCCTTGACTCCGTGGGCTGTCCTGCCTTTCTGGTTTTTAGACTTTTTTCGCCTGGCCCTTTTGCCCCGGGGGGGGGGGGGGCCGAGAGATTTCTTTGTAGTGCTGATTTGCTCTCCCAGGTTGCTTGGTTGGCCAAAAAGGGCGTATGCGTTTTTTCCTGAATATATTCAGGAAAAAACGCATACGCCCTTTTTGGCCAACCGCATCATTGTCCACGTTCTGGCGCTTTTCATGTGCTATCGGGGCCATTCCGATGTACCCGTTGACATCCGTTTCCTGCAGTTCTGCCTTGCGTTCAGCGCCTCTTCGTAGCCTGACCTCAATATATTTTGGGGCGATAGTTATCGTTTAGAACTCTGCAGGTTTGGGAAGTGCAGGGCCCCTGAGCTCCATTTCCCAAGTCGCTTTTTTGTGAGTGGGACGCAACACGGCTGGATGGCTTCACGCCCTATTGTCGATCCGCGGTGGCAGGCTGAACCGCTGGTGAATTCTTCTTCGTGATGGGAAATGAGAGTGACATGTGCCCGACCAAACACCTCCAGCGAGTCTCTCATTGGTTCCCCCTCTTGCAGTTCATCCTGCGGACAAATTGCAGACGGTACGAAAGAGGCATGGAAAGGCGCCGAGTCTCCAAGTGGGGAGATTGTTAGTAAGGGGGCCTGAATGGAGAACACGAGCACCAGGAGAGGAAAACTGAGGTGAGTTTCAGAAAGCTTTCCCGATCCCACGGTGTAGCATCCGCTGGGTTTCCAATGAGTGCTTTCGCTGTCGGAAGATTGCGTTGAACCTGGAGAGTTGGGAGCCATGGAATGGGGAGCACGCAGGATTCCTTTCAAGGGTCTGCATTTGCTTTCCCAACCTCACCAATCGTCTCAGCCCCAAGAGTGTCCAGCCTTATGTCTTCTGCCGCTGGGGCTGTAGATGTGGTCAATCCTGGTTGCATGCCAGTCCCTGAATGCATTTTGGAAGAATTTCTCTCTGTTTTGCCCTGCTTGTTTCTTCTTTGTGTTGGAAATGTATCCTCAGAATGGGTCTGAGCTGATTTTCCCTGCTGGTTTTAGGCCGCTTTACACACACTTGATGCACTTACACAGAGATATCAAGACTTAGCTTTTAAGATGCTTACTAGTCGGATAGATACTTGTGCGATGAACAGGGTCTGGTGAGTCCAGTTGATTGAGCAAGGAGTAGGTCGTGTCCATTCCATATTCGGTTTTCGGAAGGGTATCTGTGCTCATTTCAAACTCGAGTTTTATGTGTCACCGCACCTCACCTTTCCCCTGAAGCAGGCATAAGTGTGTTTTCTAAAAGCGTGACTCTGTTCTGCTTGGGAATTCCGTTCATGGGGAGCGATTTTTACATTCCCTCGATAAGTGATATCATAAGTTTCTTTTTTTGTGGGACTTATTTCACTGAGGATGATCGTACCTAAATCCACTCAGGATGCTGCTACCAGCCTCATGACGTGGATTTCATGGCTGAGTGACACTCCATTGGACCTACGTAGCACCACTTGTCCACTTGTCCACTTGTCTTTGTCCACTTGTCCACTCGTCTTTGTCCACTTGGCTCTTTCCTGGGATATGAAACGTGTACCGGAGTGGAGGTTCTTGTCAAGACAGCAGCCCTCAACTTTGGGGTCCCTGTGTCTGGTTGATTTTTTCATTTTCCCAAGGTCAACGCCCATGTGTGGAAGTGCCCTATGCTCTGTGGTTCTGTGTTTTACATGGTTTGGGAAAGAGGATACACTTGTGAAGATTGGCTGTTGGCCATTGACATCCCGCCCATCAGCTTAACAAGGCTCCCTTGACTCCGTGGGCTGTCCTGCCTTTCTGGTTTTTAGACTTTTTTCGCCTGGCCCTTTTGCCCCGGGGGGGGGGGGGCGAGCGATTTCTTTGTAGTGCTGATTTGCTCTCCCAGGTTGCTTGGTTGGCCAAAAAGGGCGTATGCGTTTTTTCCTGAATATATTCAGGAAAAAACGCATACGCCCTTTTTGGCCAACCGCATCATTGTCCACGTTCTGGCGCTTTTCATGTGCTATCGGGGCCATTCCGATGTACCCGTTGACATCCGTTTCCTGCAGTTCTGCCTTGCGTTCAGCGCCTCTTCGTAGCCTGACCTCAATATATTTTGGGGCGATAGTTATCGTTTAGAACTCTGCAGGTTTGGGAAGTGCAGGGCCCCTGAGCTCCATTTCCCAAGTCGCTTTTTTGTGAGTGGGACGCAACACGGCTGGATGGCTTCACGCCCTATTGTCGATCCGCGGTGGCAGGCTGAACCGCTGGTGAATTCTTCTTCGTGATGGGAAATGAGAGTGACATGTGCCCGACCAAACACCTCCAGCGAGTCTCTCATTGGTTCCCCCTCTTGCAGTTCATCCTGCGGACAAATTGCAGACGGTACGAAAGAGGCATGGAAAGGCGCCGAGTCTCCAAGTGGGGAGATTGTTAGTAAGGGGGCCTGAATGGAGAACACGAGCACCAGGAGAGGAAAACTGAGGTGAGTTTCAGAAAGCTTTCCCGATCCCACGGTGTAGCATCCGCTGGGTTTCCAATGAGTGCTTTCGCTGTCGGAAGATTGCGTTGAACCTGGAGAGTTGGGAGCCATGGAATGGGGAGCACGCAGGATTCCTTTCAAGGGTCTGCATTTGCTTTCCCAACCTCACCAATCGTCTCAGCCCCAAGAGTGTCCAGCCTTATGTCTTCTGCCGCTGGGGCTGTAGATGTGGTCAATCCTGGTTGCATGCCAGTCCCTGAACGCATTTTGGAAGAATTTCTCTCTGTTTTGCCCTGCTTGTTTCTTCTTTGTGTTGGAAATGTATCCTCAGAATGGGTCTGAGCTGATTTTCCCTGCTGGTTTTAGGCCGCTTTACACACACTTGATGCACTTACACAGAGATATCAAGACTTAGCTTTTAAGATGCTTACTAGTCGGATAGATACTTGTGCGATGAACAGGGTCTGGTGAGTCCAGTTGATTGAGCAAGGAGTAGGTCGTGTCCATTCCATATTCGGTTTTCGGAAGGGTATCTGTGCTCATTTCAAACTCGAGTTTTATGCGTCACCGCACCTCACCTTTCCCCTGAAGCAGGCATAAGTGTGTTTTCTAAAAGCGTGACTCTGTTCTGCTTGGGGATTCCGTTCATGGGGAGCGATTTTTACATTCCCTCGATAAGTGATATCATAAGTTTCTTTTTTTGTGGGACTTATTTCACTGAGGATGATCGTACCTAAATCCACTCAGGATGCTGCTACCAGCCTCATGACGTGGATTTCATGGCTGAGTGACACTCCATTGGACCTACGTAGCACCACTTGTCCACTTGTCCACTTGTCTTTGTCCACTTGTCCACTCGTCTTTGTCCACTTGGCTCTTTCCTGGGATATGAAACGTGTACCGGAGTGGAGGTTCTTGTCAAGACAGCAGCCCTCAACTTTGGGGTCCCTGTGTCTGGTTGATTTTTTCATTTTCCCAAGGTCAACGCCCATGTGTGGAAGTGCCCTATGCTCTGTGGTTCTGTGTTTTACATGGTTTGGGAAAGAGGATACACTTGTGAAGATTGGCTGTTGGCCATTGACATCCCGCCCATCAGCTTAACAAGGCTCCCTTGACTCCGTGGGCTGTCCTGCCTTTCTGGTTTTTAGACTTTTTTCGCCTGGCCCTTTTGCCCCGGGGGGGGGGGCGAGAGATTTCTTTGTAGTGCTGATTTGCTCTCCCAGGTTGCTTGGTTGGCCAAAAAGGGCGTATGCGTTTTTTCCTGAATATATTCAGGAAAAAACGCATACGCCCTTTTTGGCCAACCGCATCATTGTCCACGTTCTGGCGCTTTTCATGTGCTATCGGGGCCATTCCGATGTACCCGTTGACATCCGTTTCCTGCAGTTCTGCCTTGCGTTCAGCGCCTCTTCGTAGCCTGACCTCAATATATTTTGGGGCGATAGTTATCGTTTAGAACTCTGCAGGTTTGGGAAGTGCAGGGCCCCTGAGCTCCATTTCCCAAGTCGCTTTTTTGTGAGTGGGACGCAACACGGCTGGATGGCTTCACGCCCTATTGTCGATCCGCGGTTGCAGGCTGAACCGCTGGTGAATTCTTCTTCGTGATGGGAAATGAGAGTGACATGTGCCCGACCAAACACCTCCAGCGAGTCTCTCATTGGTTCCCCCTCTTGCAGTTCATCCTGCGGACAAATTGCAGACGGTACGAAAGAGGCATGGAAAGGCGCCGAGTCTCCAAGTGGGGAGATTGTTAGTAAGGGGGCCTGAATGGAGAACACGAGCACCAGGAGAGGAAAACTGAGGTGAGTTTCAGAAAGCTTTCCCGATCCCACGGTGTAGCATCCGCTGGGTTTCCAATGAGTGCTTTCGCTGTCAGAAGATTGCGTTGAAACTGGAGAGTTGGGAGCCATGGAATGGGGAGCACGCAGGATTCCTTTCAAGGGTCTGCATTTGCTTTCCCAACCTCACCAATCGTCTCAGCCCCAAGAGTGTCCAGCCTTATGTCTTCTGCCGCTGGGGCTGTAGATGTGGTCAATCCTGGTTGCATGCCAGTCCCTGAACGCATTTTGGAAGAATTTCTCTCTGTTTTGCCCTGCTTGTTTCTTCTTTATGTTGGAAATGTATCCTCAGAATGGGTCTGAGCTGATTTTCCCTGCTGGTTTTAGGCCGCTTTACACACCCTTGATGCACTTACACAGAGATATCAAGACTTAGCTTTTAAGATGCTTACTAGTCGGATAGATACTTGTGCGATGAACAGGGTCTGGTGAGTCCAGTTGATTGAGCAAGGAGTAGGTCGTGTCCATTCCATATTCGGTTTTCGGAAGGGTATCTGTGCTCATTTCAAACTCGAGTTTTATGCGTCACCGCACCTCACCTTTCCCCTGAAGCAGGCATAAGTGTGTTTTCTAAAAGCGTGACTCTGTTCTGTTTGGGGATTCCGTTCATGGGGAGCGATTTTTACATTCCCTCGATAAGTGATATCATAAGTTTCTTTTTTTGTGGGACTTATTTCACTGAGGATGATCGTACCTAAATCCACTCAGGATGCTGCTACCAGCCTCATGACGTGGATTTCATGGCTGAGTGACACTCCATTGGACCTACGTAGCACCACTTGTCCACTTGTCCACTTGTCTTTGTCCACTTGTCCACTCGTCTTTGTCCACTTGGCTCTTTCCTGGGATATGAAACGTGTACCGGAGTGGAGGTTCTTGTCAAGACAGCAGCCCTCAACTTTGGGGTCCCTGTGTCTGGTTGATTTTTTCATTTTCCCAAGGTCAACGCCCATGTGTGGAAGTGCCCTATGCTCTGTGGTTCTGTGTTTTACATGGTTTGGGAAAGAGGATACACTTGTGAAGATTGGCTGTTGGCCATTGACATCCCGCCCATCAGCTTAACAAGGCTCCCTTGACTCCGTGGGCTGTCCTGCCTTTCTGGTTTTTAGACTTTTTTCGCCTGGCCCTTTTGCCCCGGGGGGGGGGCGAGAGATTTCTTTGTAGTGCTGATTTGCTCTCCCAGGTTGCTTGGTTGGCCAAAAAGGGCGTATGCGTTTTTTCCTGAATATATTCAGGAAAAAACGCATACGCCCTTTTTGGCCAACCGCATCATTGTCCACGTTCTGGCGCTTTTCATGTGCTATCGGGGCCATTCCGATGTACCCGTTGACATCCGTTTCCTGCAGTTCTGCCTTGCGTTCAGCGCCTCTTCGTAGCCTGCGCTCAATATATTTTGGGGCGATAGTTATCGTTTAGAACTCTGCAGGTTTGGGAAGTGCAGGGCCCCTGAGCTCCATTTCCCAAGTCGCTTTTTTGTGAGTGGGACGCAACACGGCTGGATGGCTTCACGCCCTATTGTCGATCCGCGGTGGCAGGCTGAACCGCTGGTGAATTCTTCTTCGTGATGGGAAATGAGAGTGACATGTGCCCGACCAAACACCTCCAGCGAGTCTCTCATTGGTTCCCCCTCTTGCAGTTCATCCTGCGGACAAATTGCAGACGGTACGAAAGAGGCATGGAAAGGCGCCGAGTCTCCAAGTGGGGAGATTGTTAGTAAGGGGGCCTGAATGGAGAACACGAGCACCAGGAGAGGAAAACTGAGGTGAGTTTCAGAAAGCTTTCCCGATCCCACGGTGTAGCATCCGCTGGGTTTCCAATGAGTGCTTTCGCTGTCGGAAGATTGCGTTGAACCTGGAGAGTTGGGAGCCATGGAATGGGGAGCACGCAGGATTCCTTTCAAGGGTCTGCATTTGCTTTCCCAACCTCACCAATCGTCTCAGCCCCAAGAGTGTCCAGCCTTATGTCTTCTGCCGCTGGGGCTGTAGATGTGGTCAATCCTGGTTGCATGCCAGTCCCTGAACGCATTTTGGAAGAATTTCTCTCTGTTTTGCCCTGCTTGTTTCTTCTTTGTGTTGGAAACGTATCCTCAGAATGGGTCTGAGCTGATTTTCCCTGCTGGTTTTAGGCCGCTTTACACACACTTGATGCACTTACACAGAGATATCAAGACTTAGCTTTTAAGATGCTTACTAGTCGGATAGATACTTGTGCGATGAACAGGGTCTGGTGAGTCCAGTTGATTGAGCAAGGAGTAGGTCGTGTCCATTCCATATTCGGTTTTCGGAAGGGTATCTGTGCTCATTTCAAACTCGAGTTTTATGCGTCACCGCACCTCACCTTTCCACTGAAGCAGGCATAAGTGTGTTTTCTAAAAGCGTGACTCTGTTCTGTTTGGGGATTCCGTTCATGGGGAGCGATTTTTACATTCCCTCGATAAGTGATATCATAAGTTTCTTTTTTTGTGGGACTTATTTCACTGAGGATGATCGTACCTAAATCCACTCAGGATGCTGCTACCAGCCTCATGACGTGGATTTCATGGCTGAGTGACACTCCATTGGACCTACGTAGCACCACTTGTCCACTTGTCCACTTGTCTTTGTCCACTTCTCCACTTGGCTCTTTCCTGGGATATGAAACGTGTACCGGAGTGGAGGTTCTTGTCAAGACAGCAGCCCTCAACTTTGGGGTCCCTGTGTCTGGTTGATTTTTTCATTTTCCCAAGGTCAACGCCCATGTGTGGAAGTGCCCTATGCTCTGTGGTTCTGTGTTTTACATGGTTTGGGAAAGAGGATACACTTGTGAAGATTGGCTGTTGGCCATTGACATCCCGCCCATCAGCTTAACAAGGCTCCCTTGACTCCGTGGCCTGTCCTGACTTTCTGGTTTTTAGACTTTTTTCGCCTGGCCCTTTTGCCCCGGGGGGGGGGCGAGAGATTTCTTTGTAGTGCTGATTTGCTCTCCCAGGTTGCTTGGTTGGCCAAAAAGGGCGTATGCGTTTTTTCCTGAATATATTCAGGAAAAAACGCATACGCCCTTTTTGGCCAACCGCATCATTGTCCACGTTCTGGCGCTTTTCATGTGCTATCGGGGCCATTCCGATGTACCCGTTGACATCCGTTTCCTGCAGTTCTGCCTTGCGTTCAGCGCCTCTTCGTAGCCTGCGCTCAATATATTTTGGGGCGATAGTTATCGTTTAGAACTCTGCAGGTTTGGGAAGTGCAGTGCCCCTGAGCTCCATTTCCCAAGTCGCTTTTTTGTGAGTGGGACGCAACACGGCTGGATGGCTTCACGCCCTATTGTCGATCCGGGGTGGCAGGCTGAACCGCTGGTGAATTCTTCTTCGTGATGGGAAATGAGAGTGACATGTGCCCGACCAAACACCTCCAGCGAGTCTCTCATTGGTTCCCCCTCTTGCAGTTCATCCTGCGGACAAATTGCAGACGGTACGAAAGAGGCATGGAAAGGCGCCGAGTCTCCAAGTGGGGAGATTGTTAGTAAGGGGGCCTGAATGGAGAACACGAGCACCAGGAGAGGAAAACTGAGGTGAGTTTCAGAAAGCTTTCCCGATCCCACGGTGTAGCATCCGCTGGGTTTCCAATGAGTGCTTTCGCTGTCGGAAGATTGCGTTGAACCTGGAGAGTTGGGACCCATGGAATGGGGAGCACGCAGGATTCCTTTCAAGGGTCTGCATTTGCTTTCCCAACCTCACCAATCGTCTCAGCCCCAAGAGTGTCCAGCCTTATGTCTTCTGCCGCTGGGGCTGTAGATGTGGTCAATCCTGGTTGCATGCCAGTCCCTGAACGCATTTTGGAAGAATTTCTCTCTGTTTTGCCCTGCTTGTTTCTTCTTTATGTTGGAAATGTATCCTCAGAATGGGTCTGAGCTGATTTTCCCTGCTGGCTTTAGGCCGCTTTACACACACTTGATGCACTTACACAGAGATATCAAGACTTAGCTTTTAAGATGCTTACTAGTCGGATAGATACTTGTGCGATGAACAGGGTCTGGTGAGTCCAGTTGATTGAGCAAGGAGTAGGTCGTGTCCATTCCATATTCGGTTTTCGGAAGGGTATCTGTGCTCATTTCAAACTCGAGTTTTATGCGTCACCCCACCTCACCTTTCCCCTGAAGCAGGCATAAGTGTGTTTTCTAAAAGCGTGACTCTGTTCTGTTTGGGGATTCCGTTCATGGGGAGCGATTTTTACATTCCCTCGATAAGTGATATCATAAGTTTCGTTTTTTGTGGGACTTATTTCACTGAGGATGATCGTACCTAAATCCACTCAGGATGCTGCTACCAGCCTCATGACGTGGATTTCATGGCTGAGTGACACTCCATTGGACCTACGTAGCACCACTTGTCCACTTGTCCACTTGTCTTTGTCCACTTGTCCACTCGTCTTTGTCCACTTGGCTCTTTCCTGGGATATGAAACGTGTACCGGAGTGGAGGTTCTTGTCAAGACAGCAGCCCTCAACTTTGGGGTCCCTGTGTCTGGTTGATTTTTTCATTTTCCCAAGGTCAACGCCCATGTGTGGAAGTGCCCTATGCTCTGTGGTTCTGTGTTTTACATGGTTTGGGAAAGAGGATACACTTGTGAAGATTGGCTGTTGGCCATTGACATCCCGCCCATCAGCTTAACAAGGCTCCCTTGACTCCGTGGGCTGTCCTGCCTTTCTGGTTTTTAGACTTTTTTCGCCTGGCCCTTTTGCCCCCGGGGGGGGGGGGCGAGAGATTTCTTTGTAGTGCTGATTTGCTCTCCCAGGTTGCTTGGTTGGCCAAAAAGGGCGTATGCGTTTTTTCCTGAATATATTCAGGAAAAAACGCATACGCCCTTTTTGGCCAACCGCATCATTGTCCACGTTCTGGCGCTTTTCATGTGCTATCGGGGCCATTCCGATGTACCCGTTGACATACGTTTCCTGCAGTTCTGCCTTGCGTTCAGCGCCTCTTCGTAGCCTGACCTCAATATATTTTGGGGCGATAGTTATCGTTTAGAACTCTGCAGGTTTGGGAAGTGCAGGGCCCCTGAGCTCCATTTCCCAAGTCGCTTTTTTGTGAGTGGGACGCAACACGGCTGGATGGCTTCACGCCCTATTGTCGATCCGCGGTTGCAGGCTGAACCGCTGGTGAATTCTTCTTCGTGATGGGAAATGAGAGTGACATGTGCCCGACCAAACACCTCCAGCGAGTCTCTCATTGGTTCCCCCTCTTGCAGTTCATCCTGCGGACAAATTGCAGACGGTACGAAAGAGGCATGGAAAGGCGCCGAGTCTCCAAGTGGGGAGATTGTTAGTAAGGGGGCCTGAATGGAGAACACGAGCACCAGGAGAGGAAAACTGAGGTGAGTTTCAGAAAGCTTTCCCGATCCCACGGTGTAGCATCCGCTGGGTTTCCAATGAGTGCTTTCGCTGTCGGAAGATTGCGTTGAACCTGGAGAGTTGGGACCCATGGAATGGGGAGCACGCAGGATTCCTTTCAAGGGTCTGCATTTGCTTTCCCAACCTCACCAATCGTCTCAGCCCCAAGAGTGTCCAGCCTTATGTCTTCTGCCGCTGGGGCTGTAGATGTGGTCAATCCTGGTTGCATGCCAGTCCCTGAACGCATTTTGGAAGAATTTCTCTCTGTTTTGCCCTGCTTGTTTCTTCTTTGTGTTGGAAATGTATCCTCAGAATGGGTCTGAGCTGATTTTCCCTGCTGGTTTTAGGCCGCTTTACACACCCTTGATGCACTTACACAGAGATATCAAGACTTAGCTTTTAAGATGCTTACTAGTCGGATAGATACTTGTGCGATGAACAGGGTCTGGTGAGTCCAGTTGATTGAGCAAGGAGTAGGTCGTGTCCATTCCATATTCGGTTTTCGGAAGGGTATCTGTGCTCATTTCAAACTCGAGTTTTATGCGTCACCGCACCTCACCTTTCCCCTGAAGCAGGCATAAGTGTGTTTTCTAAAAGCGTGACTCTGTTCTGTTTGGGGATTCCGTTCATGGGGAGCGATTTTTACATTCCCTCGATAAGTGATATCATAAGTTTCTTTTTTTGTGGGACTTATTTCACTGAGGATGATCGTACCTAAATCCACTCAGGATGCTGCTACCAGCCTCATGACGTGGATTTCATGGCTGAGTGACACTCCATTGGACCTACGTAGCACCACTTGTCCACTTGTCCACTTGTCTTTGTCCACTTGTCCACTCGTCTTTGTCCACTTGGCTCTTTCCTGGGATATGAAACGTGTACCGGAGTGGAGGTTCTTGTCAAGACAGCAGCCCTCAACTTTGGGGTCCCTGTGTCTGGTTGATTTTTTCATTTTCCCAAGGTCAACGCCCATGTGTGGAAGTGCCCTATGCTCTGTGGTTCTGTGTTTTACATGGTTTGGGAAAGAGGATACACTTGTGAAGATTGGCTGTTGGCCATTGACATCCCGCCCATCAGCTTAACAAGGCTCCCTTGACTCCGTGGGCTGTCCTGCCTTTCTGGTTTTTAGACTTTTTTCGCCTGGCCCTTTTGCCCCGGGGGGGGGGGGCGAGAGATTTCTTTGTAGTGCTGATTTGCTCTCCCAGGTTGCTTGGTTGGCCAAAAAGGGCGTATGCGTTTTTTCCTGAATATATTCAGGAAAAAACGCATACGCCCTTTTTGGCCAACCGCATCATTGTCCACGTTCTGGCGCTTTTCATGTGCTATCGGGGCCATTCCGATGTACCCGTTGACATCCGTTTCCTGCAGTTCTGCCTTGCGTTCAGCGCCTCTTCGTAGCCTGACCTCAATATATTTTGGGGCGATAGTTATCGTTTAGAACTCTGCAGGTTTGGGAAGTGCAGTGCCCCTGAGCTCCATTTCCCAAGTCGCTTTTTTGTGAGTGGGACGCAACACGGCTGGATGGCTTCACGCCCTATTGTCGATCCGCGGTGGCAGGCTGAACCGCTGGTGAATTCTTCTTCGTGATGGGAAATGAGAGTGACATGTGCCCGACCAAACACCTCCAGAGAGTCTCTCATTGGTTCCCCCTCTTGCAGTTCATCCTGCGGACAAATTGCAGACGGTACGAAAGAGGCATGGAAAGGCGCCGAGTCTCCAAGTGGGGAGATTGTTAGTAAGGGGGCCTGAATGGAGAACACGAGCACCAGGAGAGGAAAACTGAGGTGAGTTTCAGAAAGCTTTCCCGATCCCACGGTGTAGCATCCGCTGGGTTTCCAATGAGTGCTTTCGCTGTCGGAAGATTGCGTTGAACCTGGAGAGTTGGGAGCCATGGAATGGGGAGCACGCAGGATTCCTTTCAAGGGTCTGCATTTGCTTTCCCAACCTCACCAATCGTCTCAGCCCCAAGAGTGTCCAGCCTTATGTCTTCTGCCGCTGGGGCTGTAGATGTGGTCAATCCTGGTTGCATGCCAGTCCCTGAACGCATTTTGGAAGAATTTCTCTCTGTTTTGCCCTGCTTGTTTCTTCTTTGTGTTGGAAATGTATCCTCAGAATGGGTCTGAGCTGATTTTCCCTGCTGGTTTTAGGCCGCTTTACACACCCTTGATGCACTTACACAGAGATATCAAGACTTAGCTTTTAAGATGCTTACTAGTCGGATAGATACTTGTGCGATGAACAGGGTCTGGTGAGTCCAGTTGATTGAGCAAGGAGTAGGTCGTGTCCATTCCATATTCGGTTTTCGGAAGGGTATCTGTGCTCATTTCAAACTCGAGTTTTATGCGTCACCGCACCTCACCTTTCCCCTGAAGCAGGCATAAGTGTGTTTTCTAAAAGCGTGACTCTGTTCTGTTTGGGGATTCCGTTCATGGGGAGCGATTTTTACATTCCCTCGATAAGTGATATCATAAGTTTCTTTTTTTGTGGGACTTATTTCACTGAGGATGATCGTACCTAAATCCACTCAGGATGCTGCTACCAGCCTCATGACGTGGATTTCATGGCTGAGTGACACTCCATTGGACCTACGTAGCACCACTTGTCCACTTGTCCACTTGTCTTTGTCCACTTGTCCACTCGTCTTTGTCCACTTGGCTCTTTCCTGGGATATGAAACGTGTACCGGAGTGGAGGTTCTTGTCAAGACAGCAGCCCTCAACTTTGGGGTCCCTGTGTCTGGTTGATTTTTTCATTTTCCCAAGGTCAACGCCCATGTGTGGAAGTGCCCTATGCTCTGTGGTTCTGTGTTTTACATGGTTTGGGAAAGAGGATACACTTGTGAAGATTGGCTGTTGGCCATTGACATCCCGCCCATCAGCTTAACAAGGCTCCCTTGACTCCGTGGGCTGTCCTGCCTTTCTGGTTTTTAGACTTTTTTCGCCTGGCCCTTTTGCCCCGGGGGGGGGGGGGCGAGAGATTTCTTTGTAGTGCTGATTTGCTCTCCCAGGTTGCTTGGTTGGCCAAAAAGGGCGTATGCGTTTTTTCCTGAATATATTCAGGAAAAAACGCATACGCCCTTTTTGGCCAACCGCATCATTGTCCACGTTCTGGCGCTTTTCATGTGCTATCGGGGCCATTCCGATGTACCCGTTGACATCCGTTTCCTGCAGTTCTGCCTTGCGTTCAGCACCTCTTCGTAGCCTGACCTCAATATATTTTGGGGCGATAGTTATCGTTTAGAACTCTGCAGGTTTGGGAAGTGCAGGGCCCCTGAGCTCCATTTCCCAAGTCGCTTTTTTGTGAGTGGGACGCAACACGGCTGGATGGCTTCACGCCCTATTGTCGATCCGCGGTGGCAGGCTGAACCGCTGGTGAATTCTTCTTCGTGATGGGAAATGAGAGTGACATGTGCCCGACCAAACACCTCCAGCGAGTCTCTCATTGGTTCCCCCTCTTGCAGTTCATCCTGCGGACAAATTGCAGACGGTACGAAAGAGGCATGGAAAGGCGCCGAGTCTCCAAGTGGGGAGATTGTTAGTAAGGGGGCCTGAATGGAGAACACGAGCACCAGGAGAGGAAAACTGAGGTGAGTTTCAGAAAGCTTTCCCGATCCCACGGTGTAGCATCCGCTGGGTTTCCAATGAGTGCTTTCGCTGTCGGAAGATTGCGTTGAACCTGGAGAGTTGGGAGCCATGGAATGGGGAGCACGCAGGATTCCTTTCAAGGGTCTGCATTTGCTTTCCCAACCTCACCAATCGTCTCAGCCCCAAGAGTGTCCAGCCTTATGTCTTCTGCCGCTGGGGCTGTAGATGTGGTCAATCCTGGTTGCATGCCAGTCCCTGAACGCATTTTGGAAGAATTTCTCTCTGTTTTGCCCTGCTTGTTTCTTCTTTGTGTTGGAAACGTATCCTCAGAATGGGTCTGAGCTGATTTTCCCTGCTGGTTTTAGGCCGCTTTACACACACTTGATGCACTTACACAGAGATATCAAGACTTAGCTTTTAAGATGCTTACTAGTCGGATAGATACTTGTGCGATGAACAGGGTCTGGTGAGTCCAGTTGATTGAGCAAGGAGTAGGTCGTGTCCATTCCATATTCGGTTTTCGGAAGGGTATCTGTGCTCATTTCAAACTCGAGTTTTATGCGTCACCGCACCTCACCTTTCCCCTGAAGCAGGCATAAGTGTGTTTTCTAAAAGCGTGACTCTGTTCTGTTTGGGGATTCCGTTCATGGGGAGCGATTTTTACATTCCCTCGATAAGTGATATCATAAGTTTCTTTTTTTGTGGGACTTATTTCACTGAGGATGATCGTACCTAAATCCACTCAGGATGCTGCTACCAGCCTCATGACGTGGATTTCATGGCTGAGTGACACTCCATTGGACCTACGTAGCACCACTTGTCCACTTGTCCACTTGTCTTTGTCCACTTGTCCACTCGTCTTTGTCCACTTGGCTCTTTCCTGGGATATGAAACGTGTACCGGAGTGGAGGTTCTTGTCAAGACAGCAGCCCTCAACTTTGGGGTCCCTGTGTCTGGTTGATTTTTTCATTTTCCCAAGGTCAACGCCCATGTGTGGAAGTGCCCTATGCTCTGTGGTTCTGTGTTTTACATGGTTTGGGAAAGAGGATACACTTGTGAAGATTGGCTGTTGGCCATTGACATCCCGCCCATCAGCTTAACAAGGCTCCCTTGACTCCGTGGGCTGTCCTGCCTTTCTGGTTTTTAGACTTTTTTCGCCTGGCCCTTTAGCCCCGGGGGGGGGGGCGAGAGATTTCTTTGTAGTGCTGATTTGCTCTCCCAGGTTGCTTGGTTGGCCAAAAAGGGCGTATGCGTTTTTTCCTGAATATATTCAGGAAAAAACGCATACGCCCTTTTTGGCCAACCGCATCATTGTCCACGTTCTGGCGCTTTTCATGTGCTATCGGGGCCATTCCGATGTACCCGTTGACATCCGTTTCCTGCAGTTCTGCCTTGCGTTCAGCGCCTCTTCGTAGCCTGACCTCAATATATTTTGGGGCGATAGTTATCGTTTAGAACTCTGCAGGTTTGGGAAGTGCAGGGCCCCTGAGCTCCATTTCCCAAGTCGCTTTTTTGTGAGTGGGACGCAACACGGCTGGATGGCTTCACGCCCTATTGTCGATCCGCGGTGGCAGGCTGAACCGCTGGTGAATTCTTCTTCGTGATGGGAAATGAGAGTGACATGTGCCCGACCAAACACCTCCAGCGAGTCTCTCATTGGTTCCCCCTCTTGCAGTTCATCCTGTGGACAAATTGCAGACGGTACGAAAGAGGCATGGAAAGGCGCCGAGTCTCCAAGTGGGGAGATTGTTAGTAAGGGGGCCTGAATGGAGAACACGAGCACCAGGAGAGGAAAACTGAGGTGAGTTTCAGAAAGCTTTCCCGATCCCACGGTGTAGCATCCGCTGGGTTTCCAATGAGTGCTTTCGCTGTCGGAAGATTGCGTTGAACCTGGAGAGTTGGGAGCCATGGAATGGGGAGCACGCAGGATTCCTTTCAAGGGTCTGCATTTGCTTTCCCAACCTCACCAATCGTCTCAGCCCCAAGAGTGTCCAGCCTTATGTCTTCTGCCGCTGGGGCTGTAGATGTGGTCAATCCTGGTTGCATGCCAGTCCCTGAACGCATTTTGGAAGAATTTCTCTCTGTTTTGCCCTGCTTGTTTCTTCTTTGTGTTGGAAACGTATCCTCAGAATGGGTCTGAGCTGATTTTCCCTGCTGGTT